>NC_056726.1:675545673-675608173 GCF_019279795.1 Protopterus annectens | reverse complement strand
TTTGCCCTTCTTCCTGAGATGCGAGAGCCTGAGTAATTCCTTGAACTCTTGCTCTTCTCTCCAGTCAACTTCTAGATCTTCAGCCTTGTGTCTGTTGACCTTAAAACCTTCTCTGACCACTGTTTGCAGCTGATTGTGGCAACTAGTGGTTAGTGCTATGGGTCAACTGTTTCATTGGGGATGACTTTGCAATCACTGATTCTATCCCACTACCCTTTCTTTACTAGAAGGAAGTTTATCAGAGTTGCATGTTGGTGACTCTTGCATGTGATCTTATGACTGTCAGAATGAAAAAAGCCCCACAGAAGCTGTACTGTCACAGACACAGCCTATGATGAAAGAAGAATAGGAGTCTGCCCTAGAAGAAGTAAGAACAGCACCAATGAAAATGAAGTCAGGAAGGCAGAAGGCTCAGATAAGGTTACAGCAGATATAATAAAGATGTTAAGTGAGATAGGTGACAAACGGATAGAAGGGGGTATCTCAGATGACTGGAGAATAAGCATGCTAGTGTCAATATAAAAGAGCAAAGAATATCTCCACAACTGCGGGCAGTACAGAGGTATCAAGTTCCTGCCAAACTACAAGCAAGTTCTGGAGTTGGTGCTTGATTATCAAATATGCAGAGTAGTAGAAACTACGATGGGAGACAAGCTGTTCAGATTCAGATCATGATGCAGGACTACCAACCTAGTGTTTGCAATGAGACAGCTGAGAAGAAGCTAGAGATGAGAAAAGAGTCCAACGGGACATTCTTAGACTTGGAGAAAACATATAACAATATCCCATGGAAGCTGATTTGGGCAGTCCTGTGATGGTTTAAAGTCCCAGAATCATTAGTAGAATTAGTGTAGACTATGTACAAAGACCCAAAGACTCAAGTACAAACAGTTTTTGGAATCATAGAGGGGTTCCCAATGGGACTGGGTGTACTTCAGGGTCGTACCTCTCATCTGTACAGATTTCCACAGAATGTCCAGATTATTGCCTCATAGTTTTGGTCTATTTCTCATAAAAGTTGTGTCCTTTGACAAATCCCTGAGTTGATCTAAGGATTAAAGTCATTAAATAATGAAATGCATTTGAGTTTCAGATTTCATATCCTTCAGAAAATGCATGCTAAATGAAATCTTGGTATTCTAACAACTTTCTAAGTTTATAAGAGCAATACTTAAAATGTGTCTCTATTTTTGTCCCTTTGTCCTCCCATTATGTCAGGCTTTTTCCAGATTTCTTGCACTAAGAGGTTGAGAGGTATGATCAGGGTTGATCTCTGAGCCCACTGCTGTTCATACTGTTGATGAACTACATTAGCAAACAGGCCAGAGGGGATAGAGTTGATGTATGCAGATGATGTGACATTGCAAGTAGACTCGGGATAAGAACTTCAGCAAAGAATGGAGGAATGGAATGCAAAACTGAAGGCACATGGGATGAAACTGAGTGCAGATAAAACAGCTTTAATGGCAACAAAGGGAGGAAATCAGATGACGATGAGAACTGAGATAAAAGGGAAATAATGGAAGAGGATAAAAGCTTAAAGTATCTGGGAGGAGGTTGATTGAGGAGAAGGGAATTCTGAATGAGATGGTATAAGCTAGAATCAGAGAGGCTGCAGTATTCTGGCACAGAGTGTCAGGGGTAGTACATGACAGAAGAATGCCAAAGAAGTTGAAAAGAAATTTGTACAAAACAGTGGAATGACCGGTACTGCTGTATGGTACAGAAACCTGCACAGTAAAGGCAGAGTACTCAGGAAACTAGAGGTGATGGAGACAAAGTGCCTGAGATGGGTGGTGTGATGTGCACTGTGCAACACATGGCAAAAAATTAGAGCATCAGAGCAGAAGCCAAAGAAGCTCCAAATGCGGAGAAAATCAAAGAGAACAAATGGTTTGGGCACATGTATAGAAAATCAGAAGATGATCTGGTGATGATAATTTGGAACAGGCAGCCAGGAAAAAGGTAAAATAAAACAAGGGCTTCTGCAGCAATCAGACAAGACTGATGAAGAAGGTGGCATTGAATCGTGAGAGATGAACACTGCTGAAATTACACCTTTGCCCCATGTGGAAAATAGGTACCTTTACTCAGTAGCAGTGTTGACAACACACTTTTTTTTTTTTTTTTTTAAGAAAAAAAGTTTGGAGGACAACCAGGATTACTCACTTATACAGGTGCCATCCATGAGGTATAGAAGTTATGTTGTGTTTCTGCCTGTTACACTGACTTGGGGCGGGAGATTACTTTACTCCAGGCAGGAAACCTTGTAAAAACATGGCTGTATGTGGAACAGCTGATATTGTATATATGTCTGTTCCTTACAAAAGTAAAAATAATACCCATTCCCAATCACATACCTTTCTTGTTGCTTACATAGCTAGTAGATGTTTGCCTTTTTCTCCCATGTATTAGTTCTGGAGGTCAAGGTAAGGCAAATTGCATTAGCAATTTGAGCACATAAATAACCGTGGCTGCTTCAACTGTGCAACTTCAAGGCTCTTAGCATGATCATTATGCTAATAAGCCTGTCTAGAGTGAGCAATTGTTATCCAATTGCACTTTTGCCTCAACGTGACTTCAGCTATGCCACAGTTGAAAGTGCCTTCAACATAGTGCACTCACCTAAGCTTCTAAAAAGTGATTTGCTCATGCATGGGTGGATCAGTGACCCCGGTGTTGATATGGGGCAAAATATGTTTCTCTTATAGCCTTTAGCAGTACTGAAGTGCTGCCTAGAAACATATGTAGGCACTGTACTGTTGGCACACTCATTATAAGACATTGTTCACTCCCTAACACTATCTTGCCACTCCATGTATTTTCATCCATGGAAATGTTGGCTTTGGTTTCTCTAGCAACATGTGCACAGCTATGTGTCATCTGCTGAGAGGAGCAACATGCATGACCTGCTACAAGACAATGGTTTCTGGGCAGGGCTGTCAGATGGTGCTCAACAAAAAGTAAGATATTTCTGTACTTCATCTACAGTGACTATCTGGAGTGTCTGCTGGTGGACTCTTATGAGGGTTCCCAGTATAAAGTTTATAACTGCCACTGCTGACATCAGCTGCTAGGGGAGTAGTACTGGCACCATTACAGTGGTATGAGGAGGTGCTAATTTGACCACCTTAACCAATGGGAAGAAGAAATCAGAGAGAGAAAGAGAGAGAGTGTACAGCATGTGTGCAGGGTAGACCATTGTCCTGATTTTTATAGTTAAATGGGCCCTTCCAGGATATTTAATTTATGTGTTCTTTTCTTCAGGTTGGGCAAAGATACTGGAGAATTGGTCTCTGTACCAGAGGAGAATAGGGTGTCTCTGCAAATGCAGGTGTAAGTGTAAGTAATGTGACCTGATGGATTATTTCATTGCAATAGTATGTAGAGTTACCTGTGACATACCTAGGTAAGTGTCCTCTGTGCTGCCTGATATAACCTGCATAATTTTATACATACATACATACATATATGTGTGTGTGTGTGTGTGTGTGTGTGTGTGTGTGTGTGTGTGTGTGTGTGTGTCTGTGTAGATCGAGATATAATACATATACACACACACACACACACACACATATATATATATATATATATATATATATATATATATATATATATGTGTGTGTGTGCTGCTTTGCTAATTCACATACATAATCTGCATGTTCAAGGCATACTTACATTGATTATTTGCAGGGAGATGTTCTACATGGTCTGCTGGGCATCAGATCTGGTTTCACACATTGATAGATATGCAAAGCTGTTGGCATAGCCATAAACTGTGAACACTTCCAAAGACCATGAGGATGTTCATCAGGGTGTTTGAATCTCATCATTTTATCCATGTATCACAACATCATATGCCTATGCATGTGCCACACTCGCCTGGCATGCAGCTGACATTTATGAATTAACACTGCTGTGTCCCCTAGTATGTAACAACCTGTATTACTGTTATTGATAGGAATATACTGAATAACTGCCAGTGTTGTCAAAAATTGCTTCCCTGCCTATTGTAAACATCATTAACACCATGTGAATGCTGGTCTACATATATATTAGCAATGTCTTAAACCACATGACAGGTCTTTCACCTTGTCCCATACCTACTGTGGCTCACCTACGTGCATCCTCCATTGCCTTTTAACAACCCTGATGATTTAGGTCCTCCCAACTTTGGACAAGATTCCACTGCCACTGTGCATTTGTCAACACATCATTCATTAGTCAGTAATATAGGCACTGGCATACTAGCATACCTAGCAACTGTTTAGTTAAAGTTAAAGTAAACTTTATTGTTGTTCAGATGTACACAGCTGTGCAAGGTAAATTAAATTATGTAGCTTTGGTCCCCATGCAAGACATGAACTTATAGTTTGAATGACAGTATGATTAATGCACATAGTGGAATAACTGAAATAGCAACAATACAATAAATTACCAGAACTGGACAGGAAGAGAGTAGACAATATTATACTAGTAAGTATTACAAGACTATGACTTCACATTGTGATTGCTTAGAATATTGCACTTCATCAGTTGTAGTATGATATATTCTGATGTTCATATTACACATATATGGAGTGGTGTCTCCATACATGTGGTTTAGCACACCTGTAGTTAACTGTATGAGTGTTTGTCAGATATAATTGGAATAATAATGTGTGTCTCTCTCTTGCTCTCTCTCTCTATCTCTCACTCTCTCCAACACTCTTTGCCTGTATCTTTTTCTTATATATTTTATATCTTTTTTATTTCTCTCCATATATGTTACTATTTTGAACATCATCTGCCACTGCTGAGCTTGCAGAGTGGCAGCAGTCACTGCTCTGCCACTGGATCTATCAATATCATAAAACATACAATAAATCTGGGAACATGAAGGATCACTTTAAGAAGTAATGTCTTAAACATTGTTTGTGGCATCTGTGATGAATGGTGTCACTCATGGGGTTAGAATCCCATCCCTGTCATCAATTATGTGATGACCATAGCATGGACTGATGACACCTGTACCAACAATGTGAAGAAGAGGTCCTATTTGGCATCAGAGTGATGGTTCATAGGTTCACAGATTCGTACTAGGCTAATTGCCCTTGCAGGTCATTTAAGCCTAGCCAATTACTCCATATGAGAATAAATCCCTGCACCATGTGTCTATAAAGTAAACACCTTAACCATTATGCCAACTTCCTACCATGTATCTCAAATCATATTGGTATTAAATAGGTTAAAAAAAAAGAAAAAGCATCTAAGTTGAAATCAACAATCAATTTACAAAATGTAACCTGTCTCTCCAGCAGCATAATGGGAATATGCACTGTTGTTCTAGATATGAGCTTTCAACACCCACATCCTAATTATGCACAACAATGGCCACCTTTCAATCTATATATATTTGCTTAGTTTTCCAGGATACTTTCTCACCCATCTCTCTATAAACCAGAGTATTTGTCAGTACTCCTTACTCATGGTCATACATCTCAACCTCTTAAAGCAAGACATCTGTATAAAGCCATAAACAATGGGGAGACAAAGCACCAAAATAAGGATACTATTTTTAAATATTGCTCTTACAAACTTAGAAAGTTAATAGAATAACAAGTTTTGCATTACCATTAATTTTCTGAAGGGTATAAAGTCTAAAACTCAAATGTCTGTCATTATTTTCTGACTTCAACCTTCAATGATTTGCTAAGGATTTGCCAGAAAACCTCAGTTTTATGAGAAACAGACAAGAATATGAGGCAGAAATCTAGACATTCTGCGAAAATCTGTACAGTTGAGAGGTATGCCCACTGTTTATTTTCATATACACATGCACGCAGTTCCCAGGGAATCCTGGCAGAATTCTCCAATTTTCCACAACTTTTTCTCTAGCATCATAGTACTACAATTACCATGGAATGCCAGAAATCTCCAGTTACCTGATGCTCATTATTAAGACAAATATGAAACCATGCACCTTTTTTTAAACATCTTTATTAAATTATCACTTGTGACATAGGCAAATTTACATTTATACAAAAGTGATCAAACTGTATTAACAAATTAACATTAACAAAACAAAAAGAATATATCCAGCATTCTGATTAAATACTGTTTTGGGTGGAATTAACATTAACAAACATTATAGTTCACATATATTGCTAGGGTCCCTATTAGAACCAAGAAAGTTTGAAATATTGAACGGCTGAAAAGCCAAATATTCAGTTATTCGAAATCAGTTTTGTGCGGGGCTGCACCCCCCACACTCCCCACACCCCCCACTAATTATATATACTGACTGTGAGATCACACTACAGTGAGGAAAGGGGAAATTTTCTGATCTTCACTGTATTGCAATCTCAGAAAAAACATATTGAGTAGCTGAATATTCTGCTTTTCAGACGTTCGATTTTTTAAACTTTTGTGGTTCTAATAGGGACCCTATTGCTATATATCATATAACCTAAGCAACATTACATTAATTATTCAATTCTTGCCCCATTTCTTTAAACAAGAAACATATTTATTAAACCATCACTTACAACATAAGCAGTCATACATTTACATAAATGAAAACAAACCACAGAGACACAATCCTGGTTGTAAGCATTTTACATGACAACCATACATTAATGATAGCAGGTCCAAACAAACTAGCTAAGTGGAGATGGGAGCACAGCTTTTTTAATAAGTGGCAAATGATAATCTCTTCTTAGATAATAAAAAAACAGCAATTCATAGCTAATAAAACATCTAGCCACAATAGGGTACAAGTGAATAAATTAACTTTACTAAAACAATAAAACAAAAAACTGCAGTTCGGGTTAAATATGCAGAGGAAAGAAAGTGCACATAGGAAAATAAAATAACATTCAAACACACAGGAATATTTAAAGAAAACACACATTTAAGCTAGCTATGTACATTTAACTACCTCAAGTTTAAAGAGTACTGAACCATTATTGTTAAAAGTTCCTAGCAGATAACAGTCAGAACATGTAGATATAAAACTCAAAACCTTCCAAGCAAAGGCAATAACAAAGACTAGTCTCAAACATTTTGCATTATTTTTCTCTTGAGAAATTCATAGGTTCTTACTGAACCTACAGCCAAATCCAACCATCAAGAAGCTAAGTCACATAACCCAATAGCGGTGGAAGACTAGTAGTTTCCTCCATTAAGAAAGCTTTCGCCATACATTTTTGATGAAAATTTACAATCACCCATCCAGCCTTCCAGACTAGATTTAAAAGTTATTAGTGAAGTACCCTGTTTGGGTGGCCACGCTGGTGCAGTGGTTAGCATTGCTGCCTCACAGAAAGAGGTTCTCTGGTTCGATCCTCAGCTGGGGTGCCTTCTGTGCAGAGTCTGCATGTCCTCCCTGTGGTCACGTGGGTTTCCTCTGGGTGCTCCATTTTCCTCCCAAAGACATGCTGTAGGTGGATTGGACACTCTAAATTGGCCCTAGGTGTGAGTGTGCATGTGCGTGCCTTCTGTGGAAGGTTGGCCACCGGGCTGGCAACTTGACACCGTAAAACTCCACTGCCAATCATGAGTGGACAGGTGATCTGTTGTGGTGACCCCTAACTGGGAAAAGCCAAAAGAAGATGAAGAAGTGAACTACCCTGACTAATAGGTACTGGCAGCCTATTCCAGAAATGACAGGTACATTGGATTTGTATCTGCCATGCCATACCTGGTGGTGTTGATGTGATAGCATAGGTTTAGTGTTTGCTTTATCACATGTACTGTTTAGATGGAGGAATTCAAAGAGTGCTGGTTCATTCATAATGTGGAAAGCTAAGCAGAATGTATTCCCCATGAGTCTGTATGACATCAACAGGAGGGATAGAGCTTTTAGTCTATGAGAGTAGCTAAGGGTGCTGAGACCTGAGGTCAATTTGCTCAGAAAACACTGAGGTCTCTCAAGCTGGTTTAAGTGTATAGTGAGATGTATGCCAAAGGGTGGATTATATTTAATGATGAGTGTAATAAGGGATACATAGGGTGGGACAATAACATCTATGGACCTTGAGGAGATACAGCAAAGGATAAGCTGTGCAAGGCAGAATAATTTTCTAACCATCACAGAGACAGTGTGACCAAATTAGTGGCCATAATAAATACATGTGTGAAGCCCCTCAGTTCTGTGCCAAATTTAAGTGGAATGTTATCTATATGGTAAGCAGTAGTGATGCTAGATTTACCAGTGGACACTATACTGCAGATCTTAGTTTTTTGGGTAAGCTCTTGGTCAATAATTAAAATATTTTTTTGGTGCAGCCCTTGCTGGAGTATCTGAGTATAGAAATGGGACTTGATAACTGTCTCCAGTTTGTAGTCATCAACAAACTTGGTTAGCTATAGTCCCTTGATATCAACTTTTATGTCACAGAAATGTATACTAAAGAAGAGGGAATATAGAACAGTGCTCTGTAGGACACCACTATTGACATTTTTCTGTCTATAGCAAATACCCCTGACTTTAATCTCATGGGTTCTGTCAGACAGCCAATTATCAGTCCAGTGAACTGGGTATGGGTTAAAGATAGGGTCTAAAGGGGTGGAGTCATTGGTAATACACCCCATGCATCTCACACACTACCTAGTAATTGATGGAATAGCAACCCTTCCTATTGCAGTATTGCTCACTCTGTGAACCAGAAGGGTCCTTACTGCAACATGTGTGCAATCTATCACACTAAGTACCTCAAGGAAACATGTCATCCCATAAATGTTACTGATAGTCCTGATTCTATACTGAGGTGACACCAGGAAATAGATGCATTTATCCACACATGCCAAGAGTACATCCTGAAACTGCAAATTATCTTTAAGGCAGAAGTCTGGGAAATCCCCATGTGTCCTCAGTCTGTCTCTAGATGGTTCCCAGCAAGTAAAGTGAAGCCTATACATAACTTAGAGTCCAAAGGGCTAGGAAGTCCATGCAGTTCTAAAGTACCCCTATGGAGGGGGTCATACAATCTCAATAAGACCCTTATAATGTCCCTGTCCATTCTGAACTTGTCAAGTATCTTCTGAATTTTAAACTTATAATGAGTCCCCCTCTGCCTATATGTCCAACTTATTTGTCAATGAGTGCTGCTGGGTGCAGTAGTTTTAGTTTGGCCAAGACAAGCAACTCACACCTGGAAATAGCAAGGCTAGCAGCAAGGGACAGCATTTTCAATTATGTGAGGATGGCATGGAAAAGTGGGACAATTCCACTATGAATCACAAAGAGGTGATATAATGCTTCATCAACATACACTGACTTAACTCATAGCTCATTTACATCTCATTATGATTTAATTTGCCTAAGGTTACTCGTGGCTATCACACATACATATTAGTGTAAGTGGTCTCTATGAATCTTGGCTTAGCTGCCCTTATTTGCAGACATCGAAATAGCCATAACACATCTATGTAATGACTATGGATACCACCCAAACTCTTACCAACACAAGAACATTTTCCCAAACAAGTGTGGAGTAAGAAATTCCATATTCCTCACCATTCATACAAAGGTAAACATAAAAAATGAACAGTAAAAATAAAAAGAGAACAGTATTCTTTCCATTCTTGCTTGATAAAATCCTTCTGTGACCCTTGAGAAAGCTTATTAAAACTAATGAAAAACTGTGTGCCCTAGTGTTCTCTAAAAAAACTTTAAATGACTATGTATTAAATTCAAGAGCAAAGCACGTACTACTCCTAACCAGGCACAAGCTGTTAATGTCAGGTAGTATCCTTACAGGGTGATCACTAACAACCAAAAACATAAATCTAAAGAATACAGCACTGAAATTCTTTATATTCTTCTTCATCTAACCATTTCTAAGATATTAGTCCATAATCTCATAACCTTATCACAGAATGAGATCATATGAAAATAGTACACATTCCTAGAGCTGCAAATGCAACAAAGACCATCCCCTATAAACAATGTATAATGAAGGTATCCTAGATAACTTTACCACATATGAATCATTGTTGCATTTGCAGCTCTAGGAATGCGTACTATTTTCATATAATCTCATTCTGTGGTAAGGTTATGAGAGTATGGACCAATATCTTAGAAATGGTTAGATGAAGAAGAATATATAAAGAATTTCAGTGATGTATTCTTTAGATTTACATTTTTGTTTGTTAGTGATCACCCTGCAAGGATGTATGTAACTCATCTCTAAAACCTAACTGGAATTAATATCTGATTAGTTGTTTATCACTACTATTTTTCTCTTAATTTATAATATATTCTCCATTTTTTACTTTGTTTTCATAGGCTTGAACCAACAAAGGTCGATGGTTGGGATAGGTAGTCTAGCAGATTTAGTTTTGTTTGCTAGACCAGGAATGTATCTCATTCCATGTATAGGGTATATTAAAGTTTATATTAGAGTGAAATATGCTAATTTTTTGGTATTTGACTGTTTTTCCAGTTTTGAAATGCCTGACACAATTGTTTTACTTTTATCTTTCATGGGAAAAGTTATTTGGATTAAGATAAATAGAAATACAACAACTGATATTTTATTGTCTATTCAGGAGGAGTATTATGTATACAGGATTCTATGAACCTATGAACCTATGAACCTATGAAGGGAAAAGGAAAAAAGTCTCAGACATAGGGGACATTCTGGAGGCATTTAATTATCATTATGTAGAGCATCATAAAGATAAAATAAGTATAAATTAATGTGAGAAGTTAGAGAATATAGTTCCCAACATAACAAGAAATCCTGAGGAACTTAAGTTAGATCTACAAAAACCTATTTCTCAAAAGGAAATTATAGATGGGATTAAAGGAAGTAAGTCTAATAAAGCACCTGGAATAGATGGTTTAATTATTGAAATTTATAGATTGTTCCCTTTTTCTATAATCTCTCTCCTACATAAAACCTTTCTTGAAGTTCAAACATTAGCAAATATTTCTCCTTCTTGGAGATATTCTCTAGTTTCCCCTATATTTAAAGAAAATAAGGACCATAATCGTTGCAACTTATATAGACCAATTTCTTTGTTGAATAATGATTATAAACTATTTATGTCAATTATGGTCAATAGATTGAAAATACCCATATCTAAAATAATTAATGAAGACCAAACTTGTTTCATACATAACAGGCATACACAGATAATATTAAAAAAGTATTAACTAATAGAGTACCTAAATTTAGGAAACTATGAAGCATTGATAATAGGTCTAGATATTCAAAAGGCCTTTGACTCCTTAAATTGGGGTTATTTATTTAAAGTCTTACAGTTATTTGATTTCCACCCTTTTTATAACAATGATAAAGAAAATCTATGGAAATAATCTACAATATGTCAAATTAGATCCCTTTACTTCCAAAGCAATCCAAATCACTAGAAGTACTAGACAATGATGTCCCATGTCCCCTATCCTATTTGCTCTGGCTATAGAAATACTTGCCATTTTAATACATAATAACCCAAAGATAAGAGGTATAAATAAATAGGACCAATATATTTCTAAAATACTGATGTTTGCTGATGATATCTTACTTCCTTACCCAACTCTAAGGAAGTGTTAGGTGAAGTAGATATAGTAACAACAAATTTCAAAAAAATCTCAGGACTCTCCTTTAACAAATCTAAATCAAAATATTTATTATTAAATAAAAAAAAAGAACATACAGGTTTCAGTTAATCATATAGGTTCATATGTTCATAGGTTGGTACTAGGCTATCGGCCCTAGGGCCTATACAAGCCTAGCCATAACAATTCCCTGGATTTTTCTTCCCACAATATTTACTTCCCTGGACCCCTGTCTAGCAGGGTGACTGACATGATCCCTGGGGTCCTATCCCCCATCCAATCGTCAAGGTTCCTTTTGAAGAGGGTCAAGGAGGCACTCTGCTTGACATGTATGGGCAGTCTATTCCAGAGTCTGGGGAGTCTCTGGGTCAGGAACCTATCCCTTCAGCATGTTTTGTTCATTGTGATGACAAGGTTTAGATCCCTGTAGCGCGTGGCTCTGAGGGATTGGGATTTCTTTAAGTGGAGCATGTCCAACAGCTCAGGGTTTGACATGGCCTTGTATGTTAAGCAGAGATCGCCTCTGAGTAGATGATAAGCCACAGAGTATAGCTGGAGTTTTTTAGACAGTCAGCATAGAGCATCTGCTTTAGGCCTGTGATTTTTTTAGTGAGGTATTTCTGTGGCCTTTCCAGCTGTTGCAGATGTTTTGTGAGGTACACACCAAATGGGGTGTTGTACTCTATAATTGGTTTAATGAGGGATGAGTACAGAGGGACACTGACCTCCTTTTTTCTGGATGAAAAGCCCTTAGTTCATAGGTTCGTACTAGGCTATCTGCCCTAGGGCATTTATAGGCCTAGCCAGAGTGTGTTTGGCTTTCGCCACCCATTTTAAATTAATTTTGCTATGCCCTTTTTCGAGGTTAGTATACTGTGCCTCTGTCTAACAGTGACACAGAAGTGATACCTGGGGTATAGGTTCATAGGTTCATACTAGGCTATCTGCCCTAGGGCATTTATAAGCCTAGCCAGAGTGTGTTTGGAAATAAGCAGCCTCTGCTAGGATCAAACCCAGGACCCTGCACACCATAGCCAAAGTGATTTACCACTAAGCCATCTCAGATGAGGTGTGCCACATAGAATGATTTCCTGACTGTTGTGGTGATGTGGTTATTATGTTATTGTTGTGGTTATGTGGTTATTGGAAGCCAAGTTTCAACTCTAGACTATTTAGGAATAGTTCTAGGCAAGAATATAGATGAAATCTTACAGCTTAACTATGCTAAAGCCATAGACTTAATCAAGACATTAATAAGCAAATGGAATAATTTGTTTATAACATTTGATGATAGGTTACAACTCATAAAAATGGTTTTGTTACCTAAAATATTACACATAGCACAAGCTCTTATACTTCCACCAGGAAAGAAAATTGTTAAAGAAATCACTTCAACTCTGATGAAATTCCTATGGTACCCCAAAAGAAATAGAGTGGCATATACTCATCATATTAGAAAATGGGAACAAGAGGGGTTAAAATTCCCAGAGAGTGAAATGTATATAAAGTCATCTATAATTAAAATAGTGCTGAATTGGATACATCCTAGATGCTCTTCCAATTGGAAACAGTTATACTCCATTATATTAGTGAATAAAAATTATTTATCAAAGAATGCTTTGGTAACTGACAAAGATAAGATATGGCACTATTTAAGTTGAAATGTACAGTATAGTACAAGAAAATGAACTAATCTAACACTAATAAATAATATTTTTGATGTGATTAGAAAATTCATTAACACAAATTTAGATATAAAACTGTGGCATAGATTTTAATACCATTTACAATTACAAGGGATTTCCCTGATAAAACACATAGAGAGATTTTTGGTTTATGGGAAAATAACCTATTTTGTTGGTTGCAATGTATTGAAAACCAACAAGCTTTGAACACACAAAGTATACTGTCAACCTATGGCCTATCCCCTAATGACTGATTGGTTCTTCAGAGTGTCACAGCATACACTAAAGATCTGTGTAGAATAATACATAACTCATCCTTCATAACCGTACCAAACATTATAAACTGGATTTTTGGAATTCTATATAATAATATCAATGTTAAAAATAAATTATCTTAGCTATATAACACTTTAATTGTCTATAAGACAGCTGCTAAATATTCTTCCTGGCAATACCTAACTAAAGGGTTTCAAGTATCATTATCAATGGAAGATAAAATAGATAAAATAAACATTTTATTTTCAGTTAAACTAACTTCTTACTCACAATTCTGGAGTATTTTTCAATGGAAATTTCTACACTGATCCTTTTTGACACCTGAGAAACTCAAAAATTAACCCTTCAAACAGCAAGTTATGTTGGAGACGTCATCTGTCCACTAATGCTGACTGGTCTCATATTTTTTATGACTGTACTAATATTAGATCATATTGGAATGAGATTAACAAATTTCTTCAAGCTATCTATACTTATATATTTGTTTTGACAAAATCTTTAATTTTATTGAATGTTGTTAATAGTAATAATATGAAGAAAGATGACCTGTATTTGTTGTGGACAATGTTAGCAATAGCCAGAAAATGTATAACTAGAAGATGGAACTTTAATGTAGCACCCGCAATGGAGGAATTCTTATGATCACTGAAGAAATGCATACTAATGGAGAAAAGAACTAAAGAGTTAAGAATTATTCCAAAGCCATTGGTTAATAGTCCGTGGAGGAAAGTTTTGAATTTGATTGATACCCTACAGATAGAACCAAGCTCTTCCTAACTATCATAGTTTATATATATATTAACTTATTATTTAACTACAAATATTTTTATCTGAATCCTTTTTGTTAGCCTGACTATAAATCCTAAAAATAGTTATTGAATTTTTTGAATGCATTAAATTTTTGTGTTATTTCATCAAAATAAAAATAATTTGAGTAAAAAAAAAAGGAAGCCTTGCCATAGGGGGTAAACATCTGTGGCTTAATACCCAGAACTTTTTCACAGTCACTGTTTGACATTATAATGCAATCCATCCAGCCATTTATCACAAAATAACAGTCCCATCTGAAAATAATTTGAGTTAAAATGTTGATAACACATTCTTAGTCTTACCTCCAGAATGGACAACAGTGAAAATCCTGTTGAGGTCTTACTTTCCATCTCCAATAATGAAATAGAAACAGTCTTACAAATATGCATCCTATGCAATTTTTTCAATAAATCTATAACAAATATAAATCTGCTATCTATCCATTCCCACATATCATTGTAATACTTTTAACTCTAGTGGATTAGTTAGCCCAAAACTGGAAGTGGGTAAAATGTTCCCAGATGTCCTATCCATCCTATCTGAACAGACAAATTTTCTTCAAACCATAGTTCCAATCTCTCTGGCTTCTAAACCTCATGCGAGGACTTGCCTGCCCTGGGTACATCCAAAGGGATCAATTTTTGAAATTCCATTCTAAACCAAATAGGATTTTGAGGCTTACTAGCTTGTATGTATTGTCATCCCACTGCAGATTTCCAATAGGCTATTAAACTAGATAGTTCAAGCTCCCATTCCTGACAACCTAAACAGAGCATATAATTTTTTTCCAGCTTAGCGTAGATCTAGTACTTCTCCAGACAAACCTCATAATTATATGCTTCCAGTCAGCAAAAGGTAGCTAGTCATGCTAAATATCTAATCACAGACAGAATTTTAGGCAGTAAAAATGCCTTAACAACTTGCACTATACTCAAAGATGGAAAAAATCACCCCTTCCTAATATTGACCCTTCAGTTTCAAATAGTCTGTAATAAGGTATGTATTCAATTTAAAATACTTTGCCAAGCCTAAATCCAGCCACACTCCCAAATACTCCATCTCTGTGGCTATTTCCCAAGGTAGTTCCCATCATTCTTTAAGAATGGTAAATGCTTGAATCATCAAAGCAAAGAGTTTTGTTTTAGAAAGACTTAATTTTAACCCTGAAACTCCAGCAATCACAGTAAAATAGTTAAAAATTCTCATCAAGCTATAACTAGGGTTTTTCAGACACATCACACAGTCATCTGCACACCAAGATGCAAGTACTGACTGCAGTCTGGATACTAAGATAGCATTGTTTGCATGCTTATGCAAATGAAAGTCCTCAAGTACTGACATTGCTAATAGGAATAATAATGGTGAGAGGTTGCGCCCTTGTCTAGTACCCCTTCTTTAGCTCAACTGACTGAGAAAGTACACTGATAGAAGCTACACAAGCTGTGGCATTCTGATACAAAAGCTTACATTTCTGAGATAACACAAGTTAAATACCAATTGTGCCCATCACTACCCATGAAAAGTTCTATTCAACACTATCAAAAGCCTTCTAAAAGTCTATAGTTAAAACCTCAGAAAATCCATCTCTGAGTTGCTCCAGTTTTTGCATGTTCAACCATAACTGGATTAAATCTGAGCCAGCCCTTCATCCTTTAAAGAATCCCTGATGATTCCCCAAAACATATCTTGGCAACACCTTAAGTTTGTCAACCAAGATTTTAGCACATATCTTTGTATTTACCTGAAGCAAAGGTACAGGTCTATAATTGACTGAAGACTATATATCTTTGCCCTGTGTCAAAAGAAAGATTACCTTTGCTTGGTTAGCTAGCTTCAGAAAATAACCTGCTCTTTCCATATATTTTATTTATTAATTTATTTTTACAATTGATTACTGGGAAAGTCTGACTGGACAGAATGTCCATTTTCAGCAGAGGCCTGAGGAGAAAAGCTCCACATAGAACAAAAGATTATAAATAAAAAACAGCTGTACTTAAAGGGTTTGAAGGTTTTTAGTCTGGGGCAGAGCAAGAGCAGAGACATTTAGTGGTAAGGTGGGTTTTTAGTGTTTGTTTAAATTGAGTTAATGTAGTGCTAGATCTGATGTAACTAGGTACAGAGTTCCAAATCTTAGCAATATAATGAGAGTAGGTAAACTCTCCAGCACGATCGTGTGCTGTGATTTGTTTGAGGGGCTTATTGTTTGACCGCAGCATTCTGCCACAGGAATAGGACTCTAGCAAGTCATGTAATTATGGTATTTTTGCAGAATGCTGGAGGATTTTGTAAGCCATGTTAAGCTGAGATAAATGTAGGAGATGGGAAAGTTCTAACCAGCTTAGTTTCCTTTGGGCAAAGCAATGGTATGATCTCATTGTAGAGTTTGCTGCATATCTAGCTATTTTATTGTATCAGGCTTCCAGTTTTACCAGATCAGTAATATATAATATATAATATAGTAATATATTCTCAATATAGAAAATATTGTATAAGAAGCACTACTAATAGATCTGCATGTTCCTTGAAAAGCATCTGGGGTTAGCTATCTAATCTGTATACTCTTTGAAAAACATATGGGGTTAGCTGATATAATCCAAGAGCCTTTCCTGCCATAATCTCCCAACTTTCCACTCAAAATACTTCCCCTATAATATCCACCACCAACCGTCCTTTATCCTCTGAGGAGTGTCTTTTAAAATAAAAACTAGAAAAAAAGGAGCACATAGAAAGAAACACTGTCCAAGTTAACTCATGTGTCTGGCCATACTTCTAACATAAGTATTAATCCTATTAATCCTATTTCTATTGGTGGTAAAAATATCACTAGTATCTCAAAGGCCTACCACCAAAAGTAATTTGTCCTCTCCCTACATCTTCGAGCAAGACCTTTATCCCAAAAGAACAATCTAAATCCACCCAATTTTTCCTGAACCCTTGCCAACAATATTGCTTTCAGACTTCTCTTTATACTCTGTATTTGCACTATAATCTATCTGCTCTTACTCTGTGATTTTATATACTTTCTAATCAGGGATTTTAGTTTCTGTTCATAACCTGCTTTTCATAACTTCTTCTCTGACATATGTAACCTATCCAATTATGACACAGATTTCTTAAAGAAATCTTAAACAACTGTCATTTATCAATCATGTGCCTACCCTTGTCTTCCTGTAAATTCCAAAAATACCTAACCCGCTCCCTAAATGTTCATTCCTGCCTTCCTTACTCAAATAAGTTGGGTCAAATTTTCAAATGTAAACAGACTGAAATATTGATCCTAGACTCACATCTCCCATCACCAAAGAATGGCATAGAAAATAAGCTGGTTGAATGTCCACCTTAGACAATTGTGAGAGTAACTGTTTTGATATTATAATAAAGTATAATCTGACAGCCACTCCTTCCTTAGCTCCATAAAAGGTGTATGCACATGAGCTTGGATGTAGACATCTCCAATAATCCACCAAATTAAGCATCTCAATCAAGGACTTCAAAGCACTAGTTTTATGTGGTTACCTTTGCATCCCTTTAGGTAATCTGTCCAGCCATGGATCCAAAACCACATTAAAATTCCAGCAGTTAACAAACAATATTCATACTGAACTAAATCCTTCAGCTGTGATACGAAAGAGTCCCATGCTTTTGTCTGATCCTCATTGGGCCCATTAGATATTACCCACCTGCCCAAACAGTGTACACACTGATAAAAATCCATTTACCTTTGTGATCACCCAGGCAAAACTCTATCATCATTTTCAATGAAGCATGTAGTAGTACTGTTACACCACTTTTAGCTGATTTAGCACAACTATAAAATATTCCCCCCCTTCTACCATTGCTTTTAAAACAAGGTAGGAGATTTAAATTTTGTTTGTTGCAAATTGGTTCTCTTAATACTCTTACTGTTTCAAATGGGTTTACCAGATGCATGATAAAATAATAAGTGGCAAAATCACCCCAGCCCCTCAATTTGCAGGTTTTAATTGAAATGGTGCCAACATTTTCTCATTTTTTCCCTTGTGGAAATTTAGGGGGGAATAGAAGATTCTCTCTCTCTCTCTCTCTCTCTCTCTCTCTCTCTCTCGTGCATTTTATTTTTCAGTGTACTCCCTCTAACAACCTCTGCATAGGCAGTTTTGTGCCTTGTCTGTCACTCTGATAAGAAAACTTCTACATCTTTCGGGAACTTAAATAAGAAATAATGTAATCCTTTCAGCAGAAGTAATGTAGCTGAGTAATGTTGAGTTACCCCAAACCCCACCCCCCCACTTCAAAATAGTGCCATAGCTTTCCTTTAAAAAATAACAGTGACACTATGATCAGGAACAATGCACACCACGTGACCACACAGCTATAAATTTGAGTCCAGTACACTAGCTGCTTCCAAAATACTATGCATATCATTAAAGTCCAGGCAATATAAAAAATAAGATGGCATGGATAATTAGAGTTAACATGTCTGGCCATTACTTTATGTGCACACTCAATTATAGATGTGCACACTCAATTATAGATGAGGTATCAAGTTTTAAAAGCTAACAAAATTCCTTTCTAATGAAGGATAATGTATACATACCTTTGACTTGTTTAGGAAAGGCCAATAATATCTAAATTATTACGTCTGAAAAGATTCTCCAAATCATCAAGTTTAGCTCCCAGCTGCCAGGCATATGCTCTAATTTTTCCAACCTCCTTGGTGTTTTCTGAAATACTCTGTTAACATAGGATCATAGGATTATAGGAGGTTACTAGGCTAATGATCCTAGGGCCCTTACACGCATAGCCAAGTTTTACCTTATTTCCATGATCAGCACTTATCATCCCTGTCCAAAGAGGGATATAGGTGGAACCCCTGGGGTGAATTTATGGTTAATGATCCAATTGTCCAGACTGCATTTGAAGAGGGCCAGTGAGGTTCTCTGCTTGACATGAAGTGGGCGTCTGTTCCAAAGGTGTTGTAAGCACTGGGAGACAAGCCTGTCCCTCCAGCAGGTTCTATTAAAGTCACATAGCAGGTTAAGGTCTTTAGAGAGAATAACCCATGTACCATTTGACTTAAGGATATGCAGCATTTCCAATAAAGCAGGGTCAAATATTTCCTAGTATGCAAGGCAGAGATCGCCTCTGAATAGTCTGTATGAAACAAAATAAAGTGACAGTGATTTCAGATGATCCTCATAGGACAGATGCTGAAAACCTTGAATTTTCCTTTTGTGGAACCTTTGTGGTCCCTCAAATTGTTGCAGGTGCTTTGAGAGGTACATACCAAAAGGAACATTGTACTCTAAATTATTAGCCTGATGAGGGAGGAGTAGGGAAGTTGCAACTTTTCTTTTTTTTCTGGAGACAATGTCCTTATTTATGAGATAAGCAATATAGAATGTTCATCTTACCTGTGGAGACATGTTGATCAAAGGTAAGGTTGCTGTCAATCTGTGTGCCCAGGTTTCTCACCACTGAGTGCATACTTAGGGTGCTGTTATTGATGTGGTAGTTATCAGGAACATCACTCTTACCAAAAGGGATGATTATACTTTTATTGCATTGAGTTTAAGGCCATGACTTTGTCACCAGTCATTTATCTGTGTAAGACCCTCTTGTAGGATGTTGACATCATTTGGAGATGCTATGATCTCTACCACTTTGCAGTCTTCATCAGACTTTGTAAGCCACAGACATTTAGCTTTAGCTTGCACTTCTAAAAAATAGTTTCCAACAGTAGAAGTCCCAGGACTGATCCCTGTGGTACACCACTGATTACAGGTCTGCTGTTTGAGATGGATTCCCCTATTTTGACTATATGGGTTCTATCAGTGATCCAGTTAGTGACCCATCTAATGATGTCAATGTTGATACCTAGCTGGGTGAGTTTGTCAATTATGCCTGATTAGGGGATAGTGCAAAGGCCTTGGCTAAGTTTAGGTAGGCTGTATGCACATATTTCCCCTCATCAAGTGCCTTGATGACTGTCTTGAAAAAGTCCATCAGGTTTAACAGGCATGATCTCTCTTTGACAGATCCAAATTGAGTAGGATCAAGTGTTTGGAGGTTACCAATATCTTTGCTGATAAGGTCCATGATGATTCTCTCCACAGCCTTGCAGATAAGGCTAGTCAGAATAATAGGTCCTTAGTTCCCAGGGTCAGTGGAAGCACCACCTTTGTGCAAGGGGATAATGGTGGTCTTTTTCTATTCAGCTAGGATGAAGCCAGTGCTTTAACTCTGATTAAAAAGAGTATTCAGTGGTGTTGCTAATTCTTGTTTGATCCCATGTAGGATGCAGCCTGGAATGTTATCAGGTCCCATGGATGCTGTGTTTTGACCATAGAGAGGGCATTCACAACCTGCTCTTTAGAGATACAAGGAAGTAAACAGGTGGTAAGGGATGTTCTGGGGTAAGTGGAACAGGACAGGGAAGTTAGGTTTTGACAGAACCTGTTGGCTAACAGGTTAGCAATGTTCACAGGCTCAGTATATGGGGTATCATTAAACACCAGTTTGGCACAAATCTGGGCCTTTCCTTTTAGGTTACAGATGTAACTAAAGAACATCATATTTACACACACCATATAAACATCATATTTAAACACACCAGCTTCTCATTGTGTTTTACAATAGCAGCTTTAATTTAGGAGGCATCTGCTCTGTTAATAAAATTAGGGCTTACAGGGAAGATTTTGTCACTGAGATGTCTACAGATACCTCCAGTATGGGTGCCACCATCTTGAACATGCTGAACTTTTCAGCCCAACAGCTGATAAAGCAGATAGTCCCAAATTATCTCCAAAGCTGTTCCAGATGAATGAAAAAGGCCATCGTTATCCCCTTGCACAGAGGTGGTGCTTTGCACTGACCTCAGGAACTATACACCTTTTAGCCTGACTAGCCTTATCTAATAGGCCATGTAGCAAATCATCATGAAACCTATCAAGAAAGATATAGGTAGTCTCCATACACTTGACCCTACTCAGTTTGGATTTGTAAAAGGAAGAAAATGCCTGTTAAACCTGGTCAACTTCTTTGAGACAGTCAGCAAGGTCCTGGGTGAGGAGAAATCTATGTATACAGCCTACCTAGACTTAGCCAAGGCATTTGACAATATCCTCCACACAGGCATCATTGACAAACACACCCATCTAGGTATCAACCCTTATATTGTTAGATGGGTCACTAACTGGTTCACTGATATAACCCATATAGTCAAAATAGGGGAACCACTTCCAACAGCACACCTGTGACCAGTGGTGTTCCACAGGGATCAGTCCTGGGACCTCTACTGTTTACAATGTATTACTCTGAAATACAAACAGTAAATAAAGGTCCATGGCTGACAAAATTTGCTGATAACTGCAAACTGGGAGTGGTCATAGAATCTCCAAGTGATGTCGACATCCTACAAGAGGGTCTTACACAAGCAAATGATTGGTGCCAAAGTTATGCCATTAAACTCAATGCAAAAAAAAGTATTACCATCCCTTTCAGTAAGTGTAATGTTCCTGCTAACTACCACATCAATAGTAACACCTTATGTATGCATTCATCGATGAGAGACCTGGGCATAGAGGTTGACAGAAACCGTACCTTTGACCACCATGTCTCCACAGTGGTAAGAAGGGCATTCTATATGGCTCATCTCATAAGTAAGGGCATTGCCTCCAGAAAAAAAGGATTTATAACCTCCCTGTACTCTTCCCTCATCAGGCCAATAATTTAGTGCAATGTCTCTTTTGGTATGTACCTTTTCAAGCACCTCCAGTAATTGAAGAGACCACAAAGGTTCCTCACAAGCGAAATTCAAGGTCTTCTGCATCTGTCCTATGTGGATCATTTGAAATCACTGCCACATTATTCTTTTTCATACAAACTACTCTGCCCTGCATACAAGACAATCTCTGAGCTTGCTTTACTGGAATTGCTGCATATCCTTAAGTTAAACGGTGCATGAATTACTCACTCTAAAGACCTTAACCTGGTATGTGACATTAATGGAACCTGTTGGAGGGACAGATTTATCTCCCAGAGGTTACCACACCTTTGGAACAGACTCTCACTTCATGTCAAACAGAGCATCTCACTGGCCCTCTACAAATGCAATCTGGACAATTGGATGGGTAACCGTAAATCCACCCTGGGGGTTGCACCTGTGCCCCTCCTGGACAAGTGCAATAGGTGGTGACCGTGAAAATACGGATAGAATTTAGCTAGGCTTGTAAGGGCCCTAGGGACATTAGCCTAGTAACTTTCTATGATCCTATAATCCTATGAAAAGTCAAAATCTTGTCTAATGAGCAACTAGTACCATTTGAGCCACTCTGCAACTGAAATCCAAATGTTATAACATGGTACTTCTGGGAATTCAAAGGAAAAAAATGCTTAATGCTGAGTGCAGCTCATGTTTAGGGCATCCACACAATTTTTTTTTAATTTCCTCCGTTTTTCATACTCTAATGGATAGTGTTATATAACTTTTAGTGAATATAAACTGGCCTAGACTGTCATAGCATCACTCTGTTTCAATAGATTATACTATAACTGCACACTGCCTTTTTATATTACTTTAAATATATTACAAATTAAGGACAACAGCATGCAAGATGGTGATTTAATACAGTCACTGTACTTCAAGCATGTTTATATAATATTAAAGAAATATAACAATTCTCTGCAATAGCACTATGGAGCATATTAGCAAACCTCATTAAATCCAGCTTTGAGGTTATTGTCACAGGCTGGCATCCTTTGACTAGAAAACACAGTTTATTTTTCCACACTTACACAGAAATGTGCAGTTACTTATGAGAGTTTTAATGTGTACACTCTCTCAATCAAACATGTGCCCACACACACAGACTATATATATATATATATATATATATATATATATATATATATATATATATATATAAATAGATACATACATACATACATACATATACATATACAGAGAGAGAGAGAGAAAGACATATTTTTGTTTAAATATGTACATACACATATGAATGTCTATCTATCTATCTATCTATCTATCTATCTATCTATCTATCTATCTATGCACAAACATCCACACCTCTCTCTCTATCTATCTATATATATATATATATATATATATATATATATATATATATATATATATTCACTTTAGAACATCGAAAGCCCATAACATTGAAATTCAAAGCTATGGAACACATCATTATGGACCTAATAAACAAGGATATAGGGAATCTCAAAACTCTGGATCCCACACAGTTTGGTTTTGTGAAGGGTAGATCATGCCTGCTCAACCTAGATGACTTTTTTGAGTAAGTCACCAGAGCTGTGGATGAAGGCAAGATGGTTCATACAGCCTATGTTGATCTGGCCAAGACCTTTGATACCAATCCCCACTCAGGAATCATAAAAAAACTCACTAAGCTAGGCATCAACCCTTATACCATTAGATGGGTTACAAACTGGCTCACAGATAGAACTCACAGTGTGAAAGTAGCTGACTCCAAGTGTGTGTATATATATATATATATATATATATATATATATATATATATATATATATATATATATATAGTGTATGTATGTATGCATATATATATATATATATATATATATATATATATATATATATATATATATAGGTTCCCTATTAGAAGACCGAAGATGCTCAAATGCATCTTGGTCGAACTTAAAAGATTGAATCGAAGTGGCTTTTAAGCGAATTCTTTCCCTGAGAAAGAATTTGCTTGGCCACTTTGTTACTTTGTGTTTTCGGCACTGTAGTGCAGTCTCAGAGTTGGTATATTTAAGGTAGGGTGTGCAGGGGGCATCGCCACCCACTTAATGTAATGTTTAAAGTGTTTTCTTTTTTGCCTTTTTTTTTTGTTGGAACAGTGATTTTTTTTCCCTTGGAAAAAATCGCTGTTCTGACAGTTCGTCATTTGTTAAATGGGTTAGTCTAGCTGAGCCATTGACATTTGTTAACCGGGTTAGTCCAGCTGAGCCAGGGGCCCATTTTCCGTAGGGATCTGAAGAAAAAGCTCCATAAATAATACAAGTACCATATTAAAGTAGGGTCAGAGAAATACAGTACAAGTTAAAAATTTGTGCTCAGCAGTACAATGCATAGGTAAAATAACAGTTAACAATTATAATTTCCAAAATTTGAGAACAACAGTATATAGCGTAGACCAAATAATTAAAAAGTTTAGAGAATATTACACAAAGAAGTACAGTATGAATACAGTTTGCTAGTGCAAGTATAGTATGGTTACAGTTTGCTAGAGCAAGTATAGTATTAATTTATAAACAAAAACACGGAAGGTGCAGATGAAGTCACTGTAAACAGGTACAAAGCACCTCGGACCCAGAAGGTAGATAACGAACAGTTTAATAACACAATACACAATAAATGCCAAAAAAATAAAACAAATGTTTTCGTCGTCAACTTCATCAGATAAATTCATGCATTTGATGTCACCTTTTATAAATCACATAATTAACAATCATCCAATGGCTTTAGCTTTGCAATTAAATAATAAAAGCTTATTAGTGTACACTTCACTTTCTTTCAAAAGGGTTATATATAAATCATTTGAAGTATTTAATACAACATCAAATATAAAATCAGTGCAAAAACACTTATAAAACTAATGTGTGGATATATTTTTGTGCAATGTTTATAATTTAAAATATAAATTATTTAGAAGAACACTTAAAACAACTAATTATTAAACTGGGTCCGAGGTGCTTTGTACCTGTTTATAGTATTAATTTAATTTGCTAGAGCAAGTATAGTATGAATATAGTTTTCTAGAGCAAGTACAGTATGAATACTGTTTGCTAGAGCAAGTATAGTATGAATACTGTTTGCTAGAGCAAGTACAGTATGAATACAGTTTGCTAGAGCAAGTACAGTATGAATACTGTTTGCTAGAGAAGTACAAGGAGGAAAAAAACTTGATAGGGAAAAGCAGAAAGATGAGAAGGGAGGAGACTAGTTCAAGGGGGGTTTGAGAAGAGTATGACCAAGTCAACAGGAGGAAACGTGTAACTTCTTTCTTAAGCAGGCATTTATGCTGAATGATTCTTATGTTGACAGGGAGTGAGTTCCAAGCATGGGCTACAAAGTATTTGTAAAGGGTCTTTTCAATGTTTTTGTTGAGTTTTTTTTAACTGAAGGAGGTGTTTACTTGCAGTAAGGAGGTGACAACAGGGGGTATAGAAGGATATTAAATTGGAGATCGAGGGACAGGATGAGGGTTCATACAGTATAGAGTGTGCAATATGTAGCTTGGGTATAAGTAGCTGTTTGGACAATTCTGGCCATTGGAGTGACTTAAGAGCAAGATAGTGGTAGGATTACCACCCCTCCATTTTTTTCCGGACTATCCAGAAATCAAACTGATTCTCTGGTAGTCTGGAGAACACTGTACAAACTCCAGTATTGTGTTTCAAAAAGGAAACAGACTATTGGAGTTTGTAAATCGGCTGATTTATTATGCTTTTTTACAGAAAAGTATAGTAAATCAGTCAAAAGCACACAGCAGTAATGAAAAAAGAGGGTGTTCCCCACTGAGTGATGTCATCGTTACAGCACAAAGTGGGTGGAATGTGGGCTGGACGGGGGTGGGATGGGCGGGGTTACTGGTGATGTAAGGGGTGTGGCTTTACTCTGGCTTTAGCCACGATGAAAGGTGGCAACCTTAAATAGTGGTGAGATCTGCAAGGAAGGTTGGCGGCAAATCTGGCAATTTTGTAATATGTTTCCTCTAGTTTAGTGATAAGATATGTGTGTGTGTGTGTGTGTGTGTGTGTGTGTGTGTGTGTGTGTGTGTGTGTATATATATATATATATATATATATATATATATATATATATATGTATATATATGTATATATGTATATAGATAGATATATACATATTATAGATATAGATACAGATATTATATATATATATATATATATATATATATATATATATATATATATATATATATATATATATTCCTGGGATATATCTATATAATATTTATATATATATATATATATATATATATATATATATATATATATATATATGTATATGTATTATATAGATGTATCCCAGAGAATCAATAAACTTTGTGTAAGCTGTGCACGAAGCCTACATGGACCTTAGATGTTTGCACAATGAGCAGCTGCGTATTCATGCCGCAAACCATGTTAAAACATAAACAATTGCAGTTTTATGGCTAGCAACAGTGTTGCCAGACAGGAAATTGTGTAAAGCAACACAGATAGTAGCAGACATGTAGACCTGTTTACCTACAGGCAAACTACCATATTTAAACATGAACAATCACAGTTTTATGGCTAGCAACAGTATTGCCGGCTAGGAAATTATGTAAAGTAACACAGATAATAGCAGATATGTAGACCTGTTTACTTACAGACAAACTAAGTTGCCAGGATTGCACAGAATTCCACAATAATTACCAGGGTTAATAATATAGTAATATACATGGTTCAAACACATTACAAGATAGTATATACAGTGCAGAGTATTGTGGAGTCCCATTTCAGGCATTCTATACAAAAGTTGTATAAATGATCCATAACAGTTCATGGACTTTCATTTAAAATAAGCAGTCAGAGGAAGTGTGTGTATTACACACACATGAACTGTAGAAATGAACACAGGGAAAGAGGATAGGTGAAACATCTTAATGTACAGCAGATGAGGACATAAATTAAGACAGTTGTAGCAGGAACACTAATCGCATATCAACATGATATATTTCAGAGTGCACAGTGGAAATGTATATTATGTGACTGTCACACAAGGTGACAATAATGGAGAATGATGTCTTTCTTATATAAGTATCCTGATATGAACAGTGGAGGACATCTATCAAGGATGTTATATACAACAGAGGTTAGGTGCATATTGTAAAGCTGTGAAAAAGGAGTTGTCTGAATATGTCTGTAATATCAGCATAGGTCTCCACCAAGTGGGACACATAGTTAGAGGCTCATGGACAACAGTAAACAGAGGGACACACATTCATGTTGAATATTGTAATAATGTCTCTGCAAATCCCATGTTTATGACATAATATACGTGACTGTGAGTGATCATAGATGGTCCTGCATGAACTCATTTGTGCAACTATTATAAGATGTCAGCAATCTATGATGGTAATCAAGCGCACCATCCTGACACTGTAACATCTGCTGGAGGTGTTAGGAGGGACACTGCTATACCTATATGTGACATTATAATCAATCCACGCTAGTTGACAGGTGTGCATGGCATATTGGCATAGGTGTTTCATATATATATATATATATATATATATATATATATATATATATATATATATATATAAGTAATGTTTATGAAACAAAAAGAATACCTAGGTATGGCCAATAAGATGTGTGGGAGCTCACTGTGGCAAAGGTGGTACACTTGAGTTAGACATCCCTGGAAGATGTGTAGAAAGGTACATGAAGAATGGTGCAATGTACTCAGCTATTGGTATAATGAAGGCTGTGAACTATGGAAGTATTATGGCCTTTGATGCGGATGTCCTTTGCATACTCAGTAGTTGTCTTACATAAAAGGGAGTAGTCAGCACTGTGGCCACATGCTGGTGGAAGTTGCACATACCATCTACCTCATTACACAGGTCAGATACCAATCACTTGGTATGCTCATAGTGGCGTGCTTTCTACATTATCACTGGGTTGTGGGTTTACTTTTATAATGTAACAAATCCCCCAATGATTTTGTTTCATCTCATGTGTCTTCATGTCTGTCGCAGCAATCTTTTGTGTGTGTTGATACTATCTATATTATACTAATATCACGGTTGGATCCAATGATTGTACACAGTCTGCAGTCCTCCAGACAGCTGCTTGAACACAGGTTGTGCATGTTATTCTTGACATTTGTGGCTTAAATAATGGACAGGAAAGGGGCTAGCACACAACAATAAAGTACAGACCTGATCACTGGACTCTAGATAATAGGTTATTTCACACACTTCAACATATTTAGATGTCATGTATGTGACCAAGTGATCTACAAACTTGGTGACATGGATGTTTATGGCCAGTTGTGACAGTGTCACAGTAATACTTCAGTGTGGATTTGTGTCAAATGCCTTGGCCTGTTCAAGTTTTGCAGCATGATAGTGCTCTACCTCAGTATTCAGGTCACATACCACATAGTCTGCCCATAGCGGTGTGCTGTCTACATTATCACTGGGTTGTGCATTTGTTTTCATAATGTATCTCTTTGGACTATATGAAGAGACGCATGGCTGAACTCTCAGATTATGTGCTCCAGACATGTATGACCCAAGCCCTAAGCAGGGTTCTACCTTCACCCAGGATGATAGCACAATATAAACAAAATCAATGGACTTCAACAACTGGCTTGGCTTCTGGCATCAAGTCCAGGAGGACCAGTATTTCCCAACCTGGGCTTACATGGTCAACAAGCCACGCTGCTTTGCCAGAGATGGTTTGAACCTGTGTCCTCTAGACTGCCAGATACTGACAAAGATGCTTGCCTTCCCAATAGTGCCTTTGTTAGGCAATGTGAAAGCAACAACAGTTCCAACATAATATACACTGGAGGCAAACTCAAAGTTCTGCTGCTTAATGCTAGGAGTCTAAACATGAAGTTAAACTGAGGAAATGACTAACCTGCTAGCAGACAGATTTGGTACAAACTTCAACCCCCTGGTCCCAAGAGCATACTTCAAAGTATACCTGACACCAGTCCCCTGCAAAGTATCTCTAGAGATCAAGTCATATCTGCGCTGTCCAGGGCTAAAAACCTCAATGATACCAGATAACATCCCATGTTGCTTACTAATCAATATAAAGCAGGACTTAGTTGAAGAAATTAGTGTTCTGTTTAACCATAGCCTGAGAACTGGCTTTGTTACAGTGGAGTGGAAAACAACAGCAGTAATTGCCTTGCACAAAGGGGGGTGGTGTGGCCATAAACCAACCCTGAAAACTATAGACCTATAATTCTAACCAGTCTTGTCTGCAAGGCCATGGAAAGAATCATCATGGACTTTACTGACAAGGACATAGATGACCCAACTCAGTTTGGTTTTGTTAAAGGTAGATCATGCTTATTAAACCTAGTAGTGCTTTGAGAAAGTCACCAGTGCCCTGGATGAAGGTAAGACAGTGCATACCACCTATAGATCAATGTTTATGTATGTACTTTTAAGAAGCTATCCAAGGGCTTGCACAAGTGTATAAATACTGAGCATGTGCAAGTCTGACTGTCATTTTGTAGTTAGCTGTTAAGATGTAAGCATGCATGTATGTAATGGTCTATCTGTTAACCAGTTTGTTTATATTTTATGATAGCTGCTATCCATCCTGATGTGTTTCTATGTATTAAAGCATCTAAACAAAATGCCCCACCTGCTTGTCATCTATGTTAGAGAGGGATGAGTGGCATGTCTGAAAGGACATGGTGTCAGACACGGCCTATCTAAAGGACTTGAAGCCAGAATGGAATCCAAATTCTTCAGTTTGAGATCGAGAGGCACTCATTTGAAGCTGGAGGAATGTACAAGAGTGAATCATCCCTACAATAAACATACTTCACAAAACAGGTTAGAAATGAATTTCAAATGTTAAAACTTGCTCAGCACTATTTTTATTTGGAAAATCTCAAACGAGATATACAGAATGCTCTAAACAATATTTCCATAAATCGATATGTTAGATATTGATAAAAATATTCAAATTACTATGGAAAATGTTTGAAATAAAGTCCAAATTGCATAAAAGAAATAAAATAAGAAGAAAAGATTGCATTATTCAATATGTGCTTAGAAAATCCATATTTTCTTATTAATCAACGATATCCGAATTATCAGAAGTGTATAAAGTGTTCACATGTTTGTGCAGTGTTACAGTAAAGTTATTTCACAGAATATAGCCATTACAGAGAATATTTCACAAAGTACAGTATTTTGAAGAGTTTATTGTGCATTTGAATCTTATTACAAGCTCACAGAACAGTTTGTTTATACATAATTACAAGGGCCATATTTTCAATGTGTTTGTACATACTTTGTGAGCATGGCAGATGGATTTTGAAAACCCAGTGCACTTGTGTTTGACAGTAATATTTGTTGAGAACTGGACAGTGTTTGAGTAAGAGTACAACATTTTCATACAGGCTGTATTTTCTGATAAATATGGCCATACAAAAACATTTATTCTGCTTAATTTAGCTGGGTCAGAAGCCATTGAAAGGGAACGTTTATCTGTGTATGCACCTGCTATCTATACAGGAGAGGGGGAGCCATCATATTGTCATACCGGCTGAGTCAAGGGAGGACCCTGAGTACTAAAAACACATTTGAGAAATGTGTAACCCCCAAACAAATGTTAGAATGGAAAGGCACTTATTTTATACAAGAGATCAAAAGCATGGTGAAACTTTTGCAGCATATATAATTGACTTGAGAAATAAGGCTAAAACGTGCAGATTCTGTGACTTAAGGGATAGGTTGATAAATGACAGACTTGTGTGTGGTATTAAAGATGATGCTGTGAGAAAGATTTTGCTTCATGACAGTGATTTAACTTTGAATAAGGCCATTGAGATTTGTTGGATATACTAGCTCACAGAAGCACAGAAATATGCTTACAAATAACAATAGATCTAGAAGGCACAGTGGACAAAGCTCATGTTGATGATGTATGCAGCACATGGTTAAAAGAAACAGGCCCAAGCACATGGTAGCCACTGTAGCCCCTGCAGCACTCACTGGTATACCCCAGAGCTTTACAGCAAATTCCTGAGTTTGCACAGTCTCAGTGAAGTATAAGAGTAAGTCAGCAAACTCAAAGTATGGGACTCAACCTAGTTTCATTACCAGCTGTCATAATTGTGGTAGAAGTCATGAATCTAAAAGGGAAGATTGTTTAGGTTTTGGTCAGCAATGCCACAAATGCAATAAATTGAATCATTTCAAAAGCTTTTGTAAATCAAAAGGCCCACATTCTTTTTTAAGAGGGAACATTTTAAGAAACGAGTTGATCAATTAGAGATCTGCAACCCTGCTCTTTATTTTGATGGTGTGTCAGTGCTTAATGAAATGGTCAATGCAGTAGGTTTAAAGGGCAAAGAATGAAATATTTTGTACTGTTCATATAAATGGCAAACCCATTGAGCTCAAAGTTGACACAGGTTCCAAGTGCAGTGTTATGTGAGCAACAACATTTGCTAGATTGTGCCATGGTGAAAGGCTTGATTTGGCAAGGTGTGTGTAGCTTGTTGCTTATGTAGGAGAAGAAATACAAGCCAAAGGCCCAGTAGTACTTTTATGCTACTCCCAGCAGAGTGGAAGTAGCTATGACTTGTTATTTTATGTGGTCAAGAGGCACATCCAGTCATTATTATGGCTCAGAGATAGTTTGAAAATGGGACCGTGTTCAGTTAATAAGAAAGTCCACTATGTTAGCTTGAAAGACCACTACTCTAATTTCACCCAGTGCATCTTCTCTACCTATACTTATCTTTTTGAAGAAAAATTAGGGAAGCTTCTAGTTATTTACTACATGAAATTAGGCCCATATGTGAGTCCAGTTATCAGGCCAACATGAAATGTTCTAATAGCCATGCAGGACAGAGTCAAAGCCAAGTTAGACAAAATGGTGCAACAAGGTGTGATTAGTCCAATTGCAACTCCAACCGAATGGGTATCTTCCATGGTGGTAGATCATAAGAAAAGCTCAGATGACATCAGAATATGTATTGACCCACAAGATATGAACATGATGCTAAAAAGACCTCATCATCCAATGTGCACAGTCAAAGAAGTCACAACCTTGATGCCAAATGCCACTGTTTTTCTGTCTTAGATACAAAGAGTTCAATTTGGCAAATTCAGCTTGACAACAAATCATCATTGCTCACTACATTCAGTACTCCATTTTGGCAAGTACATATTTTTGAGAATCCCATTTGGGATACATTCTGCAAGTGAAGTCTTTTAACGTGCAATGCAGCAAATTTTTTCTGGGTATCCTTGTGCTATTATAGTTGACGATATACTAGTAGGAGATCATGGTGAAGTGGAGCATGACAGAAACCTCAGAAAAGTTCTGGAAAGGGCATGTCAAGTGAATCTTAAGCTCAATCCACAGAAATGCAAGTTCAGGCTGCAAGAATTTACTTATGTTCATCATTTATTCACTACTTCAGGCTTATGACGAGCCCCTTCTAAACAAGTAGCTATTCTCAAGATGCCAGCTCCAGACAATGTTCAAGCCCTGCAAAGTTTTCTTGGTATGGTTAACTATCTAGGCAAGTTCATTCCAGACTTGAGTCAAATGTCAGCACCACTTAGAGAACTGACATGTAAAGATGTATTATGATCTTGGTTAGAGAAACACGAAAGATCATTTGAAGTCTTGAAACAGATAATTGCTAGTCAACCAACTCTCAGATACTATGATGTTCACAAACCAGTTACTCTTTCATGTGATGCTTCAAAATTTGGTCTTGGTGCAATCATTCTACATGAGGGTCAATCTGTTGCCTATGCATTGAGAACTCTTACCCAAGATGAAATGCAATATGCCCAGATTGAGAAAGAGCTTTTGGCAATTGTATTTGCATGTTCAAAGTTCCATGATTATGTTTATGGTAGACATATCCAGATTGAAACAGACCACCAATCTTTAGTCACTATCTTCAGAAAGCTTATGCATTCAGCTCCAGCCAGACTGCAACATATGATGCTGATATTGCAGAAGTATAATTTCACTCTCATCTACAAGAAAGGCAAACTTCTTTATCTTACTGATACATTATCCAGATCACCCAGAAACACCACAGAACAGCATGAGAATAAGAACCTTGATTTTGAAGTCATGGGAATGAAAGATTTTTCTTCCACACGTCTTGATGAGTTGAGAGATCACACAGCCACAGATCCAGTTTTACAAAAGCTCAACCACTTTATCAATCAAGGAAGGCTGTTAAAGTAATCTAGTTTACCTCAAGAAGTGCAACCTTATTTTCCATACTGAGATGACATTTTGTCTGACAATGGTATCATTATGAAAGGTCCAAAAGTAATTGTTCCAAAGTACTTCTAACAAGAGTACATTACTATCTTGCATCGTGGTCACCTAGGAACCAACTCTAACAAAAGAAGTGCGAGAGGTCTAGTATGTTGGCCTTCTATGTTATTAGATATTGAAAGAGCACTTTCATTTTGTTCCATGTGTAATAGTACAAAGCCATATCAGCAGAAGGAACCACTTCAGCTAAACCAGATTCTTAAAGTACCTTGGTCGACAGTAGTACTGACATCTTCAAGTGGAATGGTCAACATTATTTGGTGTTAGTAGACTCTTACTCTAATTGATTCGAGATTGACCTACTTCCTAACCTAGCATCCAGTACTGTCATTACTCAAATGAAGCATCATTTTGCAGTTCATGATAGTCCACACAAAGTTTTTTTCTGACAATAGCATGCAGTTTACAAGCCAGCAGTTCAAAAGATTTGCCAAAGAATGAGAACTTACTCATGTCACGAGTAGCCCAGAGTATCCACACTCAAGTGGTTTGGCAGAACATGCACCTCAAAGTGCAAAACAGTTACTAGAAAAGTCTTCTTCTTCCGGCTTTTTCCCGGTTAGAGGTCGCCACAGTGCATCCCCTGTCCACTCATGATTGGCAGTAGAGTTTTACAGTGTCGAGTTGCCAGCCCGGCACCCAACCTTCCATGGAAGGCACACACACCTAGGGCCAATTTAGAGTGTCCATTCAACCTACAGCATGTCTTTGGGATGTGAGAGGAAACTGGAGTACATGGAGGAAACTCATGTAACCACAGGGAGGACATGCAGACTCCACACAAGGAACCTCAGCCAAGGATTGAACCGAAGAATATCTTGCTACAATGCTAACCACTACACCACCATGGTCACCCTAGTTACTAGAGAAGTCAAAACGAGATAATAGTGATATTTTCCTGAATCTCTTGACTCTCAGACATGTTCTTCATGATAAATATCTTGGTTCACCTGCTCAGAGACTTCTGTTGAGACAAACTAGAACTACATTACCAATCAGTAGTCAATTGTTGGTTCCGTATGTCAAGAACAACAGGTCAGTGAAAACCAATCTATTGAAGAAATGCCTAACCCAGACGTCCTACTATGATAAAACCAGCAAACTGCTCAAGCCATTACGAGAAGGAGAAGTGGTAAGGATGCACATATACAAAAGTCATGATAGGATTATTGTTGTGAAGAGTATTTGCCTAGAGCCGAGATTGAACATTGTGGAATCAGAAGAAGCAGACTTTAGGTGGTATCAGAAACATTTGAGACCAGTGTCCAAGTATACTACAGCACATAGCCTGTGAGAAGGACTCTTTAACTCAGCATGAGTTGTCCAGTGTTCCAATTCCTGAGGAAGTTCCAGAGAATATTCCCATTCCTGTGACAAATCCAGAAGTTAATAATACGAGTTGTTCACTGAAGATGGTTCCTGTTGCTAAATTCAGTCCAGATTGTTACATTCCGAGATTTGTTCATATCTCTAAACCACGTAGCAGATACATGGCAACTTGGATATGAACATTGTGTCTGTTTCTAATGTCTATAGCACTGCATGTCTAACTCTAATATTGTTTTCACAAAAAAACAATCTTTTTAATCAGAAGGATGTAAATCAGTGTGTGTGTGTGTGCGTGTGTGTGTGTGTGTGTGTGTGTGTGTGTGTGTGTGTGTGTGTGTGTGTGTGTGTGTGTACCTTTAAGAAGCTATCCAAGAGCTTGCACAAATGTATAAATACTGAGCACATGCAAGTATGACTGCCATTTTGTAATTAGCTGTGGAGTTGTAAGCACGTATGTATGTAATGGTCTGTCTGTTAACCAGTTTGTTTATATTTTATGATGCTGCTATCCATCCTGATGTGTTTCTATGTATTAAAGCATCTAAACAAAATGCCCTGCCTGCTTGTCATCTATGATAGAGAGGGATGAACGACACTGCCTATCTTGATCTGGCCAAGGGTTTTGACACAATCCCCCACTCAGGTATCACAGAAAAACTCTCCCTAATGGAGATTAACCCTTACATCACTAGATGGTTAGACAATTGGCTCACAGACAAAATGTGTATTTTCAAAGTTGGTGACTCAACCTCCATCAGTAGAGCCATCACCAGTGGCATATTACAAGGATCTGTGCTAGGTTCTTTGTTGTTCGAAATCTATTTCTCAGAAGCCAAAGCTAAAGTATACAGCCTTTGGCTTACCAAGTTTGTTGATGATTCACATTGGGTACAATCATTGAATCCACCAACAATGTAAACATATTACAGGAGGGACTGACATAGACAAATGATTGGTGGCAAAGCCACATGGACCAAAAATAAAAGCAAAAAAGTACCATTATTTTTGCCTTTTGCAAAGTGGAATTCTGTGATAATTATACCATTGACAATTCTCCTGCAAGTTCAAATCCAGTAGTGCAAGACCTGGGAACACAAGTATATAACAATCTGAACTTCAACAACCAAGTTTTCACAGTTGCAATGAAAGGCTTCTATGTGGTGCACCTCATAAGTCAGGCCATTGTATCCAGGTCTGAGGATGTTATAACACCACTGTACTCGACCCTCATCAGAACACTAATTGAGTAGAATGTTCACTTTTGCATGCACTTTACCGGATGCCTACAGCAATTGGAAAGACCACAGGGGTTTCTCAACAAAATAACACAGGGGCTACAAACCATTTCATGACATACATGGATAGACTGAAAGCCCTGCCACTGTACTGTGTAAAATATAGGATGAGGTAACATGTGCCTGGCCCACTGGCCACTCTCTGACCCCGCCCTGATGGAAATGCTGTACTTCTGCAAATATAATGGAACAAGAGCTGCTCACTGTAGGGATATTAATCTAGCCTATTACATTAACAGAGCATGCTTGCAAGAAAGCTATAGCTGATGACTTCAGCAGCATCTGGTGAGAGGATGGTGGTAATAGTGTCTGACATGCTGGTGTAAAATCCTTTCTCTAATGTCAAGCAATTACAAACACAGACAGACACACATGCACAGACACACGCACACACACACACACACACACACACACACACACACACACACACACACACACACACACACACACACACACACTCACACACACACACACACACACACACACACACACTCACGCACACACCAGTTGATTGCAGTGAGAACAGAGCCTCTACCTAAGTACACTGACTGTAGACATCGATATTTAACACAAGTGCCACTGCACAAGTCTGACTTGGAAAGTGTCAGACAACACTTTATTAGTGATGACATCAGTGGTGTCTGGTCACAGGAGAATAGTAATCGTGTCTGACATGCTGGTGTAAAATGCTCTGTCTAATGTCAAACAAGTGCAGACAGCACAAACAGTTGACTGCAGTGAAAATAGAACCCATACCTAAGTACATAGACTAGAGAACTCAGTACTTTATGCAATCACCATGTCACAAGTTTGACTTTTATAAGGCCCAGGGCAACTTACAGTGGATTACATCAGCAATGGATGTTTGAGAGAAGATATTTGGAGGTGTGCATGAAACAGATGTGTAGGTATGTGTCAACTGTCAAAATATTTGTACTCCATGGGACTATAGTGTTGACTACTGGATACTCAATTATGTTCTTCTGACTATACAAACACAAGCTGACTGCAGTGAGATTAGAATCCCTACCTAAGTACATGAATTAGAGAACTTAGTACGTAATACAAGCACCATGGCAAAAATCTGACTTTTGCCAGGTTGCAGGACAATTTATAATGGATTACATAAGCACTGGATGTTTGGGAAAAGATGTTGGAAGGCTTGCATGAAATGGATGTGTAGACATGTAAAACTGTGAAGATATTGCTACTCCATGGGATGGTAGTGGTGAGTGCAGGATACTCAGTTATGTTTTTCTGACTAGGCAGACACACACACACATGCACAGCAGTTGACTGCAGTGAGAACAGAACCCCTACCTATCTAAGCACACAGACTTGAGAACTCAGTACTTTATGCAATCACAACGGCAAACGTCTGACTTGTACAAGGCTACATGACAATATGTAGTGGATGATACCAGCATTGGATGTTTGAGAGAACATGATGGGAGGCCTGCATGAAATGGATGTGTAGGCATGTAGAACCGTCAAAATATTAAAGATCCTCATCCACATTACTGCAAGTACTGGAAAATATGATTGTGTATTGTCAATCTAAAGATGCACATGCCATATAAGAAAGCATTTTTAATTATTTTCTGTAGTGCAGTTGCTATATTTAAGAACAAATACTGACATATCATATTTCAAGTCATAGGTGGAGGTAACATAAGGTAGAAGTGTAAATATGTGTTCTTTCTTTAAACATTTCCTTCACTTTCTTTGTGTTGTTACTTTTAATTTCATGGGCTAAGGATTAAATCGGCAGTAATCATAAGTCATGCATACTCATGTACACTTTCCATAGTGCAGCTCCAAGCAGCTTGCTAGTGTTTTTAATGGCAAAATGCGAGGTACATATTTAAGGACTCCTACTGCAACTTGACAAGGACTTATCTAAACTGGCTATGGTAAACACATGTAACAGATACTATGGTGTTCTTACATGGTGCATATAAGAAATGTGTCATAATTTTACTCACCTTCAAAAATTAGTGATACTACTTTCCCCATTTGTGCCTAGTTAAGAGATATACAAAAGTGGTTCTCTGCTCCAGTCATAACACTTTGATAGTTTTACTGCTTTGCTTACCTCTGCACAAGCACTTTAAGCAGAGGGGTGCAGCAGTCAGCACCTTGAACAGTAATGAGTGGAAGAAAAACATTTTCAGCCTCACTGGCTTTGTGGCAGCAGGTGTAAAATATCAATAAACTTCTGTTTTTGAGAACAAATGATATAGGGCTCACTCCAGGTCAATGTAATTTTTTTTACATATGTATTCAGGATGTGATTAAATAAGTGAATGAGATAATTTTAAAAATGTGAGAGGAAGTACTGTATAAAACCAAACAGTATTGAACTGAATAATGTCAACAGCACACATATGACCTTACATATTCATTCATTCATCAGTGTAAAGAAACAAAATGATATGACATTTTTAATGTGAGTTCCTTTGATCTGATCTAACTGTGTGTTATGTTAGTGCAGCATGTTTAAGCAGCATTACATGGAGGTAACAGCACCATGCCATAGGATGTAAGCAACTATTCACCGTAACTCAGCATTGGTAAGTAACACCAAACTCTGCAAAAACACAGAGAACAAAAAGTGAAGGCTGTCATTGCTTTTTTTTTTTTTTCTTATGTGTGTTTTGTGTGATTCTACTTTTGAACAGATTAAAGGTGTCTAAATGGGTTTGGTAGGAAAGTGGTGAAATGAGGGGCAAGCAGGGAGAAGAACAAAGGGAAAGTAATAGAGAAATGTGCGGGAGAGAGGCAGGAAAGAACCTTAGCTATCCACTTCTTTAACAGTGTAAAATGAAAATTATGTATAGATTATGAGCTGAATTTGGACTGTCACCTCAATAGAGACAGGTGACAATAATGCAATCATGTTGCATAGCCAAATGGACTGAATCAAGTGTTTACGTGAGTTTGTGCAATGTTAAATGGAGATCAACAGTGCTAAACAGAAAGGAAAGCAGTTTTTGTAATTGGAAGGTTAATCTGACACCAGGTATCAGTTTGAGGGTTGTCTGCTGCTGTAACTGATAGGTGATTTAACTTTACAGACATATACTGGAGGCATACATTTTATGACTTGACATATTTTTGTGTGGCTTTACACACTCATAAAATTAATTTTTACAATGGGTGATTCAAAACTGTGCATAAGGGACAAAACATTTTCTTCCACATAAGTGATTTTTCATCCTTTCCATAGAAGCAGTACTTCTCAGACTTCCTCATTAATTATATATCACTGCACATGACAGACTGAGGGGTTAACCATGTATGTGTGTTCCCTGACAAGGTCCTGGTTTATACATCCCTGTGTGTATGAATATTATTGAAGTGTGAAGACCATGCAAGGCAAGAGAACACAATTATAATTACAGAAACGTATTAGACAGTATACTCTTACTCACAGGAATAATTCATATGAGTTTATTAAAACTGAGTGTACAACCCTTAATAAAATGGGGAGTGTATAATATTTTTTCATGTGAATTTTAATATAAAGTAAAATGGAACAACAGTAAAAACAATTGGAATTTGCTGCATTAGAACCCAGGATCATTTGCATTGCAACTCTGCACTTACACCTTATGCCACAGGAAGTTACAAAAGACTTGGATAGTTTCATATTCATTCTTAACTTCTGAGTGTTATACCAGTTAGCATGTTTGTATGGTGGCAAAACTTAGATGATACAATGTATCCATTTTGAAATTCTCTACTGTCTACTTCCTCTCTGCAGGCATTGGGAAAGGTTGCTAACCACCGTGCAATGCCACTTAGAAGGATTGCACAATGGAAAGGAAAAGATGCAACAATGTATCTTTTTAAAATTTGAGAATGTCTGTATCATGTCTGCAGGTGTTGTGTCTGTTTCATGTATGTGCCATTACTCCAGGTTTGTAAAGTGGTAAGCAACACGCAAACTTAAGAAGCAAGGCCAGACCTCTTTTATCCTTGTGAGTAGTGTTTCTTAGGTTTGATCCTTGAAAGACAATTGTGGGAATTGAACCATCATCTACAGATGGTATATACTATGTGGATCACCATATTTAGCAGACATGCTGTACGCATGTGATTCACATGTGTAGTTTATGTACTGGTTATCATAGAAATACATCACATGGCATCTTTTATATTTCTCTGTTTCTCCTGTTTGTGCTAAGCCATGTATTAGGCAAACACTGATATTAAAAAATATTTAAAAATAAACAACATTGCAAAATAAGTGTTAGTACACATGAAAGTTTTTATATAACTCTGGATTTGAATTCTCACACCAATGAACCTACAAAACACAGTAAGGGTGTGTTATCCCTCTTTGCAACAGAAACAGCTTTGCAGCAGGAATGAAAATCATTGTGCATACAAGCAAGTCCAAAATCATCCACAGTATTAACAAAATATATGGCACTTGTACACTTCTGAGTTGTTTTTACATGTGTTAATTTCAGATGTAGTGCAATGAGTGATCACACTCTCTCAAATAGGGAAACAGAGAAATACAATCAATTTCATGTAATGTATTTCTGTGATAAGCAAAACACAAACTTCACCCGTGAATCATGTGCATGTAGTACATCTGCTAAACACGGGGATCCACACTGTATATACTATCCATAGATGATGACTCAAGTCCCACATTGTTTGCATAAATGCAGCTCTGTCTTATTCTTTATTGTTATTTATGCTTCTCTTATCTGAGCAGTAATCTGTGACATGTGGTCTGTAAGACATTCTGTATCATTGTCCTTAAATGTGTGAGAATATTAAATGGCAATAATATACAATTTTCAATAAATGCAGGGGAAGTTGGTTATTCTTGAACAGAAACTGTGAGATGTGTGCTGCTTACTAACATTTAAAATCTTGATGCAGTTATTCTACACTTTGTAAGTCTAACCTGGCTGACACATCCACTAGAAGTAAGGGAGCACTAAGCTCCATCCTACAAACATATACTCCTACACAAACACTAAGATCCTCAAGCAAACAGCTACTAGCCATAAAACAAACAAACAAAACAGCTGGACAAAGTCTGTACTCCCATAGCATTGCCAAGATTTGGAATACCTTACCCCCCAAAATACCTCAAACTCTGACTGCATAAAAACCTTTAAGTCAGCACTAAAATCCTATTACCTGAAGAACCCCTCCTGCCCCTGCCAGACAAACTGACCACCTTAAACAGTCTGTCAAAAACTCTTGTATTATGCAATGAATAATCTACCAGTTCTATAACTCCACTTTTTTCTTTTTGTTCTGTTACCTAACAATGCAATTCTTTTTTGTTGACTCTCACTACAGATGGTACTGATTTCACATCAATACTGTCTAAATATGTAACTTATAAACCTGTACTTAAAGAATGAGAACTCTGTTTCAAAATATTGTATATATGTTCTTTTATACATGCAATTTTTGATCTTGCTCATGTTAGATACATTTATGTTAGATTCATTTTACTTGTAATACATGTGGAGCTTTTCTACCCGGGCCTCCACTGAAAATGGGTTTTTGACCCAGTGGATTTTCTCAGTCAACAAATGTCAATAAATAAATAAAATAAATAAATAAATTGCTGGTGTGATTTCCTTCTCCCTACCAGTAATCATTCACAGTTGCAATCCATTAGCAACAAACACTGAAGGAATGCCTGCACTATGTTTACATCTGCCACACAGAGCCAAGAATTTGGGATTGAGCAATTCCAATGAGTTCATGCCTCATCTGCATATTCACCACTCTCACAGACCAGAATCTAAACTGTAAAAAGGGGACCTGAAGGTAAGTAGATTTGTTTATGTGGATAACACAGAAGAAGATTGTATTACTTTGTATTTATCTGCACAGAAGACTACTGATATTGATAAGGTATGATTACACTTTCCAGTTATATACTGGACGTGCTCAGATGTCACTTAGAAAAATATATTTATATATGCATTAACAAATGCTACTTTTGTCTGTATGTACATCTTCAAGGTTTACTGATGGCATAGGCATTTTTGTCTGGACATGTTACTTTCTCAGATGCACAGCCTGATTAATTTTCATCACAAGTGTTAATGCTGCAAATGTTTTTCTTTACACTCTTGTATTATTTCAGTGAAATGCAAATTGTCTATGTTGCCAATGACACAGAGGTGTTAGCCTTCTAGGATGGTCAATAGACACCTCTAAGGGAGTGCAGACACAGGTAGGGGTGATTGGAAATTGCATGAAAATGAATATTCTGTGGTAAATGTGTGCACATGTTTTTGAAATGGTTTCTTTGTTAGCACTAATAACAGATCACTGATGTTTTATTCATTTGTTTGGTAGCAGAATGTCATTCGCCTTTTGTTTTTGGTGTAGGGTAGCCAAGTTGCATTTTTGTGTTGGCAAAAAAATTGTTTGTACAGAGGTTTGCTTTGCTATTGTTACTCCCCTTGTTTTGGATCCAATCTTGCTTTGTGTGTGACTGTGATATATTATAACCACATAAATCCTTTTTTATATCTGGATATCTTGAAAGTTTTTTGTTTCTCCATTGGGTAATATTCAAAAACTACTACATAAGTGTTATATCTAAGCCAGACTTTCATTTATGTGATATTTATGTGTATTATCCCTCTTTTGTGTTTTATTTCACCTAGGACTATGGCACCCAGGTCCAATTCCCAGCAAACCCCCCCTTCACTGACCCTGAGAATGATGTCATTGTACAAGCATTTAGGTGACATGGTGGCTTTCTGCTTGAGAGAGGTCATGGGGATATGTTGGGAAGAATGCAAATTTTGCAGCAGATAGTGGTTGTGGTCAATGCTGTTGGGAGCCACAGCAGGACATATGAGCAAGTGTATCATAGCGCAGCTGATATAATTTCATTGCCCCAGAGGAGAGACTCTGCAGTGGGCCATGGACAGATGTCTACTGGGAGGTCCTGCTACAGAGCCAACACTGACACCAACTGAAGAGTTCCTGTCCACTGTCAAGGATCCAAAGAGCTCAGTGGAAACTGTACAACAGCATATGATTGATGGTGCTGCTACTGCTTCCAGTAGGACAGGTATGTCTCTCAGGAGGAGCTTAGTAAAATATTGAAAGCAATACTTTTTAACTTTTTTTTTTTGGCAGGGGAGGAATAGTTATAGATTGATACAATTAACATATTCTGGTTTATTACAAAACCACAGGGTTTTAGGGTTTTACCTTCTTTATGAAATGTAGAATTTTGTATCAATCCTACTGGGTAATGCCATAGTCTTAGCCCCTTAGGAATAATCTTTTTTTCTAGACATTCTTGTAAGTAAGCAGTTTCTAACTGCAATTTCCTGCATTTAAACAGTTTAGTGTCAAATTCAGAAATGGAGTCAGGCAAATAACTCACCCCTGAATGTAGATCTTGTGAAGGAGATAGTCCATTGGAATTCTTAAAAAAACTCATCGTTGCTTAGGAAGCTTACCATAGAAGGGAAAAGGCAAGCCTCTGTGTTTAAAACCCCTGGATGCTGCTCGGTGCTCGACCCAGCACCAGCATTCCTTCCTGGTTGTGCTATAACTTTAGTATTCCTTCCTGGTTGTGCTACAGCTTCAAAGGCCGGCTGTAATCCACTGCTAACAGCTCCAACATAACTGTTCAACAAAGGAGACCTTGGTTGGGAACCCCCAACACCCTGTGGTCCCCTAGGACAAGTGTTTGTTTCCTGGACAGTTTTAAATCCAAAAAATATTGGACATCTATACTAAACTTATATTATATTTACACAATTATATTAATTGTATTTAATAGATTTTATGTTTGACTTTTTAGGCAAGAATATACAGCATTTTTTTTATTTATTAAATTTGAGAAAATTGTGCTTATATTGGTTTACATATGGTAGTGCATAGCACCAAGATATCCACTGCACCTTTAAGGACAAGTTGAGTTATTCTGGCATTTGGTTAATTTGTTTAATTGTGGCTTTCTAATGATTTAAAAACCCTGTTAATTGACCTGTATGGTATCTGAAGAAGGTAGAACATTGATCCTACCAAAAGCACTCAGTTTATTGTGTTAGTGTATTGTATTTCATTATTAAATTGCGTATATTGGAAAGTTATCGGTCCTACGACTCTGCTTACAGTGCTGCTTGTCATTTTTGGTTTTACTAGTTTGTGGTTTTGCATTCAAGACTTGTTTGTGTATTCTGGTTTATTACACATGGGCCTGGGGTGGGTGTGTCATCCAAGTTTCTGTTAAATGTATCGTTAATGGACATATAAAGACCAAAAGTGTTTCACTCCCTGTGTTACTGTTAATTGTGATGATGATGTCCTTACCTTTTGCGTAACGTCTTCCAGGACCATCCACCCAAGGAACTGTGGAGTCATCTCCACATGGTAAACCAAACATTTTTATTTCAGTACTGATGGGCAGTTCAAAGAAACATTTATTTTATCCATATGTGTGATGTGGGTGTCAGGACTGTGTGTATTGCTGTACTATCTGTAATAGTGTCACCAGTGTTAGCATATATTGAACTGTGGTAGTGTAGCTATTAACTTCTTTCCTGTGTTTGTTGTTTATCACATGTGATCATGACAGTGGAAGTGTAGGACTCTAACCACCTCATGTCAGAGTATCGGCAGACTCTGATGATAATGGTGGGAAAACAGAGGCACAGTTGAGGGGTGCAAAGGTTGAATCTGACACTGAGGTTGACATTCAGTCATCTACTGTAATTTCATCAGACACAGTCAGTAGGCTTATGCCAACCCATTCCAGTGTGCCCTCAGATATTGGACAGGTAGATGGTGAGACACTCAATCACAGCAGTGTGGTTACTACAGCTTCAGTGCCTGTTGACTCTGCTGGGTGGGTGATAGCATCCATGTGGGCATAGGTCAGCCACATCATTTAATTTTATCCGACATGGTCATACCCAATCACGGTCCCATATTGGCACCACTTTCACTGCTCCATCAGTGGTTGAGATGTCTGCACCCAGACATAGTAAGTTATGGGATCGTGGATCTGGGTGTACTCATGAGGAGAGGTCATCAAGCAGATATCAGTCACATTCAGATAGCAGTAGTGCATCTCACTGTGGGTGTGGATGTGCCAGTTCAACTCCTGGCAGAGCCAGTTCTCATGGTCAGGTACAAGAACGATGAACTGCCAACTCTACCATGCATGGAGCACACATATCTGACGTACCAAGATATAGACCTAGCAGATGCTGGTTATGTTCTTGCAGATACTCACACACCAATTTCACCTGGAATGCCATACAGACACACACACACACACACACACACACACACACACACACACACACACACACACACACACACACACACACTAAACAGTTACATGGTTCAGTCATGAGGCTTAAAGCTCATTCTGTCTCAGTGGCCATTTGAAATTTTATCCAAATGTCTGCCTATTTGTCTTTCTTACTCACATGCATTCACTTACCTCTTGCATCAGCCTAGGCTTCCTGGTTCCCCAACACACACACACACACACACACACACACACACACACACACACACACACACACACACACACACACACACACACACACACACACACACACACACACCCATAATATCCTAAGTAAGTGATTATAACTGTTCCATATCCTTGTTTTCTGTCTTTTGGATTCAAGGATACATATGTTTAGTGTCTAATGCTCAGGATTTATAGCTGACTTAGTGCTTAGTATATCTGTGCTTGTGTTGCTGTTTTGCTAATTGTACTGCTCTCTCACCATTTTTTGTAATGTGTACATGCCTCCCACACTCTTACAGCAACATAGTCGGACCAAGCCATAAATAAAAGTGGGACAAATGTGGAACAATAAGGAGACTTTTTAAATATTTTGGTCTTACAAAGTTAGACAGTTGATAGAATCAAGCAGTTTCTGCATCATTCTTTTTAAGATTTTTTTCTGAGAGATATGAAGTCTGAAACTGAATGTGTGCCATTAGTTTCTAACTTCTGTCTTTAATGATTTTCCAGTACAAAAGTATGAGGCCATACTGAGGACATTCAATGGTCATCAGTACTTCTGAGAGGAATGAATGTATGAATCTTTGATGACTGAGGCCTATTACTTGATAGAGGACACATGTATTCACATAAATCACTACTGTCACATGTTGAAGTCTTTTCTGCACAAATCAAGCACCTTTTACTTACTTGCATTACAAAGTAGCAGCATGCAAGGACATACCATTTATTTGCATTATTACACATATTTTTAATATTCCAGGTTCAACACTTACCTTGTAAATCTGGCATTTACTGCAGTTTTAATTCAGGGCTGGGTTTGTCTGATGTTTGGAGTACACACCCATTACATGGGTAGGTAAAGGTTGTGAGCTTTACCTGGCATCAGTGTTACTGTATGTATGTGTGTAAGATGAAGGTTTTAGCCCATTATGTGGTGAGTGAGTGAGTGTACTATGAGTTTCCTTTTAGCCAATTCAAAGGCTGACTGAGCACACCTACATCTGCCTACACCCTCATCAGCTGCTGGTTCCCCCTCTGACTCCTCACCTGCACGTAGCTATGGTGACCTTGCCAGTGGTGGTGGGATGTGTGGCCCTTCTCTTTGTTGATCTTGCTAAAACTGTTTTCTCAGGATGATGTTGTGAATCATGGCACAGATGGTGAAGATTTCAATACATGTACATGGATTGTACTGCAGGGCTCTCCCAGATGTGTCTAGGCACTGGAGCCATAACGTCAGCAGCCCAAACACACACTCTAGCATATTTCTGGATTGAGCATGTGCTTCATTAAAACATTCTTCAGTTGGTGTGTATGCATTTCTGATGGGCATCATCAGCCATAGTTCCAGTGCATAACCTGCATCCCCCAGTAAATGACCCTGTGGGATATCACCCCTAGTAAACATCTGATACAATTTAGAGTTGTATCAGATATGAGAGTAATGGTAAATGCCTGGGTGGCCAGCACAGACAGTTAAGATGATTTCTTCAGTGTTACAAATGACTTGACAGCTAAAGGAATGGCAGCCCTTTCTATTTATGTACACACTTCCCTGTTCATTGGGTGGTCCTTTGATTTCTATGTGTGTGCAATCTATGGCACCAAGTAATTTAGGGCAGTATGCTACAGGGTAGAACTCCTGCATATTTGTATCACTGTCCTCTGGAGTATAGGAGAATATGTGTGGTTACTTGCATGTTGAAGCGTTGCATTCAGGAATTGGAGGATCCTGGATGCTGATGCCTGTGACACCCCCCATCATGTCCCCTGTTGGTTTCTGAAAGGTTCTTGTAGCTAACATTCTAAGTGCTACACATACCTTTGTCTCCACTGGTATTGGTTCCCCTTGGTTTGCCTTGATCTGAGTTGAGGACAACAGAGACTGCAGAGTTCCTGTACTATGTTTATATCTACCCTGTAGTGTTCTACAATTTCACCTCATGCAGATTGTGATAAGTTAAATATGCTCTAAAAACTCTTCTCCTTCTTGGCTGCGACCTATTAGCAGCAATAACAGCAGCACAGACTTCAGCCGGTTGCACATTCACATGAAGTAAAACAACAGCTCCTAATATTCTTTCCATGTAGTCTCTTTTCTGTGGCTTTTGTCCCCCTCCCCAATAAATGCTGGCTTTTTTCCAGATTTCTTGTGCTCATGTGCTGCAAAGTTGAGAGAGACAGTTGAGTGTCAAGTAGATTTTACAAGAAGCTAAGAGCTTCAGGGGAAGAGAAGACTGGTGTTGCTTATGCTGAGTCTGCTTGCATTGTTAATAGCACAAGTAGTGTAATTGCTTTTGATGGAGAAGGCTGTGGGCTCTACTCCCACAGAATATAGATGCATTGCTGATACTGTACTGTGTTGTACTTTTAAAGGGGGTGGATGCTGCAATCCTGAGAATGTCCTATTTGGTGGAGATACCTAGTAACTATGAACCTGTTATGATTTTGCCATCCATTCCCTATTGCAATATTACTAATTTATCCTTTGTTTAATGTCACATGGACAATTTATTCCGCAAAGGCAACAGGCACTTAATTTGTAGATGAAACAATGAAATATAAAGTTGTTTGCTAGCAGCAGCCTCTTCATTAGTTACATATCTCTTTAATGTGGAATTATTTAGATGACTTTTACTTCTGCAGAGATTATGCATATTTGCTGATACTGGTTGATTGTAGAAGTATGAGTAGACTTTTATGATGAAAATGTTCTGAATCGGGCAGTTTTGTCATTATTGGTGCATGCATTTTGTTTCATTATTTACTGGAAAAATGTTCAAAACAATAAATATAAAACACCCTCTAACAACTGTACTTTATTATACAAGTAATATAATTTAATACAATCAGGAAGCTGTATCAAAGAACACATGTATGCTTCATGTGCAAGGAGCCTATGATTTGAAAACAGCCCAAAGTTAATATTTATCTGCCACTGGCCAGATGTATTTTCTTTGAATGTGGGTTCCAATGCTGTTTCAATGAATGTGAGTTTCAAGGGCAGAGAAGTGTTAATGCTAAGTCTATTTTCATTGTGAGACTGCATTGCTTTCTTTAGCAGATGTCTATTAGTGTTTGTGCTGCAAAATGTAAAATAAAACTTTTAAATTAAATCCAAATCATTTTGGAAGTAAAGCAGTATGCACATTATAGTGTTTATGGTAAATAAGGTGAAATAGCCAAGTAATGGGACATTGGAATGGCTGCAGGGGGGAGGTCCCATTTGACCATGATTTTGTGAGTGCGGGGAGGTCAGCAAACTCAAAGACAGACCCGGCTGAACTATACCTCTCAACTGTCCAGATTTTAGCAAAATAAATAGATTTTTGCTTCATTTTTTTGGTTTGTTCCTCATAAAATTTGTGGTTTTCTGACAAATCATTTAGGAATGACGTCACTAAATAATGCCAGACATTGAGTTTCAGACTTCATACCCTTCAGAAAAATGCATACTAAAGCAAGACCTGTTATTCTATCAACTGTCTAAGTTTATACAAGAGCAATCTTTAGTACTGTCTGTATGTTCTCCCAACATATTTGGCTTTGCCCAGATTTCCTGCATTAAGAGGTTGAGAGGTACGCACAAATAAATTGCTTTATGGAATTAGGTATATCCAAATCTCTCAACTGTCCCCAACTTTGGTTCAAAATGTTGCTCTCCCCCTAATAACCTTTCTGCAAAATGACAATTTTGGAAGAAAATGTGCAGGGTTTGCAATTAATAAATAATTGTAATGATCAGAGTTATATATTACTTTTCTTTCAGAAATGCATGTAGATTCTCTTACTTTTGTCAGCAGCTCAACTTAACAGTACTAATATTAAAAAAAGTGTCCTTTCTTTGACAGGTTCCCCGCTGTATTGTGTGGCTATTTTGTATTTTTGCATCACATTTCTGGTCCGCTTTTCATAAAATTGTGGTTTTCTGGCAAATTAGTAGCAAATCATTAAAGACTGAAGTTAGAAAATAATGACAGATATTTGAGTTTCAGATTTCATACCCTTCAGAAAATTCATACTAATGCAAGACTTACTATTCTATTATCTTTCTAAGTTTATAAGAGCAATATTTAAAAATTGTCCTTATTTTTGCACCTTTGTCCCACTTCTATTCATGGCTTTGTCAGGATTTCTTGTTCTGAGGTTGAGAGGTATGGAAAATGTGTCAGGGCCATCACCATCAGCCGCAGACATTTCAAATTGCGAAATTCTTGTTGCACCCCACTCCCCCATGTAATGACTCTAGATGTGTCCAAGCAAGACAAGGAGCAGTTATGCAGTGTAAGTGTGCAGAGTATCACCCCATCCAAGGTAGACACAAGTACTACAGTGGCTTTTCATCTGTCCTTGATTTTGCAGAATGTTCTGGTTTTCTGTCATATTTTATACTGTTGATTTATGCTTCTTATTATTTAGAAAATGCATTTTGTTGCAATGCCTGTTGTTCTGTGTTTAAGTAGCAGTGATTTAATGCCCGTCAGGTAAGCTTGTCTGAGATTGTAAGATGCAAGTAAGCTTTAATAAGTGTACTGTTAAAGAATTACCAACGTTGAAACCCCTTTTGTTGTTGCCATGCGGGGAATATTTACATAACTAGATAATGTATAAATTTTAGGTATTGAAATGCATATGACAGTGTTTGTAATAAAGGACAGCAATACAGCATTTTCATAACCTCACTACATTTGTTGGAGACTTGCAATCATCTTTGCAGGCTTTACCAGTAAACTAAACAGAATGCCAATCTATCATGTGTGGTCCATAACCTGTGCAGTAATCCTTTAAGTAATCTATCTTGAGCTTGTTTCTTGTTTGCTGTTCATTTTTTACTTTGATCATGTTTTCCCCATGAAACAAATAGATAGTTGTTGTCAGGCAGCAGGTCTTTATTGGATAAGATACATTTTTACAAGTGGGGGTATCACAGAGATTGCTACTTTCAGCATGTTACTTGGTACTTTTATAAAGCTGAATATAAATTATAATTAAAACTGCAGTGTAAGGAGACGTGGTTTGAGTTGAGTGCTGCTTGTTTTTTTATACTTGATTTTGGCTGGCATTCCAGTAATGCCTTTAAAAAGTAATGTATTTTTTCATTTCTTACAACCTTTTTGCTTCCATCTAGATATTAAGTAAGCTGTCATGTAGCCAATGCATTGAAATATTTTTTTCTTCTACACTTCATTTTGTCTTGATTGGACTCTCATAATGATAGTTTGGCACACAGAGTAGTGTATTTTATAAAAGTCCCATGTTTTTGTGGTTTTGAGAATAGCCCCACCGCTTTTTATTTGATCACACCCCTTCTCATTGGTCTCACCCATTCAGCTGCTTCCTGCAGCCCCCCTTTGATTTGAAGTTACCAACCACCACTGTACTGCATGTGCTTCACACCACAAAGCACACATGGTAGAGAGAGAGAGAGAGAGAGAGACATGGAGATATGTATATATATATATATATATAGAGAGAGAGAGAGAGAGAGAGTGTTCAATGATCAGTGGCTTGAACCAAAATTAGAACATAACAAAAACTAAATTATACAACAGGTTAATTGCACACCACTAAGAAGAAAAGGCAGATTTTCTTATTTTAGATGTTGAATCTAGAGAGACTTTCAAATGTTCTAGCACAACTTTCGTGGTAGAAGAACCTAAATAGCTTCATGCATCCCTAATTACAATTTTCATCTATGGAAAATCATAGAATCCATGTCAAAGGCTAAAATAATACTTGTATAGAACCAGACAGCATACCAGGCTACAATTTTATTTCTGCCAACTAAGCATTTCATCCTCAGCATATCCCTAGGATTTGTGCCAATGTCTGCAGAATGTCTATTATAACCTACTTATACAATGGTAGCCCCTCTACAGATCCTGGCAATTAAAGCCTATCATCCTTTCTAGACTTACATACAAAGCCATGCTATACATCACAGCAGAACATTTTTATGCAGACATTAGCAAGTTAGATCTAGACCCCACTCAGTTTTTTTGAACGGTAGCTCTGTTTTTTGAACCTAGTAAATATTTTTTGAAGGCATACAGAGAATGTGGACAGTGGTCACTCTATGCATCTTGCTTAATCTGGACCTGGAAGAGGATTCTGTCACAATCCCTCATTCTGGTATTATTGAAAAATATAGATAAACTTAATGTAAACCCCTACATTAATCACTGGATTACATAATGGCTATGCAACAGATCCCAAGTTGTGAATAATACTGGTACACTCTCTAAATGAAAACATTGTAATTGGTCAGGTACCACAGGGATCAGTGTTCGGCCCTCTCCTGCTTGGCATGTACTTTACAGACATCCATGCCACTATGGCTATAAACTGGACACTAGTATCTGCTCATCTTCTGACACTAATCTGCTCTAACAAGCATTGGTGTATGCATATATGTGCTGGACTGAAAAAGGTCTCTAGCTAAATTAAAAAAAAGGACATCATAGTAGTGTTTGACAAAACAGTTGTTCCACCTCATATATTGTAAGAAGTACTCCTTTCAGACAGATATAATCATAAGAGGGCAGAACTGACTTAAAGCACCGTCCCCAATTTGCATTCACAAGCCCCACCTGAACTCCACCCACTTCACCGTAAATCAGCACCTACAATGGAGGATGCTTTATTACTACTAATAAGAATCAATGAGCAGCTAAATCAGAAACAGCTGAGCAATATGAGGCATTCAGCAGCCTATTCAAGAAACTAAATAGAAGTATTAGTGAAAATGTATAAAGCTGTGATGGGGATTTAATAAACTGTGTAGGAAGAGAGGGAAACCTACACAGTGTACTGTGGCCATGTCTGTGACTCCCCCTCAACAGCGTGCCTTGCATATTAATGAAGACACACTACTGAGAGAGAGAGAGAGAGAGAGAGACATGTAATGTGGTTACAGAATCAGTGTAGGGGGTGTGGTAGAGTGTCTAGAGATGAGTAACACATCCTCTGCACTGTTAAAGTGCCAGATGGCACTGAAATATAAAAGTAAAATGTTATTTCCTTTGTGTGTGTGTGTGTGTGTGTGTGTGTGTGTGTGTGTGTGTGTGTGTGTGTGTGTGTGTGTGTGTGTGTGTGCGTGTGTGTGTGTGTTTGTGAGGCACATAGCAATGGACACATGCCAAATATCTAAAAATAGCAACCAGATTATTTTAATTTTCATATAAAAGGTCACAATTAGACATAGCTGAGAGTGTTTGCATGGTGCAGCGTAGTGTTCAGCAGTGCTTAAATGTAACTGAGAGCTATATAAAAATGTATAGCTGTAGTCACCATATCCCTGGTAACTGAATGATTAGAGTCATGGCCTTGCATGTTGTAGGTGCACGGTTTGATTTAGCTTTTGCATATGATAGCAAATTGTTATAACAATTTATTTTTTTAATTATGTATATATTGATATTTGTTAAGCGGTTAGTCCAGTTGGGCCAGAAGCTCATTTTCAGTGGAGACCTGAGGATATAAGCTCCAGTTACACACGTATCCAATACATTAATGTCACACTCCATGATAGCATAATTAAAACACATAAGGTTAGGTGATATAAAGTAAAATAAATACATACACATAATAATAAAGTATCATTAATGAACAGATAATTGCAATATATTTTTTTATATTTTTCATAAAATTTGGTTTGCCCTTAGCTAAGCTCTGCTAAGCACTGCTAAGCCAAGCCAAGCACTGCTTAAACAGGACCTGTTTTAGCAGTACTTAGCAATGCACAGCTCCGCTTAGCTAGTTTGAGCACTGCTAAGCAATGCCAGTTTAAGCACTGCTCGGCAGAGCTCAGCATGTCCAGTACTAAGCTTCACTTAGCATTTTTAAAAATGGTCCAATATCAGTAAAGGGTGGGAAACAGCCGTATTTAGGCTGATCAGGCAGGAATACAGCTAGAGCCTATTGGAAAACAAACAGATTGCAACAGCTGAAAACAAAAGGCTGTAAACTGCAAAGCCACTCTCCCAAAAGACGATGTGTCTATATTGTAAATAAAACCTCTTTAATCGAATAAATAAATAAAACATGTAAGAGTTAAGCACTTTTTGTCCCACCTAGTTGTGGGACTTCTTCAGACAAAGAAACCTTACAACAACTACAGTTTATATCCTAGTGCAGTGGTGCCGGAATTACAAACACCACAGCTGATTAAAGTGCTCATTAAACATTTAGTAGTTTGAACTGACAAATGAAGCCATAAAACCATTATTACCATTAAAGCAGTTTAACCTAATACTTCCCTAACATAACAAAAACAAATCAGTGACCATAATATGGTGTAAATATTTAAAAGTATATTTTAAAAATATTTAAAAATATTCAACGTATATTTTAATAGCAGTGGGTCTATAGTAATGAAAGTAGCCTGAATCCAATAAATACATTTAAAACACATATATAAACAGTGAACAAAAAACTTTGTTTAACAAACATAGATGTAGTATACACTAGTATGTATAAAAGGGGGGGGGCAGAAATGTCATAAATAAATGTCATTTTAATTTTGCATCAGGGAACATTTCCAATGGCCGTATATTTGGCCATTGGCATGCTTCCTGCACTGGAGGCAACCTTTATTTGGAGCTGTCATGGCTCCGTTTTGCTATTTGCAGAATGGCACTCAGTTGTCAACTGAGTACATTTCTGCAAATAACACTGCTCTTACTCGGACAGGTTCAGGTTTCATGAATCACAAATCTACCTCATTTGCATGCCTTTCACCTGCAATTGAGGTGATTTGCATGTTCCAGCCCTGTCCGTGTAAGAGCCGTTTTAGGAGCTCTCTTACATGCCCCTACAGGCTGTTCCTGGATCGCTCGTCAGACATGAAGGCTGCATGGAGTCTTACTCTACTCTTAGACTTCATGCAAGCCATCGTGAATCCAGCCCCTAGTTTAACAAACATAGATGTAGCATACACTAGTATGTATAAAAAGGGGGTGGGGCAGGAATGTCATAAATAACACCATAGAAGACCAAATAAATACAGAAGATACCTATATATAAAACAGGTCAGTGTTATCAATTTAAAACAAATGACTAGTTCAATGAATCTCGAAATTAGAGATCTTCTCTTATATTGGGGATAGATCTATTCTGTAGATTGAAATAAGAAATATGAATTATGGAAACGTAAATGTATAGATGTGTCTATACGTGAATATACCTACATATAATTGATCTAGGTAATATATATGTATAGATATCTCTATGTTCAAGATTCATTGAACTAGTCATTTGTTTTAAATTGATAACCCTAACCTGTTTTATATATAGGTATTTTCTGTATTTATTGGTCTTCTGTGATGTTATTTATGACACGTATGTGTGCAGTTTCCTTTGAGAGGTGTTCCCTTTTTGGAGACTGGAAAAACTCAGTAAAGGGGGTACATTCCTCTTTGGAAAGTCTGATGATGTCACTATCCTACAAATACTGCAGGAGAAGGGAAACCATACAGTAAAGCAAATAATGCACTGTGTTAGTGTGTCTCTCTCTAGTATCATAACATAGCTAGGTAGGGGTTTGAATCCTACAAACAATGAGTGTATATGTGTGCTGTTGTCTTTGAAAGAAGTTCCCTTTTTGGAGACTGTGAAAACACACTAAAAGACGTACATTCCTCTTTGGAAAGTCTGATGATGTTACCATCCTATAAATATTGCAGGAGAAGGGAAACCAGCCAGTAAAGCAAGTAGCGCGTCATGTTATTGCATCTTTCTCTAGTATCATAACATAGTTAGGTAGGGGTTTGAATTCTGCAAACTGTGTGTATGTGTGCAATTGTCTTTGAAAAGAGTGCCCTTTTTGGAGACTGTGAAAACACACTATAAGAGGTACATTCATCTTTGGAAAGTCTGATGATGTCACCATCCTACAAATACAGCAGAAGAAGAGAAACAAGTCAATAAAGCAAATAGCACACCATGTTAATGCATCTCTCTTTAGTATCATAACATAGCTAAGTAGGGGTTTGAATCCTCCAAACAGTGTGTGTATGTGTGCAATTGTTCTTGAAAGGAGACTGTGAAAACACACTAAAAGAGGTACATTTCTCTTTGGAAAGTCTGATGATGTCACCATCCTACAAATACAGCAGGAGAAGGGAAACCCACCAGTAAAGCAAATAGCGTGCTGTGTTAATGCATCACTCTCTAGTATCATAACATAGTTAGGTAGGGGTTTGAATCCTGCCAAAAGAGTGTGTGTGTGTGTGTGTGTGTGTGTGTGCAATTGTCTTTGAAAGGAGTATCCTTTTTGGAGACTGTGAAAACACACTAAAAGTGGTACATTACTCTTTGGAAAGTCTGATGATGTCACCATCCTACAAATACTGCAGGAGAAAGAAAACCAGCCAATAAAGCAAATAGCACACCCTGTTGGTGTGTGTCTCTCTCTAGTATCATAACATAGTTAGGTAGGAGTTTGAGTCCTGCAAACAGTGAGAGTGTCTATGTGTGCAATTGTCTTTGAAAGGAGTTCCCTTTTTGGAGACTGTGAAAGCACACTAAAAGTGATACATTACTCTTTGGAAAGTCTGATGATGTCACCATCCTACAAATACTGCAGGAGAAGCGAAACTAGCCAATACAGCAAATAGCGTGCTGTGTTAGTACGTCTCTCTCTAGTATCATAATATAGTTAGGTAGGGGTTTGATTCCTGCAAACAGTGAGCTTGTGTATGTGTGCAATTGTCTTTGAAAGGAGTGCCCTTTTTGGAGACTGTGAAAACACACTGAAAGAGGTACATTCCTCTTTGGAAAGTCTGATGATGTCACCTTCCTACAAATACAGCAGGAGAAGAAAAAACAGCCAGTAAAGCAAATAGGGCACCGTGTCAATGTGTCTTTCCCTAGTATCATAACATAGTTAGGTAGGGGTTTGAATCCTGCAAATGCTGACTGTGTGTGCGTCACTGTTGGTCAACACAGTGTGGGTTTTGCTTTTACTATGGTATGACATAGTATGATGACAACAGTAAGTGCACTGTAGACATCAGGTATCTGCATGGCAAATATATATGTGTACATGTCCCCTCAATCACTACATAGGTGTGAAGCCTGCATACTACATGAATACATTTCTCTCCATTGACAGGTTGTGCCGCTGCTACTCAGATCGTAGGTTACATATGTATGTATGTGACATGGCCGTCCACTGTCATGTTCTGTGGCCAAGGTCATCTGTGGCACACACACCCATGACAGTTACTTAAGAGTAGTGTGAGTGAGGGTATATGCCTGGGGTATATGTCAGACATGGTCATACACAACAAAGTCTGCCAAGAATGGGCAGTCTTTATAGGTGTATGACTGCCTTGTGGATATGCATTCAGGCCTCTAATGTCTGTGATGCACCTTTGGACTCCACAATACCTATGGATATGTGGATACCATGGGACACATGACATAACATGGGCCTGTATGTACACAATGGTACCTGACATACATATTGAGGGCTACCACCCATGTGGTACTGATGGGATAGTATGTATAGTACATGAGGATGACTATGCCATAGTCGGCTTACTGCTATACAGCATGTATCACACAACAGGCATCTATCTGTATGATACCCTTGTGTAGGATATGCGTCCCATCCAGGGAATGCATTGTAGGCCATTCCATGCATTCCCAGATTTGGATGGACACATCCCTAGTGTGTCTGCATGTACCTAAGGCAGCTATATGACACACAGGTGTGGTCACAGTAATGGGTGGTGGTCATCACCACTGGTTAGTGTTATAGTGTAGCACCGGAAGGATCCAATTGATACCGGGTTCCCTACTACTGTGTGTCATTTGTCAGGACATCATCCAATGATTGCTTATAGTCATGCTGTTGAGGTTGTGTATACTACCAGACTGCAAATCATTGACTGATATTAACGGTATCACCTGCAGCATAGTGTCAACCCATGTCATACACACGTCTACCCATGTTAGTACATAACTGTAGTAGAATGCATACTGGCCATTGAAAGATGCAATGGGATGTTAATAATGTGTATGACAGGGTATGCCACACGTCCCATGTGCCCACTATGCACGTACATCCAGACAGTGCGCACCCACCATGTTCACAGATGTACACTTGCTAATCTGTACTGCACACATCACACACGTACTGTCCACTCGCTAACACATGCTGGCAACACATCACACATCAGCCAAGTGGCACATGGGTGGATAATACATACTCAAACCTAACAGTGGTGTAAACAATGCTACATTGACAATCAGAGCTTTGATGCATAATGTCTGCTCAGACATACCTACAAGGGTGTAGTTAGACTTCTTGTTGACAACTCGCTATTATTGCTACACTGCAATAGTGTCAACCAGTGCATCAGCACCATGTTAGCCTGTCCCTCCGTTGATAATGCAGATGACAGGAGGAGGCACAGGTATCATCATATGCACAGGGCGTTTTGTTGTTTGCCAGAGCCTGACATTGACCCATCCAATCGACATGTCTGTGTGTGTGTGTGTGTGTGTGTGTGTGTGTGTGTGTGTGTGTGTGTGTGTGTGTGTGTGTGTGTGTGTGTGTGTGTGTGTGGGACAACAGTACAGCATGGGCCAATGTTGATGTAATGTGTATGTGTATGTGTGGGCCTTAGTTGTTTGCTTAATGTGTGTGTGTCTACATGCACACAGCTCCACCATGTGGCTGCCATATACGGTGGTTTGTAGGACAGCCACAGACTGTACCTGCTTGGCTGTACAGATCACTGTCTCTGGCCACAGACACATTACTGTGCCTGACAGGGGTGCTACGGATGGTATTGGGTACCAACCCTGACTGGGTACTGTCATCAGAGGCAGAGGTATGATGACTGGCCCCATGTCCCTGCTGGGACTGGTCAGAGCCACATGCATGTGGTCTACTGGGATGGACAATGGACAGGTCAGCCCCAGCATTGCTGGGGCTGGTACGGCCACTACGGGAGCGGCTGTGATCTGTGGGCCATCCGTGATCACTGCCAGCTGTTGCTGTTGCTGGCATGCATCCGCGTCGACATCGCAACCGTCCCGCACGGATCTGGCTTGAGGAAGACATGTTGTGGAGGGCATCTATTGTCTCCCCCCAACGTCTATCAATGACCTCGGTGTATGTCCAGATGGCACCGGCAAGATCATGGATGCTGTCATGGATAGCAGTGTTATGTGCCCTCTGCGCCCTAAGTCCCTGCCTGGTGTACCGTTCCATACGTGCCTGAGCCTGCATTACAGCCTGGAACATAGTGGTCATCGTAAGACCTGTGAGGGCATGCCTGCCAGGGGCAATACGTCCAGTGGTGTTCCCCGACAACCCCTGGACCTCCGCCTATGTAGTACCATTCTGGGTCTACTGCTACGGCTGCTGTGAGGGGATGCACGTGCCATGGGTACCACACACTCCTGGTCAATGCCAACTGTATGCTGTCCCTCCCCTATGGCCATTGGTGGTGAGGGATGTAATGACAGTATGAGTGTGCGCATAGATGGGGTTGAATGCTGTGTACTGTCGATTGGTGGACCAACGACAGACCCTGTCATATCTCCCTGTGCCAAAATACATGTGTCATCATCACTACTATCCATGGCAGTGGCTTCAGGTCGCCTGCTGCTTTTGCCAAGCCCTACCTCAGCACCTGTGAGAGGAAGACAGGAAACACACGTTATGGTCTGCACATGCACACATGCACACATGAGCACATGCACACATACACTCATGAACACATGCACGCATGCACACATGCACACATGCACACATGCACACATGAACACATGAACACATGAACGCATGCACACATGCACACATGCACACCGGCACACATGAACAAATGCACACATGCACACATGAACACATGCACACATGCACACATGCACACAGGCACACAGGAACACATGCACACAGGAACACATGCACACTCCTCACTACAGCAGATACACACACACAACAGAAATCCAAATCATACTCAATACTGGTTGAAGATGGGCGACAGTATCACAAGGCAAACAGTCACACACACGTGTCAGCATGCAGAATAAGTGTTGATCAAGTCCATGCAGTGTGAGTGTAGACAGCCATAGTTAATGACAGTCTACATGGCTGTGGTACATGTGTGTACATATTCAGTGATTGCCTACACCCTGGAACACAATGTGTACAAGGACACGACATTTGTGTACAAGTATTATAAGCTCTGCAATGTCCTGTGCACCATCACACACAGGAATACATATCATGGCTGCATGTGTTATCTGTGTGTCACATGGATTTCCATGTCTGATTGCAGTGTCTGTGGCTGTAGCAGATAATTGTGGACACAGGTGTAGCACATGCATGCTATGTACACACACGGGATGAGTGGTGCATGTATACGTGATGGAATACCAATCCTGGACATGGCCATTGTAACAGTATGGGGTGTAGTACCATTAGCCATCATCATCATGCATCATGTGGTCACTCAAGGTCTCTAAAGTGTGCTAGACCACTGCCTAGCATGCTGTACCTGAACCGCAGTGTCGTGGCTAAGTTCACAATTACACAGCCATGTTGCACAAGGGTGTGTGAGGTGCCCAATAGGGAGCATTGCCTAACATGACTGTGTTATGTGTTGAGGAGTGTTGCCCAGCCCCATGCTAGGCCCCTACCCCTCAGGTATGGTATGTGTGGTGTATGGATGACATGTGGGATACTGAAATGTGACCTGGCAGCGGGTGTCTAGTTACACTATGTGTAGCATGCTGAGGTGTGCTGCATGTGACAAACGTGTTATTTTGTGTACATGTGTGTCAACTATGCCTATCCAATGTGCAGTACAGTGTTGCCACATTTGTGTCTGATGCTCTGTGCATTGCATGTGATTGAGGCAGCTACTGACATTACTGAGATGTTTCACATCTCACAGCAAACATGCACAGCATGCATTATGCGTATGTGTGTTATGTGTACATGGCCTACACCTCACCTATGACATGCACAGTTCAATACCAAGTTTAAAGTGCTAACACACTCACCAGCATGTAACATCTGCCCTGCTGTCACACCAGAGGGACCTGCAAGAATATGACACAGTTTGTCAGTGGCCACAACTGTGGCATTGCTACTGTGAGTGTGCTAAACTACAGTAGAACAACAGGCATAGGTGTACAGATACTATTCAAATTATCAGTATTGCACACAATAGGCAGCACAACTGCTAAACACAGTACACATCCCACACATGCATAATCTAACAATACAGGTAACAGTAGTCTACAGCTAGGGCATGTTACCTGCACACTCCATGTCACTATGCTGGGTGGCTCTGGCCTCCATGACAACACATGTATGATGTTGTTGTTGCTGTAGGCCAGGAGCCACCACACTTAGCAGCAGTTCCCCCACTCTGGTGAGGGGGATGTATGGCCACCCCACCACCTGTGGCAAGCTGCTGTCTGTGGATATCAGACGCACGCTGCCGGACATGTCTAATTAAATCACTGCAGTGATGGCGTACCTGCTCATATGTCCAGTTATACATGCCTATGTCATTTACCCGACGAACAAGTTCTTGCCACAGTGCAGTACGCTCCTGCTGGTGCTGGCTGGCCCTTGAAAACAGCAGGGTATAGTGCTGAAACAGGCTGTGGTGGATTTCCTGTTCCTCTGCAGCTGTGTAGCAGGGGTTCCTGTGATGAGCCATAGGCCTGGAAGACAAGTAAATGATATGTGTGAGCAAGTCATGTGGCACACTTAACATTATACAGTACAGAAATCAGTTAACTGCCATACATAGCATCTGTTCGTCTGTCAGAGGATACACACATTCAATACCACATATCAGTGCTCAGCCCACAACTGGCTGATAGTGCCTGCCACACTCCATATGACACACCTGTATACACCAGTACTCAGCTCACTGTTTGGGATCCAATGCACAGCCTTGCCAGGGGGGTACATATCAAGCTAATGCATGCAGAAATATGTCATCCATTGCAATGAATGTGAAGTACAGTTACAGTATAACCAGTAACCCACCCTAGTCGTTGATGCCATACCCCTACCTAACATATGTGCACAGTTGTTAATATAGCTGGCATACTGCTGTAACAGAGAATACATGTTGCTAGGTACACACGCAAACCCTGCATCACACATGTGATTGCGGACATGGTACAGGCATCATTACACACACATCAGACATTCATACAACACACAAATCTATGCTAACACAGATGAACATTTGCTATGTACCTTACAGTACTGTGTGCTCCTACTTACAGATACCTATGCCTGAGGAATGTAATCTGTGCAGACTGCAGGAAACACACAAGACAGTGTTACCAGGGAATGTGAACATACACCATACTGTGCTGTTTAGGCCTACAGCTTCAGGTGATACAACAGTTCAAATGTCAGCTGGATTCACCAGCAGAACCACTTACTGAGCATACATGTATTGCTTCAGCCTATGATGGGACACCACAGTCATACATAAGGAACTACATCACAACATATATCATCCTACTATGTCTGCATCCCAATAACTGACACATCTTTCTCTGGCCTCACACTTAGGATACGACCATGACAGAAACAAGCTCACACATAGCTATCACACCATCACAGACCTTGCATACATTCACTGTCACACTCATTCCATCTCACATAGCAGGTATTGCACTGTGTACATGTCTGTGTGCATTGTGTCATAAGTAGATAATATGCTATTGTCCCTGGGGCCTACAGCAGCCTAGCCATATGCTACCATGGCCTGTGACACACATGTAATTAGATTTCACTTCCTCCTGTCAACCGGATAAACAGAGGTGATTCCCAGGGCATGTTACCTATCCCCCAGACAATCATCAGGGGTATGTCTGACATCTGCTACTGAGGAGCCTTGTTTGTTCACGCTGGGTGGTTTACCCCAGAGTATGGCATATTTGCCAGTAG
>NC_056726.1:675285673-675543173 GCF_019279795.1 Protopterus annectens | reverse complement strand
GTTGAGTCCAAAGTTTGGGGTTTGAGTCTGACAAGTGTATTTTATTTTGCTGCTGAGCAATACAAGGGCCTTGTCATACAGAGTGACAAATGCACTTTTAAGCAGTTGTAAGAGAGTTGGCGTGGATTTGCGTGATGCTTAGTGATGCTAAGCGATGCTTAGAGATGCTAAGCAACGCTTAGCTTAGCTTATTGTATTAGCAATAGTAAGTTAAGCTTGGCGGAGCTTATCATATCTTAGCAATGCTAAGCTAGGCGCACACATACACACACTGGTGCAAACCTGCTGACTACTGTTTACAAGTGCTCACTCCCGCTAACCCCCGCGTTCATGTCTTTGACAGAAAAGTAAATGGGGAGATAGGACTGTGGTGATAAAGAGTGGTCAAAGAGGGGAAGACAGTAGGGAAACTAGCTTGGGATGTACACGATGGGTGTGGAGAAGGTCCATAGCTGCCCATTTCTTTACCAGCAACAGCTGTGCATATGCAATACATTAGGTGGGATATTTGAAACCTTCCACCCCTGAGAGAGTGGTGAGGACATCTAAGTATGTTGTACTACCAATTATGAATATCAGGCCCATGCACTGTGTGTGAACAGCTATACTGTCATTAGTATGTTACTCACATCTGAACAGTTTGTGGTTTGTGTTGGTATTAGCACAGTCTGCTCAGGATGACTGGACATATTTCTGTACTGTGTATGCCTACCTACACCCTTGGTTGTGCCTGACTACACGGGTATATAGTACCTTTGGGTAGGGATGCAGAACTGCAGTGTGCATTATTTATTATCATGTGATGTTTATCTTGCTGAACATGCAGAGTTGCTGTGTACCTGTAAGTCTATGAAGGCTTGTAGTCTGTCTGAGTAGCTCCCACCTGTGGACATATCCAGATGGTAGACAGAGGTCAGCCTAGTATTCTTTGACTGTGCACCACAGCAGTCTTTTCAGCACCTGAACAATGGAATTGTCACAGGTGGTTGCTAGCAGTACATGGCTACATCTTTTGCTATTTCTGTGTTGTACTTCTACATAAGGGCATGCTTGTGGGATTCATTCTACAGCTATTTGCAGAGTGTGTAACAGCAGACAAGCTGATATGCCTGTGTGTTTCTGACTCTTTCAGGCCTCAGATACTCTCACGTATATATTTGAACAGCCTCAGGGAAAGGTATTTCGGACATTTTTCAGTTCAGACTTTGGGTGATTCAGACCATTTCTATTACTACACCTTTTCTGACGTGCAAGCGGTGTCTACTCTCACTTATTGACATTTGTTATTAAGTGATATTCAACACCTTTCTGCCTACTGTTAGTACATTTCACAGGGAGTCAGAGGGGCACAGCTAACTTTTGTTTACTAATCAGGGTCATCACTGTAGAGCAGTCACTGTTGGGAGGTCTGGCCTGTGACCTATGCTAATATGCCAGTGTGTATCCTGCTCTAATACTGTGTGGGATTTGTAAGCTGCTACTGTAACCTTATTCCCTACTAGCATGGCTGATTCTCTTTTTGCAGTCATGTCATGCAAATCAACAACACCTGCTGGTTAAGGCCCACAAAACAAGATTTGTGTTATGCCATTCCTATTTTCCGTTTACATTCACTCATGGTAATGCATGATAAATTGCTTTCAACAGTAAGTTATTGTATATCTGCTGTGGTTTAGTGGTACTTCATGCAGACTGGTGAGTTCAAGGTCCCGGGTTCGCGACTGACAATGGTATTTTTATTTTGCTGCTGAGCAACACAAGGGCCTTGTCATACAGAGTGACTAAGGCACTTTTAAGCAGTTGTAAGCAGGTTGGCGTGGGTTTGCGTGATGCTTAGCAATGCTTAGCTAAGCGCACACAAGCTCACTCTCGCGCACCCCCGCTAACTACTGCTTAAATGTGCTTACTCCCGCTAACCTCCATGTTAATTTCTTTTAAAGAAAAGAAAATGGGGAGATAGGAAAGTGGTGAAGAAAGGAGGCACAGAGAGGGACAGACAGTAGGAAAACAAGCTCGGGATGTGCAGGGAGGGTGTAGGGAAGGTCCATAGCTGCCCATTTCTTTAACAGCAACAGCTGTGCATATGTTGAAAATTTGGAGTGAGTTTTGAGACCTTCCATCCCTGAGAGAGGGGCGAGGACAACATAGTTTGTTGCACTGCCAATTAGAATTATCGGTGTACATGTCCTATGGACATGTGTGCAAAATGGGAAGCTATGTATGGGGTGTACTTTTTTTCGGGTACAGATTGCCCTTTTTTTTTTTTTTCAGGTGAAAGTGGTAAGTGAGGTAGTGGAAATAGGTATATTTAGGGAGGTAGATTGGGGAGGTAAACAGACAAGACAAACAAGATGCATACAGGGGCGGAATTTGACACATGGGGTGGGTGAACACAACTGACGGGAAAGGTTGTTTGGAAATCGCAAGCCCATGAGCCCACAGATGATAACAATGGAACTGAGATCCCCACCCATGGGCAGTCACCACTGCACCTTCACAGCCCCAGGGGTGGCTGTGCTGGGGGCTGAGTAGGACAGGCAGGCTCACCCATGAGACACTCCACTCTCACCTCAAGCTGGCGTAGGGGATCAGTGACTGAACACTGGATCTCCCTACGCACCACAACCCGGACCCTTCGAAGGGTGATGGGTGGCCCTCCTCCACCCACTCTTGCATGAGGGGGATGAGCCCCAACCCCTGCAGCGCTTCCACCCGAAGGTGGCACAGGACCAATGAAGGAGGGGAGTCTGGGTTGGGCACCAGAGCCACTGGTGCCAGGTGCACTTGCCAACTGAGGAGGGACAGGTCGGTCCGCTGGGACCGGCCTTCCCATACGTTCTGTGATTCAGTGTGTTTCATTACAGCATAAACAACAGCATTCCAGATTAGTTGTAACAGCATGCAGTAATATTCCCATTAACACAACACACCACAGTTCCAACAGTTGAACAGCCAACATAACACATGCATATATTGAACAACAGTGGTTATTCTAACTGCATGCAGGGATGATTGGTAGCAACAGGCCACCATGAACATGGTGTTTGAACAGGGCACATGCATCAACATGAGTGCAAATATTTATGGAACAATAGGGCATATATCCCAAAAAATATTTAAGATTACACATACCCATTGAGGTGCGGAATTGCATGGTTTATGCACAAACAGTAGGGTGTAGAACAAACCTCCATTAACATCTCATAAACACTTTTACTCTACACTACATTCCTAGTGACTGCAGGTGTATATTCTCTACATGTATTATTACACTTGCCACTATGCATTAGGTTGTATAATGGGTTTGGCTAGTTCAATCTATACTTGACCTCTATCTCACATACTAACTGTCCAGGATGCAGATGTTACTGCTACATATTTCATGGTTGCATTTATATTTCTTTATATACATATCTGGATGTTTTCACATGACATTTTCACTTCTAATTGTACAGAACCCTGCATTTATTGAAGCACACTTACATTTCTGGGGAACATATTCGCATGCTACTCATGTGCCAGATTTACTTATGCATGCCAGCCAGTAACTGACTGTTGAGGACTGTATATTTACTTCACAGCTACTAGCACTTCCATCAACCACTTTAGATGGGACTGCAGAACTCTGGGTTGCCAGCACTTTCTAACACATTACTATTTGTATAATGCAAGGGTACAACAACATTTCATACTAAGTGAAACAGACACACTCTGGGTTTTAGACCTTTATTAATGACATTACACACTTTTCCACAGGCTCACTCCTTTATTTGTTTTAACAGTATATATGGCAGACGTTCACAACATATTATACCTTTATTAATAGATCAGCACACTCTTTTTTCAGGCTCACTCACATATTATTTTATATGACAGTGCCTGCAGAGATATCATTCCAGACATTTGTTACCTTTCTTAATGGGTTACTACACTCTTTTTCTGCCTCCCTAATGTTTTTATCTGACAGTACATGCAGAGGACTTATTCAGTCCATTTTATGGCTGTATTATTGGACTACAACTCTTTCTTTCATGATCTCTCCCATATTTTATATAACAATACATGCAGAATAATCACTAACCTGCCTGGCAGCACAGCCTTAGCAGCCTATCTTCATAGGCTTGCTGATTCGTAACACGGTCACCTGCAGCTGTAAAGTAAATGAAGGGATATTGAGACATTCCTATCCGTTATACATACTCCATTTTAAATCTTACATACTGCATTCCATGGTTACATACTCAGTTGTGGGGCATCCCACATCCCACGGGCCTCCTGTTTCCACTGGTTCAGGCAGTCCACCTTTCATCTGTTCAGGTCTGCATGGTGGTGACGGACATGCTCACCAGTCCGGGGAACGCCTGTGGCACTGGTGAGGTCACGAGCTAACCGGTTCCAAGCCTCTGCCTTGTACTCCGTCCCTTGGAACTGGCCCTGCAGGAGTCTTGACTCGTGATGGTGGACTAGGAGCCAAACCATGTATTTGGACTCCTCAGTGCCCCATCTCTGCGCTCGGAAGCGCAGTCCCTCTCCAACACCAAACATTCTGACTGCAGATGTGAGCTATAATCAGTTATGGCGAGTATTCCCACCTGTGGGGCTTAAATATGCCTCATTTCACACACTTTTTTGTGATTGGCCATTTTGTAAAATTCTCGGCTGACTGCAGACCTGCTTAGTAATGGTTAAACTACCATTCCTAAGTTTATGTATGTTAATAGTGGCTGTTCCCCCTATGTTGTCATTGCTTAGTGGTTCTGTACTTTGATTATGATGCAAAGGGTCCTGGGTTCAAACCTTGTCATTTTTTTATTTTAAAACTGTCTAGACAGGCTAGGGGGTGTGGCTGTGTTTAAGCAACTTAGCTCTACATTGCTCCCCTGTGCCCTACGGTGCCCTGGTTGGCGCGGTGCGCACATCCGCACAAATACATTGCACTGGATAAAGCGTTTTTAAATGTTGGGCAACTATTGCGCTGGGTAAATCGCTATTATACTATGGGCAACTCTGTTTAGCTGGGTGAGGTGCTATTAAACTATGGGCACCTCTGTTTAGCTGGATAAAGCGCTATTAAACTATGGTCACCTCAGTTTAGATGGGTATAGCGCTATTAAACTATGGGCACCTGTGTTTAGCTGTGTAAAATGTTGCTTAACAGCAGGCTATTATATATCTGGGTCTTTTAAAAATATATATTTTGTTCGTTGATACATTGGCCATATCACTGCTTTTAATAAAATTTTAATCATATTTGTCTAGTATTATTTCAAATACTGATTTAAAACATGAATAAGAAGGGGAGTAGTGGGACTCGAACCGTGAATGCCTTCTCTTTGTGCATACGCTCTACTATTATGATATTGTTATTTGGATTAATTTGCATAAGTAGTTCTTATATGCTCTTCAATGTCACAATTGCTAACTGTGGTTAAGCAATGGGCACTCCCGCGCAAACAAGCGCAAATACGGGCAGCGATATCATGGATTTAAAAAAAAATTAATTATTTTCCATTTTATAACTCTGATAGGGGTTTACAGTGTCAGGGAGTGTGGTGTTGGGTGCAAGTACATTTGAGTGGACTCGCTCTTGTCTGTTGATATTATGCTTTTTAAAACCTTGCAGGGGCATGGACTTTTAGATTGCTCAGCAGTCAGACATGTCCCCTGCTTGCCTACTCAGTCCATGTAAGAGTTACGGATGAGTCAGCATGCCCTCATGAATATTCATGGCACGCTGACGTCATACTGTTCAACTGCAGCCTCCGAGTAAGACATATTAAGTCTTACACGGAGGTTTCGTGAATCCGGCCCAAGGTTTTTTGTTCACTGTTTATATATGTGTTTTAAATGTATTTATTGGATGCAGGCTACTTTCATTACTGTAGACCCAATGCTATTAAAATATATGTTAAATATTTTTAAATATTTTTAAAATATACTTTTAAATATTTACACCATATTATGGTCACGGATTTGTTTTTGTTATGTTAGGGAAGCATTAGGTTAAACTGCTTTAATGGTAAACATGGTTATATGGCTTCATTTGTCAGTTCAAACTACTTAATGTTTAATGAGCACTTTAATCAGCTGTGGTGTTTGTAATTCTGGCACCACTGCACTAGGATATAAACTGTAGTTGTTGTACGGTTTCTTTGTCTGAAGAAGTCCCACTACTAGGTGAGACAAAAAGCGCTTAACTCTTACATGTTTTATTCATTTATTCAATTAGAGGTTTTATTTAAACTATAGTCACATCGTCTTTTTAGGAGAGTGGAATTGCGGTTTACAGCCTTTTGTTTTCAGCTGTTGCAAGCTGTTTGTTTTTCGAGTTTAAGGTTTTGTCATGGCTGAAGAACCAGCACTTACCACAACCCTTTTACCATCACCTTGTGACAGTGATAATGCGAACGTAACTGCTGTTATAGAAGTTTTAACGAAGCAAATCGATGCACTAACCAGGAAGTTTGATGCCCTTCTAATGGATGTCATCACTAACTGTATGTGTTCATCTACGAGTCCTCAAATTTTCACTCCGGTTACGGAGCAAACGACTACAGGTGTAAATCTAAGGTCCAACGCAGCAATATCTTCAAATTCAACTTTTGATCGAGTGCAGAAGGAAGTTAACAACTTACAAGAAAATAATATCTTGCAACAGAACTGCACTGGTAACAGTCAAATAATGGACATCAGCAACGGATCCACAAGGCTCACTGGGGCTCCAAAATTAACCGAATGGTTAACAGAACCTCTTTCACTACAAATACCAGCAAGTAGTGAGACACAGGAGCAACCAGCCAGGGATTCCGTGGATATTTCTTCTTTATTAAAACAGTTGGACCAGAAATTGGTTAAATACAAAAAAACTCAACTGGAAATTGCTTATTTCCATGAGTGTTTAAGGGAGAGAATCGTCCCTAATGGTTTAAGATCTTGGCAGTACCCGACTGGGCACACAGACGGGTCACCATTCCATCAAGATTTACTTAAACTTTTTATTAAGCATGGGTTAGAATTACTAGAAGTAATGTGTAAACATTACCAACTGTTGGCCGCTTCACTCATGGAAGAAGCAACTACCCTGAATGAATTAATCCAAAAGAATGTTAATTTTGCACGATACCAGTATGTTTATGACCGCATTTTTGGAAACATCGATCAATATATGGGCAAAATAAAAGAAGGTAAACTTAAAAAATTAAATAGAGATAGACAAGCATATAGCAGTGGAAAGGCCTATCTGAACCCGCCCCCTTCTCAACTTAAAACATGAACTGGTCCTAAGCAATCTAATGGAAGGAATTATACAAACCAAGTTGATAATAGTGTGCAAAACCTACAAGATAATTTGACATTTAAAAATGCAAACAATATTGAGCAACATAATACTGGAAATGCTGTGTCTACAGGGGTCTACTTCTTTTGACCTAACTCCCATTTGCCTGACACCCATTTGCCTGAGACCAAATGACTGAAATTTCATTTGCCTGACACTTCATTTGCCCAACACTTCATTTCACTGACAAGTATTATTAGCAAGAAAATGGAATATGCCCCCTTCCCCACTGTAGTGCGACCCTGGAGTTAGAATATATAGTTAGGGAGGGTGTGGGGGGCAAAGCCCCCCACTTACTTTTCTTTTACTAAGCAATATTACATCAAAAGTTAACAATATCATATGAAATGAAGTGGGGGGCTTTGCCCCCCACACCCCCCATTGTGAGGGGCTGTGCCCCCACCCCCCCTAGCTATATATTCTAACTCCAGGGTCGCACTACAGTGGGGAAGGGGGCATATTCCATTTTCTTGCTAATAATACTTGTCAGTGAAATAAAGTGTCGGGCAAAAGAAGTGTCAGGCAAATGAAATTTCAGTCAAATGGGGTCAGGTAAATGAGTGTCAGACAAAAGAAAGTTAGGTCAAAAGAAGTAGACCCATCTACAGCATTTTCATCTCAGGATGAAACAATCTCCTAGCAGGCAAAATTTTGAATGGGAGCCTCACATTACAACTTGAGGAAGAATACGAATTTTGAGAACAACCACAACAACAGGAACAGCACCAATCCATGAGGGAAGAGGAGGAGATAAATACTGAAATTAACATTAATCCTACCATTTTGTACAACTTGGACAAGGAGTTTAAAATTTTTAATTATACTCCTGTTGCAATTGAACCTGTTGTTATTGAACTACTGGCTAGAGGTAATACTTTCGTTCCCAGTAGTAGGGCCGATATCGGCAAAATTTTATTTCTTAGAAAAATGAATTTGAAATTGCTTTTTGGTGCTGACCAAACAGAAGCTAACAACTTTCACATTGCTAGTACATTCCTACCACCAAGGCATTCTGTTTTGAATTTATTTGAAAAAATATGTGAGATAGATCTAAGAAATATGTTGTGTTCTAGCATTAATAGGAAAAATATGTCGTTCAATGTTACTAAACAAGAAAAAACGGCTTTGGAATTATTAAGAGAAACAGGGGTTAGATTCATGCAACCAGATAAGGGAGGGGGACTAGTGGTTATGACACAGGAACAATATACTGACAAAATGTTGAGTATATTAAATAGCAATGCTTATCAAGAAACATCTAGAAACTAATTACAGCAAGCATATTCTATAACTGTGTCATTATTTAATGACGTCTTTATAGAAGGAAGAATAGACTTGTCAACATTAAATTATTTGACCATGTTAACACCTAGAACCCCAAATCTTTTTGGAAATCCTAAAGTACATAAATCATTAGTTGATCCCCCCATGAGACCTTTAGTCGATGCTAGAAATAGTATCACATATCCTTGTGTGAAAATGGTGGATAATATATTACAGAAATATGTACAACAAGTAAAAGCAATATGTAAAGACTCTTGGTCATTCCTTCAAAACATTAACAATCTTGAGTTTAATGACAGTCTAAATTTCTTAAGCATCGACGTGAGGTACTTGTACACATGTATCCCTCACCAAGACGGTACAGAATGGGTTAGTTTCATGTTAAGGAAAAGAGGGGCTAAGTAGTCAGAAATAACTTGATAGAAGAAATGTTGGATATAGTTTTATCATATAACATTTTGATTTTTAATAACAAAACCTATCTACAGACAATAGGTGTAGCCATGGGCTCCCCATGTGGGGGGAGCTTTGCTAATTTAGTCATGGCTTACTGGGAACAAGAAGTGATAGGGAAGAATGACGAAATGATGAATAAAATTAAATTTTATACACGTTTCCTAGATGATATTTTTATTTTAATGGAAGGCGACGAAAAAACAGCACTTGACTTGGTTTCATTCTTCAATAGCAGTTCTGGTTTCCTGTCTTTCACTTACACGTATAGCAGTTAATGAATTGTTTATTTAGATGTAGATTTATGGAAAGACCATAAGAATAGATCATTCTGTGCTAAAATTTACAGGAAAGAAGCATATTCTAACACCTTTCTCCATTACAGTAGTAACCATCCTTGGTATCAGAAGAGATCAGTAGTAAAAGGCCAATTGGTCAGAGCAGCCCGTATGGTCTCCAGAGATGTGCATTTCCTTGAAGAGTGCCAATTACTTAAAGAAATGTTTATGAGACGCGATTATCCAAAACAACTCATAGACAGTCGGGTTAATGAAGTAAAAACAAAAAGAGAATCAGGTATTTACCAAGCTATTCTTGGTGGTACAAAATATTTGGTAGTACAGGCTCAAAACTCAGATATATCATAAGTATGACTGGCATTCATAACTTCCTTTAGTATTGATAGTGAAGTCATCACACTGATAATCAATAAAAATTGGCCAATAATCAATAGTGATAAAGATTTAGGAAATAAACTACCTGAAAAACCAAAAATAGTTTGGAAAAGAGGCAACAATCTTAAACAAATCATGGAGAGTAACGTACAGGGACTACCATGGAGAAAGGGTATGTTCCAATGTAATATGTGTAATTACTGCTCTTATATGAATACTGGGGAAACTTTCTGTATTAGGAATGTCATCTATGAGGTGAGACACAAGTTTACCTGTCAGTCTAAATGTGTAGTGTATCTAGCCCAGTGTCAATAATGCTCAGCATTTTATTTTGGGAAAACTGACAGGAAACAATGCATTAGCAAAGCATATAGTGGAAAATCTGAACCACAAACTTCTGTTTAGAGCAGTTGATTGTGTTCTTTCAGATGGTAGGGTGGACCACATCATGTACAACTAGAGGTCTTGGAATTATACTGGCAGGTACGTTGTAATGATGGTGTTATTCCTGGACTCAATGAAATATGCTCCCTTTACCCAATATTGAAATTAAGAAGTTTGTGTCGATGAGGACATATCTATACATATATATTACCTAGATCAATTATATGTAAGTATATTCATGTATTGACACATCTACACATTTACATTTCCATAATTCATATTTCTTATTTCAATGTACAGAATAGATCTATCCCCAATATTAGAGAAGATCTCTATTTTCGAGATTCATTGAACTAGTCATTTGTTTTAAATTAATAACACTGACCTGTTTTATATATAGGTATTTTCTGTATTTATTTGGTCTTCTATGATGTTATTTATGACATTCCTGCCCCCCCCCCTTTTTATACATACTAGTGTATACTACATCTATGTTTATTAAACAAGGTTTTTTGTTCACTGTTTATATATGTGTTTTAAATGTATTTAGTGGATTCAGGCCACTTTCATTACTGTAGACCCACTGCTATTAAAATAAATGTTAAATATTTTTAAATATTTTTAAAATATACTTTTAAATATTTACACCATATTATGGTCACTGATTTGTTTTTGTTATATTAGGGAAGTATTAGGTTAAACTGCTTTAATGGTAAACATGGTTATATGGCTTCATTTGTCAGTTCAAACTACTTAATGTTTAATGAGCACTTTAATCAGCTGTGGTGTTTGTAATTCCGGCACCACTGCACTAGGATATAAACTGTAGTTGTTGTACGGTTTCTTTGTCTGAAGAAGTCCCACAACTAGGTGAGACAAAAGGTGCTTAACTCTTACATGTTTTATTCATTTATTCGATTAAAGAGGTTTTATTTACAATATAGTCACATCGTCTTTTTAGGAGAATGGAATTGCGGTTTACAGCCTTTTGTTTTCAGCTGTTGCAATCTGTTTGTTTTCGAGTTTAAGGTTTTGTCATGGCTGAGGAACCAGCACTTACCACAACCCTTTCACCATCACCTTGTGACAGTGATAATGCAAAAGTAACTGCTGTTATACAAGTTTTAACGAAACAAATCGATGCACTAACCAGGAAGTTTGATGCCCTTCCAATGGATTTCATCACCAACTGTATGCGTTCATCTACGAGTCCTCAAATTTTCACTCCGGTTACAGAGCAAACAACTACAGGTGTAAATCTAAGGTCCAACGCAGCAATATCTTCAAATTCAACTTTTGATCGAGTGCAGAAGGAAGTTAACAACTTACAAGAAAATAATATCTTGCAATAGAACCGCACTGGTGACAGTCAAATAATGGACATCAGCAATGGATCCACACGGCTCACTGGGGCTCCAAAATTAACCGAATGGTTAACAGAACCTCTTTCACTACAAATACCAGCAAGTAGTGAGACACAGGAGCAACCAGCCAGGGATTCCGTGGATATTTCTTCTTTATTAAAACAGTTGGACCAGAAATTGGTTAAATACAATCAAATGTAATGTATATGTATAATCCTCATCCTTGTGTAATCTCTATGTGGAGCTTTTCTCCCCAGGACTCCATTGAAAATGGTTTCTTCAGGCCCAATGTACTATCCTGGTTAAACAAATGCAAATAAATAAATAAATAAAAACGTAACTGGAAATTGCTTATTTCCGTGAGTGTTTAAGGGAGGGAATAGTCCCTAAAGGTTTAAGATCTTGGCAGTACCCGACTGGGCTCACAGACAGGTCACCATTCCATCTGTATTTACTTAAACTTTTTATTATGCATGGGTTAGAATTACTAGAAGTAATGTGTAATCATTACCAACTGTTGGCCACTTCACTCATGGAAGAAGCAACTAACCTGAATGAATTAATCCAAAAGAATATTAATTTTGCACGATACCAGTATGTTTATGACCGCATTTTTGGAAGCATCAAAGGATATATGGGCAAAATAAAAGAAGGTAAATTTTAAAAATTAAATAGAGATAGACAAGCATAAAGCAGTGGAAAGGCCTATCTGAACCCCCCCCTTCCCAACTTAAAACATGAACTGATCCTAAGCAATCTAATGGAAGGAATTATACAAACCAAGTTGATAATAGTGTGCAAAACCTACAAAATAATTTGACATTTAAAAATGCAAACAATATTGAGCAACATAATACTGGAAATGCTGTGTCTACAGCATTTTCATCTCAGGATGAAACAATCTCCCAGCAGCCAAATTTTTGAATAGGAGCCTCACATTACAACTTGAGGAAGAATACGAATTTCAAGAACAACCACAACAGCAGGAACAGCACCAATCCATGACGGAAGAGGAGGAGATAAATATTGAAATTAACATTAACCCTACCATTTTGTACAACTTGGACAAGGAGTTTAAAATTTTTAATTATACTCCTGTTGCAATTGAACCTGTTGTTATTGAACTACTGGCTAGAGGTAATACTTTCGTTCCCAGTAGTAGGGCCGATGTCGTCAAAACTTTATTTCTTAGAAAAATGAATTTGAGATTGTTTTTCGGTGGTGACCAAACAGAAGCTAACAACTTTCACATTGCTAGTACATTTCTACCACCAAGGCATTCTGTTTTGAATTTATTTGAAAAAATATGTGAGATAGATCTAAGAAATATGTTGTGTTCTAGCATTAATAGGAAAAATATGTCGTTCAATGTTACTACACAAGAAAAAATTGGCTTTGCAATTATTAAGAGAAACAGGGGTTAGATTCATGCAACCAGATAAGGGAGGAGGACTAGTGGTTATGACACAGGAACAATATACTGACAAAATGTCGAGTATATTAAATAGCAATGCTTATCAAGAAACATCTAGAAATGAATTACAGCAAGCATATTCTAGAATTGGGTCATTATTTAATGACTTCTTTATAGAAGGAAGAATAGACTTGTCAACATTAAATTATTTGACCATGTTAACACCTAGAACCCCAAATCATTTTGGAAATCCTAAAGTACATAAATCATTAGCTGATCCCCCCATGAGACCTTTAGTTGATGCTAGAAATAGTATCACATTTCCTTGTGCGAAAATGGTGGATAATATTTTACAGAAATATGTACAACAAGCGAAAGCAATATGTAAAGACTCTTGGTCATTCCTTCAAAACATTAACAATCTTGAGTTTAATGACAGTCTAAATTTCTTAACCGTCGACGTGAGAGACTTGTACACATGTATCCCTCACCAAGACGGTATAGAATGGGTGAGTTTCATGTTAAGGAAAAGAGGTGCTAAGCAGTCAGAAATCACCTTGATAGAAGAAATGTTGGATATAGTTTTATCATATAACTTTTTGATTTTTAATAACAAAACCTATCTACAGAAAATAGGTGTAGCCATGGGCTCCCCATGTGGGGGGAGCTTTGCTAATTTAGTCATGGCTTACTGGGTACAAGAAGTAATAGGGAAAAAAGACGAAATGATGAATAAAATTAAATTTTATACATGTTTCCTAGATGATATTTTTATTTTAATGGAAGGAGACGAAAAAACAGCACTTGACTTGGTTTCATTCTTCAACAACAGTTCTAGTTTCCTGTCTTTCACTTACACGTATAGCAGTGAGCGAATTGCTTATTTAGATTCATGGAAAGACCATGAGAATAGATCATTCTGTGCTAAAATTTACAGGAAAGAAACATATTCTAACACCTTTCTCCATTACAGTAGTAACCATCCTTGGTGTCAGAAGAGATCAGTAGTAAAAGGCCAATTGGTCAGAGCAGCCCGTATGGTCACCAGAGATGTGGATTTCCTTGAAGAGTGCCAATTACTTAAAGAAATGTTTATGAGACGCGATTATCCAAAACAACTCATAGACAGTCAGGTTAATGAAGTAAAAACAAAAAGAGAATCAGGTATTTACCAAGCTATTCTTGGTGGTACAAAATATTTGGTAGCACAGGCTCAAAACTCAGATATATCATTAGTAAGACTGGCATTCATAACTCCCTTTAGTATTGATAGTGAAGTCATCACACTGATAATCAATAAAAATTGGTCAATAATCAATAGTGATAAAGATTTAGGAAATAAACTACCTGAAAAACCAAAAATAGTTTGGAAAAGAGGCAAAAATCTTAAACAAATCATGGAGAGTAACGTACAGGGACTACCATGGAGAAAGGGTATGCTCCAATGTAATATGTGTAATTACTGCTCTTATATGAATACTGGGGAAACTTTTTGTATTAGGAATGTCATCTATGAAGTGAGACACAAATTTACCTGTCAGTCTAAAGGTGTTGTGTATCTAGCCCAGTGTCAATAATGCTCAGCATTTTATTTTGGTAAAACTGACAGGAAACTTCGTGAACATGTCTATGAACACTTGTATGCTAGTAAGAAAAATAAATTTGAAAATGCATTAGCAAAGCATATAGTGGAAAATTCAAACCGCAAACTTCTGTTTAGAGCAGTTGATTGTGTTCTTTCAGATGGTAGGGTGGACCACATCATGTACAACTAGAGGTATTGGAATTATACTGGCAGATACGATGTAATGCTGGTGTTATTCCTGGACTCAATGAAATATGCTCCCTTTACCCAATATTGAAATTAAGAAGTTTGTGTCGATGAGGACATATCTATACATATATATTACCTAGATCAATTATAGGTAGGTATATTCATGTATTGACACATCTACACATTTACATTTCCATAATTCATATTTCTTACTTCAATGTACAGAATAGATCTATCCCCAATATAAGAGAAGATCTCTATTTTCGAGATTCTTTGAACTAGTCATTTGTTTTAAATTGATAACACTGACCTGTTTTATATATAGGTATTTTCTGTATTTATTTGGTCTTCTATGATGTTATTTATGACATTCCTGCCCCCCCTTTTTATACGTACTAGTGTATACTACATATATGTTTGTTAAACAAGGTTTTTTGTTCACTGTTTATATATGTGTTTTAAATTTATTTATTGGATGCAGGCTACTTTCATTACTGTAGACCCAATGCTATTAAAATATACGTTAAATATTTTTAAATATTTTTAAAATATACTTTTAAATATTTACACCATATTATGGTCACTGATTTGTTTTTGTTATGTTAGGGAAGCATTAGGTTAAACTGCTTTAATGGTAAACATGGTTATATGGCTTCATTTATCAGTTCAAACTACTTAATGTTTAATGAGCACTTTAATCAGCTGTGGTGTTTGTAATTCCGGCACCACTGCACTAGGATATAAACTGTAGTTGTTGTAAAGTTTCTTTGTCTGAAGAAGTCCCACAACTAGGTGGGACAAAAAGCGCTTAACTCGTACATGTTTTATTCATTTATTTGATTAAAGAGGTTTTATTTACGATATAGAGCCTATTGGAGTTTGACCCATGCAGGAACAATGGCAGGAGTTGGAGAGGGTGTGCACTTCTGGGTGCAGCAGTGGGGCATATTGGAAACCAGGGTCATGGCTGGGCTCCTCGTGAAAGATCATGACATCTGGCTGCTGCAGGGCTGGTATCAGGGATCAGAATACAAATCAAAGGCCTGGGACCGGCTGGCATGTGACCTAACCAGTGCAACTGGTATCCCCCACACAGGTGAGCAGCTACATCACCACTATGATGACCTGAAGCACAGGAAAGGGGAACCTTTGGCCCAGTGGATCCAAGATGCTAGGGATGACAATGCCCCACAAGTTTGTAAGTATAGGAAGCATTGATTTACCAAAGCCTAGTATGAATATCCGATAGACAGGTACACATAATGGTGTGTTTCTCTACCCACAGCTGCAGTGGAGCGAGCTTCCAACCTGGAAGCCCATACAGAGCTCCTGGCCAGGTTGCACCAAGAGTGTGGTGAGTACAGATATATCCTGCATTATATAGTAATATAATTAAGAAAGAGTACAGTTGTAACTACCAGTAGGTATATTCTGTTTTGAGTGTACTGCAATGATTGTGTTCATAGACCTGGACTGATATAAGTAAGTAATGCCAGGTACAGTTCAATATAGATGAAAGCATGAAACCTGCTAATGTGAAGGAAAGAAAGTTACTACTGCATTACTAATGTTAAGGAATAACAAGTGTATACTGTATGATTAATAATGTTCTGGTAATAAAGTATAACTGCATTCATAACGTGAAGAGAATAAATCAACTGCATTCATAATATCAGGAAATAAAGTACAACTGCAGTCAGAATTGCTAAGGAAATAAAGTTAGTACTGCATACATGGTGGAATAACAGCTGTCTTATTTAAAGTGTTCAACAATAAAGACTGTTAGATGTATACCAATCACTGTTTCATGTCACCCCTAATAAAGGTACACTGTGCCAAATGTGTGTATTTTGGGCCGTTGGTCAAGAAACTGATTATTGCAACTGCTGTGAAGTAAACACAGGTATAATACCATGAAGTAACTGAAGGTTGACTGGTAAAGAACATTTTTGCTAAAGTGTAGATGTGGAGCTCTACTACAAGATATAATGCATTATGATATTTGTTCTGCACTAAGATCTGAACCTAGAATACTAATGTCTAAGGTATTATAGTGTGTTTCTCTCAGGTTTATCTTGTGTTAACCTTTGCATTTCAGCTATATGCATTCCTGAATGTAGTTAATCTGCTGCAGGCAAGTATGAAACGGTAATAGCTGTAGACTGTTAACATGCCATCTGCAACTGTATATGGTAGGCAACCCAGTACCCTGATATAGTCTGCACACATCACACATAATCCCATCCACTAGGGGTTAAATGTGCACACCTGCATTCCAAGTATTAATCCACAGTTCTTCTACTATCTCTGTCATTCATGAATCTCATGCATGTGTGCTCAGCTGTCACTGCAGTCTTGTGTGACACTACCTATATTACTAGGTCAGACTTTGTTACCAGGTGAGCTCTAGGCACATATCAGTCAATTAACACACAGCAGTGGCTCAGTAGCTCAGTTTGATAAATGATATGTATGTTGTTCATTTTGCCACATACAGACTGGGATTTGAATCCAGGGACAAGTACTACTATATATTTATAGAAACAGACAAGTACTACTGAATATTTATAGAAACAGTTATGTATTGTTAACAGATTTTCTCCCTACAGAACATACAGGTAAATAAATGTCTGTAGTAGCTGTATGAATGGTATTGTAATTTCTGTGTCCAGATGTACTAGTATGTAAACAGCTAGTATTCCTAGTTAATAAGACAAAATAAAACAGCTTATTGTTGGCATGGCTGTCTGCCTGGTGTGTCAGTGAATGTCTGCAGATAGTCTAACACCATGCCTGCCAAGGATGGCAGGATAAGTATAAACTGTCTGTACTGGGCACGATACAGTTCTCTCAAGTGTCACGCCCTCATGGATATTGACCACTGTTGTCAAAAACCTTGGACACAGATATAACATCCAGTCAAAGTATGTCAGTAGCACATTCATACAACAACAGTGCACAGTACATATTGGTAGTCATATATGTTCCCCTGACATGTAATATTCTCCTGTAGTTCTGTACCTGTAGGTATTACAGCTTGGCCCATACTATCCCATGTGGAGAGCTTGAGATGTATGCATGTGCAAAAGAAGCTATAGGGCACTTGTAGACATAATGCAAGGGCAGACCTGTAGAGCATAGAACAGTACTGTTACAAAAAATATAGACTATACTGTTGTTATTGGAATGTCTCTCTCTCCCCCCACCCCTTATCTGCATCACAAATTATTATTGTTATACTATGGGTATGGTTTCCTGTTCACATATGTTATCTAAACCTAATGTTGGGTCTTGTGTTTTATTATTGTTACATATTACAATGGTTGCATACTAACATAACTTGTTGAAATACCAATGTAATTGGCCTTTTGCCATAACTGTTACTGGCATGCTGTTAAAATAATGACTGTTATTCCATTTATTCTTGTGTTCTGTATGCTATGTAATATTATCATTTTGGGTTAATTGGAACACACTTGCATGCTGTTGTAACTAATATTTAAATGTGCTATACATGAGTAAGCTATTCACTTTGAAAAAAAACTCATCACCATAGCATGAGTGGGTAGGCCAGTTCCTGCAGATCCACCTAGCCCACCTCAACTGGCAGTGACACCGGGTCCTAGCATGCATGAGACCCAACCTGGAGCTGCCCCCTTTGCTGGTCCTGCACCACCCACAGGTGAAACTGCCTCAGGGAACAGGGCCCATCCCCCCCTGGGAGCAGGCACAGAGAAGAAGTGGTCACCCAACAGCTCCCAGAGATGGTGCACAAGATTGTCCAGCATGATTTGGACAATTGACTACACCAGACTGAGGGCAGACTGGTGCAACTGGAGGAGCAGGGCAGCCCCAACACCTACCCTCCAGCATAGCCATGAAGGAGCACTGGTGACTGCCCATGGGTAGGAAGCTCAATCTAACTGCTGCTGTCTGGGGGCACTTGGTTCTCCAATTCCACAACACCCTCCCTGTCCAATGTATTTACCCTCTCATGTGCCATGTGCTGTCCCTGTCTGCTGTCTTCTCTGTTTGCAAATGCTACCTCACCTATCCAACTTGCCTACCCACATGTACCTATATCTCTTCCCCAACGTTCTACTCTCTCCTTAATAAAATGGGCATCTGTCTCCCAAAAACAATATCACCCCATATGTAGCTCACCATTTTCCCTATACCTACATTGCCCACAATTATCACATCAACAAAGTTATGTCACCCACACCCCTCTCTTTGGGATGTGAGGCTCCAAATTCCACATTGTCCATAACCTGCATAGCCATTGCTATAGAAGAAAAAGAGAGCTATGGTCCTTTCCTACACCCGTCCTGCACATCTGTACCTGCTTTTCACATTGTTTTTTCCCCTGTTTGCCCCATTTCACAATGTTCCTATCGCCCCTTCTTTCTTTTCTTTTTTTAGAGTTTGTGCAGGTTTAAGTGGAGCTAAGCTGTGTGTGACATCACACCACACAAACCTGCTTAAACCCACTTAAAACTGCTTTAATCACCTTATCTGTTTTTGACACTGTTCTGCACATCAGCCCTGCCAAGGCTTGAACCCAGGACCCTGTCAACTACAGCATAGTGAATTATCCCACCAGGCCACTCAACCCTGAAGAATGAATAGTGTTTCTATAAACACATCTTGATTGCCAGTGGCACACTACTTCTACATATAATGGGATAAATGATAGCGTATTTGGGCCTATGATGCAGATGCTGAACCAGTACACAGCCAAATACGTGTTGATGTATGTGCAGGAGGCCTATGATATCAGGTAGAGCTGACAACTGCACAGACTGTTGCAGAATGTCCACAGTTGTGCTACCTACTTATGACATGGCTGTCATAAAACTTATTCTATGTGCTGAACTACTGGCAAGTCAGTGCAGATTGAGGTTACAAAATCATGACAGACAGGTCAGTGTCACATGTCATACCCATCTAAACACACATGTCCATAGGAATCCTGTGTAACACACTGTATGCATGCATATATGTATTGCAACTAGCCTTGCCATAATAATGAGTCAGTAGCTCTATCTGTTACATTCCTAGCATGTGTTACATTTGGACACCCACAGTCCTGGCCTACAGTCCAGTCTGTTGCCGGTCAAGTACATGCTTGTCATTACAATTGGTTGCTGCTACCACAGTCACTGCCACCCACATTAGCACATCAAAGCCCTCTAGGGTGGGGCACATGTTACAAATATGAATAGGTGTCCTAAATGTCACCTACCACTCTCTGGATGGCATTATTACTTAACATATGTACAAGAGGCACATGCCTCACCTGGACTGTTATAGGTACCCTCACCCTGGCTATGCTGTGACAGAGAGCTGATAATGCTCCCTCACTGACATATACAGCTTGCTATCCCCCAATGTGTTCAAAATCCCCAGTATGACTCCTGGCCAGAATGCAGCAGCTGCAGCCTGCAACACATGCAGCAGTATGTTCAGCTACCTGCTACAGACCTACCATACCTCCCAAACACCTAGAACAGGGCATCCACATAACACTCATACATAAAGGGGTGAGGGTCATGTGACAGGGGCATGTGTCACAGTCTTCCCCTACAACCATACACAGCTGATAGACCAGCAGCAATTGCAGCAGCATGGACATTCAGATAAAAATGACTTGTGACACATCTGTCTGTTTCCTTACTGACCTCAACACACATTGTTAAACAGTAAACTGCCACAGAATCAGAAAGTCTGTTAACAATGGCCAAATATAGCATGTAAAACTGTAGACATACCACATCAGTCCAAACAGTGGACAGTATTTCTACCTACCCTCTGTGATGCTGTAGTCCCACACCTTGATAATGTCCTCTTCACAGGCCAGGAAAAGGGCCAAGGCCTACATGAAGGCCTTACTTATAGCACTGTGTTGCCATGCCATTGGCTAATGAAAATGCAATGTAGTTGTTTTGAATGCAATTACAAGTGTGAGTCACAGATTGGTGCATAGGCAATCACCTCTTAATGAGCATTACATACACAAGGCAAGCTGCTGCCTATGGTAAACAGGTCTGTGATGTTCTTCATGAAGACAGACTGTGATATCCAAGGAATATATCACTGGATTTCTGCACACAAAGGTGTACAGCACTACACCAAGAATGTAATAGAATATTCCCCATGTAATGGGATACAGATGGGGGGATGCAGCCATGGGGAAATAGGGATTACAATACTAGGGTCTGTAGAACATAACTTGGCATGACATGTTGCTGTTAGTCAGCTGTTCAGCATCTACAGTCTCCCCTTTTGTCTCTGTCTGCTGTGACATAGATCACAGTTCTGACTCCTGAGTCCCCCCAGTAATGGTGAGCTCATGTATGAATCCTACTGGATTGTGTATTGCACAACAGTGACAGTAAGTACTGGTGAATACAACTGGCATATCACATGATGTACTGTCAGTCTGCTCCTCTCAGTCTGTGAATGTCACAAAGGCATAGTTCACACAATGTCCGGGTGTCCCTGACTGTTCCTGACGTACTCTGACTAGGTCACTGTGTACTCCACACCTGTATCTCTTTTCCTGACAGCTATGGCTAGTGTACCTGTTGATCCCTGCAGCAGGACAGCAGGTAATAGCCAGACCTACTGGGGGGATAAAGGCTCTGCCTCAGCAGCAAAGTGTACATATCAAGCATACAATGTAAGAGAATGAATGCAGTACCAGATATTAATGTAGCATAACTGTTTTCTGAGTGGTCTGGCATGTGACAGCCAGATTCCCCACAGTCTGCAAGCATCCATTGCCTAGTGTCCAACTGATTTCCAGACATCCACATTTGTCTGGTGGAGGGTCCACATGTATCAGAAACATGTACGTATTTTGCAAACATCTGTAACCTACAGCACAGTTGCAGTGCAGTCTGTAACTGTGTAGCACAGATGTTGCTGGAGTGTCTCCATACACTTGTAGTACCACTCACCTATTTGTCGGATGGCGGCTGCATGATATGATACTGGGATGTCTCCCATGGGGGACACACCAGAGTAGATGGCAGTGATGGGTGTGGACACATAACAACACAGTCTGTCACAGCACAAGGGCCAGAACAGGTATACTTGGGATTATATGAGGTTACTAGGCCACTGGCCAGGAGGCCCTCATACATGAGTATGCAGCTCAGCAAGCTCCTGCCTGGTGCCCTGCAGAGTTCTACAGCAGCAGAGAGACAAAAGAGAGACTTTGGAGTGATTAAGTATCATTTTTCTGCATTTTCTTGCTGCCTTTAGCTATTTCTGCCTAAAATGCAGATTTTCTAGAGTTTCTGTGATTTAAAAAGTTTGTTTCAGCTACATGTTGTACTTATTTTACTGCCTGCACTTTAACAAAGTTGTTTTTGTGTTTAAATTACCTGTTTAACTGTTGTAGGCTACACACTCAAATGTGATAGCCATTTCTGTGCATGTAAAGTTTTTTTTCATTGTATCTGCTTTATTTTCTGAAAAATACAAAAAAAAAAAAATACTTGTTTTCCAGCCTTTCTAAGCTAGTATGGTCCAGTTTTCAGGTTAGTGCTGAATTCAGGGCTGTGTGGCCCATACCTTACTTGGATAGAAGGAAGTTTCTCTGTTCACTGTGAGAGAGGGAGCTTTGAGCATCCTATCTATCCCTGGAGGAGTGGTTTCAGCCCAGAATTTAATAGTTTATTGGCCATTTTAGGCTAATTTCTCTTTCATTTCCCTACTATAAAACCCGTATTTGCACAATTTTGCATGCAGGGCAGTGCCATTTGGCTAGGGTATAACTATTCCTGGCTCCACAAAGTCTACTCTTCAATTTTTCCCTTGGAACTAGACAAACTTTCAACTTAAGCACTCAAACCATTCACTTCTCATACCGGCACTTGCTCAAAATTCATAGCAAACACTAATAAACCTTAGCATTAGACCCCCTATACTGTAGAGAAGAACAAGGCTCTCTATTTGACCTTACAAGCCAATCAGTAATACAGTTCACTGTATCTATCCAGGCATGTCCAAAGGGCAGTTTCAGGTGTACTCTCTGGTCCAAATGGTGAACCTGGGCATTTTGAGGCAATGTTACAATCGCCTCATGTACACAGACAACCCTCATCTCCTTCTACCAAACACTAATACATGCGAGAAATGCAATTATACAGCCAAACTAGAGGCTAAGCTCTCTCAACCCAAGACTGTACCAGACAGTCAAGAGGAGAAGGGAATTACTTGCATCACACCACCAGTCTCACATAGACCTATGAAACCAGCACCGGCAAAAAACACACATAAATACATGAAAACATACTCGGAGGCTCGAAATAAAAATCTGCAGAAGCAACAGAGACCTCTAAAGCAGACATACAAGCAACCTCCACCCCCAACACAAACCATGAACCACATACTTCACAAAACCAGTGTGCCACACAATCACAGCCCTTAAGGCAGAATAACACTCCCAACACACTAGTAATAGGTGACTCTATAGTCAGGTACACTGACGTGCCACTCACTAGGCTGAACAAGGAGAAGGTTACTGTTAGCTGCCTGTCGGGTGCCATGATCTGCCACATAACACAAGCACTCAGGTCACTCCAGAACAAGTACAAATATGACTATCTCATTGTCCATGTTGGTGTGAATGACCTGAGCTGCATCTCCCTGGACTACATGAAAAGAGACATGGAGGAGCTTTTTGATCATGTAGCCCAGGCCGGTATGACCCTGACCCTGAGTAGCATCCTGCCCTCACCAAGAATGATACCACGGTATAGAGAAAAAAATATCAATTTCAACAATTGGCTAAGCTTCTGGTGTCATTCAAAGGGGATCCAGTGTCTGCCAGCCTGAGATGACATGCTCGACAAGCCACGAGGCTTCACTAGAGACGGCTTGCACCTGTCACTCTTAGGCTTTTGAATACCAGCCAAGGCTCTTGCCACCCCCATAATGCCTTTTTTAGGCAAAGCTCAAAAGACAAACCCACCACCGTAAATAGCACAAGTAACAAAAAACTGAGGGTAATGCTACTCAATGCCAGAAGTCTAAACCTCAAAATGCATGCACTCGAGGCACTCCTCAGTATGGAGAAAATCGATATATGTGCAGTAACAGAAACCTGGTTTAAGGCTCCAGAGAGCACCCCAGCACTACCAGGCTACAACTCATACATACATTTCAGCCACAAAACCCGGACTGAAATATAAAAGTCGGGGGAGTATCCATATTCATCAAGGATACCCACACCTTCAAGTTAGTGGCATAGCACGATGCTTCAGAGATCATCCATGTGCAACTAACAATGGGTGAAACTGCTATTCAAATTATAGCTTGCTACAGATCACCCACCATGTCCCAGGACCCCCACTCTGCATTTCTGGAAACACTGGGAAACATAAAGGTCCTACCAAACACCCTGTTATTGGGTGATTTCAATTACCCAAACATTAACTGGGAGAACTACTCAAGTACAAACTCCCTTGCCCAACGTTTCCTAGAATTTATAAACTCAAACGCCCTGGATCAACTGGTCAACACCCCCACCAGACGTGACAACATATTGGACCTGGTCGTCACCAACATGGGCAACTGGTGTTCCACACCGGAGGTCAACCCCTTGCTGGTTTGATCTGACTGTAAACTAATCACGCTGGATATCCACATTCCGCCACCACCCCCAGTCAAAGAAACCACAGTGAAAAACTTTTGAAAAGCAAACTTCACGTTACTTAAGACAGAGGTGGGAAGTTTCAAACCCCCATGCTAAAGGATAATGCTGTCCAAGCTGCAAAATCCTTTACTAATGCACCCTATGGGCACCTACAAGAATGCATGGAATGTGCAATCCCAACCAAAACCAAGACTCATGCCTCCAAGAAAAGGAAACCAGTCTGGTGGACCCCTGCCATAAACAAGCTATACAATAGAAGGAGGAAACTAGTACAGAAAAGAGTAAAATCCCAAGAAGGGAAAACATCCCTGATCAGTATCAGCAAGAAACTACGTTCCCTCATAAAATCCTCCAAGGCTAGCTTTGAATGAAAAATTGCCATGGACTCCAAAGATAACCACAAGGCATTATTTAGCTATGTCAAGAACCTAAGTGGCAATTCTCATATCTGCTCAGAGTTAATGTAGAATGGCACAAAATACACTGAACCGACCGATATAGCCAACATCCTGGCAGACAGGTTCAGTGCAAACTTCAGCCCCCTTCTCACCCCCAAAAGAGCCCATAACTATACCAGAAGAATGTAGTGCCCCTGAAATCACAGACGCTCAGGTTAAAACAGCCCTCTCCAAAGCCAAAAACATAGCATCAATGGGACCGGACGGTGTCCCAAGCTGCATCCTACATTAGCTCAAAGATGAACTAACCCCTCACCTAAACACATTGTTTAAACTCAGCCTCTCCACAGGCTACATGCCCACAGAGTGGTGCACAGCAACGGTTATTCCACTCCACAAAGGTGGAGCCACAACCGACCCTGGGAACTATCACCCTATAAGCCTGACTAGCTTGGTCTGCAAAGCTATGGAGCGCATCATCATGGATCTCATTAACTGAGACATTGGAAACCTCCAAACACTGGACCATACCCATTTCAGCTTTGTTAAGGGCAGATCATGCGGACTTCTTTGAGACAGTTACCAAGGGTATAGACGAGGGAAAGGTGGTCCATACAGCCTACCTAGACCTTGCAAAGGCCTTCAACACCATTCCCCACTCAGGTATTATAGATAAGCTCACCAGCCTGAACATAAACCCCTACATCATGAGATGGGTTTCCAACTGGCTCACAGACAGAACCCACATGGTAAGAGTTGCGGGAGCTAGGTCTGACTCTAAACTGGTTACAAGTGGCTTTCCCCAGGGCTCAGTCCTAGAACCCCTTCTGTTCAGCATATACTTCTCAGAGGTACAGGCAAGCACAGGAGGACTATGGCTGACCAAGTTCGCAGATGACTGCAAACTAGGGGCTATAATTGACTCTCTGGCTGACACAGACATCCCCCAAAAGGGTCTCACTGAGACAGTTAACTGGTGTCAAAACCATGGCCTCAAGCTAAATGCAAAAAAGTGCATAGTCATCCCCTTTGGAAAAAACAAAGTACCCACAAACTACCACATAGGTGGTAGCCCCCTAAATACAGAAGATGTAATAAGGGATCTGGGGACCCAAGTAGATAGTAACCTCTTCTTTGATAATCACATTGCCAAAGTGGTTAGAAAATCCTTCCATGTGGCCCACCTAATCACAAAAGGGTTTGCATCCAGATGGAAAGAAGTAATTGGGCCCCTCTATGCATCACTCATCAGACCCATCATAGAGTGCAATGCCCCATTTGGGATGTATCTTACAAGACAACTGCAACAATTGGAAAGACCACAGAAGTACCTCACCAAGAGGATCACTGGCCTCAAGCAGATGCTATATGCAGTTCGACTGAAGAAACTCCAGCTGTACTCGGTTGCATACCGCCTACTCAGAGGTGATCTCTGCCTGACATACAAAGCCATTTCCAGCCCAGAATTGATGGACATACTCCACCTAAAGAAAACCATATCCCCTCGAGCCACATGCTCCAGGGATCTAAACCTCACCACAACAATAAATAGGATGTGCTGAGGGATAGATCCCTGTCCCAGAGACTTCCCATGCTCTGGAACAAGATTCCAATCTACATTAGGGAGAGCTCCTCACTAACCTTCTTCAAGAGAAACCTTGATGAGTGGATGGGAAACAGAATGTTTACCCCAGCGATCACTTCAATGGTTCTGCTGGACAGAGGCACAGGGAACTAATCTAAGGGGGCGGCGAAAGCCAACACCTTCTGGCTAGGCTTATAAATGCCTTTGGGCAGATAGCCTAGTACCTGCCTATGAACCTATGAACCTATAAGCCTAGCCCAGAGTGTACCCACATGTATGCAAACCAGCACCCGATGCCCCAGTCCAACAGGGACACAGGTGGTATCCCAAGTGTGCATGTCCTGTTAACCATCCAGTTATCCAGATCTCACTTGAAAAGGTGTAAATAGCTACTCTGGTTGATGTGGACAGGGTGTCCATTCCACAGCTGGGTGAGTGTGTGTGTCATACATCTGACCCACCAACATGCCTTGTTGATGTCACACCAGGTTGAGGGTGTGTGTGTCTGTGTGTGGGTTAATAGAGTGGAACCTGACTTGCAGTTGTGCAGCAGTCCCATCAAGGTGAAGTCTGTGATCACCTCGTATGCCAGACAGAGGTCACCTGTAAAGAGTCTGTATAAAACTGGGTAGAGGGTTGGGCTAATCTGTGTATAGTAGATGTGTGAGGTCCTGGTATTCCCTACTGGGGAACCACTGTGACCTCCACAGCTGCTGCATATGCTTTGTGAGGTAGATGACCACAGGGGCAGTATACTCAATAATGGTCCTTATTAGGGAAGAATACAGGCATGTTGTGACCCCCATAACCCTGGATGACATGCCATTATGTATGAGGTGGGCCATGTAGAAGGTTTTCCTTACAACAGAAGCAACATGGTGGGCAAATGTCATGTTACCATCAGCCTGTGTGCACATAACCTTCTTAACTGATTGCATATTTAGGATGCTGTTAGCACTGTGACAATATGTGGGGACGTCACTCTCCCCAAAGGGGATGATGCTGCATGTCATAGTATGCAGCTTGAGGCTATGTTTCTGGCACCAGTCATGTGTCTGCATGAGACCCTCTTGGCAGATATCCACATCACTAGGAAATCTGGTGACAGCACCCAGCATGCAGTCATCTCCAGACATGGTCAGCCATAGCCCAATGGCTGTGCCCTGCATCTCAGAAGAGTACATTCCCCTGTGTGGACTAGGTGGGTCTTGTCAGTGCACCAGTGTGCTACCCATCTTGTAACATATGGCTGATGCCTAGGTAGGAGCGTATATCTATTATGGCCAAGTGGGGAATACTGTCAAAGTCTTTTGCCAGGTCAAGGTAGGCAGTGTGCACTGTCACCCCCCTCCATGGCTTTGATGACTGTGTCAAAGAGGCCAAGCAATTGTAATAGAAATGCACCCTGCCTTGACAAAGCCTAGCAGTGCATGATGGAGTGTGTGGAGGTCACTAATGTCCTTGTTAATGAGGTTCACTATAAACTGTGCCATGGCCTTGCAGATCAGTCTACTTAGGCTGATAGGTCTATAATGTCCCAGACTGGTGGACACCCTACCTTAGTGTAAAGGGGTGATAGTGGGTGTCATCCACTTGGCTGGGACAAAGGTGGTAGTCAGGCCTTAGTGGAATACAGTGCCTTTTGATGCTGCAAGGTTATGCTTAGAGTCATGTAGGATGCATCCTGTGATGTGATAGGCTCCCATAGCAGCTGTATACCATGAATTTGAGGTGGTAGTGGTGACCTGTTTCCTACATATAAGGGGAAGGGGCAGGCACTGGGGATGTCCTGATGTACTGATGGGGGGGCAGGGGGTGAAGCCTATAGTGAATCTGTCAGACATCACCCATGCTATACCTACAGCACTGGTATATCTGTTGTCCTTTACCACCACTACTGAGCAGATCTGAGTGCTTCCTTTGATGTTGCAGACAAATGTGAAGAAGGGGAGATGACTGTCTGTAGTGGATGTCACCAATGTGGGCTCAGGATTTGCTTTGCAAGATTCCAGAAGTGATCTTATTTGCTACTTCAGGCTAAGGTGACATTGCGTCAAATGGGCATGTGCTCCTACTTTGTTTATGACAGCAGCATGTTATCCCTGTTATAGATACTATTTATTGCAGATCTCCACCAGACAGGTGTGTGTATCCTTGCAGAGGATGATGTAGTTCTGTCGGGTATACCTCACTCCATGCATCTATAGAAATGCATGTATAGCGCTTTTTTGTATTTGTGGATATTGGTGCCAATTCCTACAAAGCGGGTGGGGGCTGTGAAGCTGTGTATACCACTCCTCAGGAGGCTGTATTCAACTTTGGAGTTGCATGTATGTCTGACCCTAGCTAGATGGGTATTGTGGGAGATGGTGATTGCAAACATGACCGCTTTATGGTTGCTTAGACCACGGAGGATGACACTGTTGTGATGCTGCAGTGGGTACCCATTTTGTCTAATATCAGTTCCAACAGACCTCCACCTCATGTGGGGGTAGCAACTATCTGCTCCAAGGCGTTTGCATTTCCACTTTGGATGGATCTCTGGGCATTTGTGTGCTGGCATGATTAAATCTTCCAATGCATGTTTGGGTAGTTCAAGTAATCCAGTATCAGGGTACGGACCCGAATCCAGATACAGTTGATCATGTACACATAGGCAGAATGGGCTTCCTGGTCACATATGGGGGCAGGCAGCTAGCTATGATTTGGATAGGTGTCTTGAATGGTGAACTGCCCAGGCAGTGTCCCCTGAGCAACTTACTGCCGGTACAGCCTGGAAGTGTGTATGTCTTTAATATATAGCGAAACCCCACGTCCCATGGCTTTAGCACCCACACGATGGAGTCTGACTGTATGATGGGATAGGTGACCACCATGTAAGGGTGGGGTGCTCTCTGCAGCTTTGAACCATGTGTCTGTGACTGCACAGTTGTCAACATTTCCCAGGTTTATGAATGCTTGCAATGAGTGCAGATTCGTGTTTAGACTCCTAGCATTTAGCAACATGGCCTTCAATGTGTGATGTGCTGACAGTTGTATGTTGGTAGTGTTAACCTCATCATGTCGCCTAATAAAGGCATTATGGGGGTGGGAAGAACCATTGCCAGATGCATGAAGGCCAGCTGAGACAGATGGAGACCATCTCTTGCAAAGCATAGTTGTCTATTGATCATATTATCCCAGGCTCTCAGGTACTGGATCCCCCTAGAGTTGCACAAAATAACAAGCCAATTGTTAGTGTCACTCATTTCCTGATTGAATTGCAGCATCTTTCTGTGTGACAGTGGAATACTGTATAAGGCTAGGGACATACCTGCCTGGGGCACATAATCAGCGTGCTTAGTCATGTCGCACTGCATACAGTCCAGGGAGGTATGTTTCAGGTAAGGCATGCCAACATGGACTGTAACACACTCATGACAGTGCCTGTTGTTGAGAGACAGCAGTGCATATGTGATATGGCAGATTCTGGCATAGGTTCATAGGTTTATAGGTTCATACTAGGCTATCTGCCCAAGGGCATTTATAAGCCTAGCCCATAGTTATGTGGCTTTCGCCACCCCTTTAGTTTGAATAAAAACTATGCCTATCATTTTGCTGTGCCTCTGTCAAGCAGTGACACTGAAGTAATCCCTGGGGTATATCTGCAATCTCCCATCCATTGGTCAAGATTCCTCTTGAACAAGGCCAGAGAGGTGCTCTGCCTCACATGTACCGGGATTTTGTTCCACAGCATAGGGAGTCTCTGGGTGATGAATCTGTCCCTCCAGCACGTTTTATTTATAACCGTGTCAAGGTTTAAGTCTCCCGCCCTTGTGGTTCTGAGGGATCTAGATTTTTTGAGGTGAAGCATATTCATCAAATCTGAGTTTGACATGGCCTTATATGTCAGGCACAGGTCACCTCTGAGCAAGCGGTATGAGACTGAATAGAGCTAGAGTTCTTTCAGTCGGGCAGCATAAGACATATTTTTGAGACCCTTTATCCTTTTGGTGAGGAACTTTTGGGGCCTTTCAAGCTGCAACAGGTGTCTGGTCAGATACATTCTGAACGGGGCATTGTACTCAATCATAGGTCTAATGAGTGATGAGTACAGGGGGACGATGACCTCCCTTGATCTAGATGTGAATCCCTTCATGATCAGGTGGGCGATATAGAAGGTTTTCCTAACTACTTTAGCAACATGAGTGTCAAACGAAAGGCTACTGTCAACCTGGGTCCCCAGATCCCTGATGACTTTTTCTGTGCTCAGTGGATTGCCACCTATATGGTAGCTAGGGGTAACCTTGTTTTTCCCGAAGGGTATGACTATGCATTTTTGGCGTTTAACTTCAGGCCATGGCTCTGGCACCAGTTATCCGTTTCTGTGAGGCCCTTCTGGAGGATATCTGTGTCAGATGTGTTTTCGACTATGGCCCAGTTTGCAGTCATCTGCAAACTTTGTCAGCCATAACCCTCCTATGTTTGCTTGTACTTCAGAAAAGTAGATGCCGAACAAGAGTGGACCCAGGACTGAGCCCTGTGGGACACCACTTGTGACAGGCTTTGAGTCTGACATGGCTCCAGCAACTCTGACCCTGTGGGTTCTGTCACTTAGCCAGTTTGCAACCCATCTTGTGATGTATGGGTTTACATTCAAGCTGATGAGTTTTTCGATGATACCTGAGTGGGGTATTGTGTCGAAGGCCTTTGCCAGGTCGAGGTAGGCTGTATGGACTGCCTTTCCCTCATCAATGGCCTTGGTGACAGTCTCAAAAAAGTCAACCAAGTTTAAGAGGTAGGATCTGCCTTTGACAAAGCCAAACTGGGTTGGATCCAAAGTCTGCAAGTTTCCTATGTCTTTATTTATGAGTTCAATTATGATCCTCTCCATGGCTTTGCAGATAAGGCTTGTCAAGCTAATGGGGCGGTAATTTCCAGGGTCTGTGGAGGCACCGCCCTTATGAAGTGGGACCACAGTCGCCGTGCGCCACTCCTTGGGTACGTATCCTGAGGTGAGGCTAAGATTAAACAGCTGTCCTAACTGTGGGTTTAATTCCTCGTTGAGTTCGTGAAGCACACAGCCGGGGACACCATCCGGTCCCATGGATGCTGTGTTTTTTGCCTTAATGAGGGCAGTTCTCACCTGGGAGTTGGAGATGTTTGGGGGGCTACAATCCTCTGGAATAGATATCTCTCCTTTTGGGGGGGGAAGTTTGCACTGAACATGTCAGCCAGTATGTTGGCAATGTGTGTAGGTTCAGTAATTTTCACATCATTTTGAACTAATTCTGAGCATATCTGGGAGTTTCCTCCTAGGTTTCTAACATAGCTAAAGAAGGCCTTATGATTCTCTTTAGAGTCCTTGGCGATTTTTCTCTCAAAATTTGCCTTGGATGATTTTATGAGAGCTCTTAGTTTTTACTTATAATGATCAAAGGTGTCTTACCTTTCAAGGATTTTGCTCTATCTTGTAGTAGCTTCCTCCTTTTGTTGTAGAGCTTGTTTATGGCTGGGGTCCACCAGACTGGACGCTTGCCTTTGGTACAGAGAGTCTTAGTTTTGTTTGGGATTGCCTGATCCATGCAGTCCTGTAGGTGCTGGTAGAAGGCATTTGTAAGTGATTCAGCGGTTTGAGTAATGTTTACCACTGGCTCAGGGGCCTTAAAGGAGACCACACTAGTTTTAGAAGTGTGAAATCGGCTTTTGAGAAGTTTTTCACTGTGGTCTTTTTGTTTCAGGTGGGGCGGGATGAGGACCTCCAGCGAGATTAGTTTATGATCTGATCTCACCAGTGAGGGGTATACTTCCGGTGTTGAACATTTTGATCCCATGTTCATGATGATGAGATCAAGTATGTTTTCTCGTCTTGTGGGGATGGTGACTAGTTGTTCCATGGCATTTGAGTTTATGAACTCCAGGAATCTTTGGGTTAGAGTGTTCGGGCTTGAGTAGTGTTCCCAGTCTATATTAGGGTAGTTGAAGTCACCTAGTATGATGGTGTTTGGAGATACATTTATCCCCTCCAATGTTTTCAGGAAGGCCATGTGAGGTTCCTGAGTTTGAGAGGGTGGCCTGTAACATGCTACAAATTGCAGAGCAGTCTTGCCTATGGTTAATTGCACCTGGATGGTCTCCGATGCATCGTGCATTGCCACCAACCTTGAGGTGTGGGTGTCCTTTATGAATATGGACACCCCCCCTCCTTTCTTGGTGTTGTCCAGATTTTGGGGCAGGAACGCGTGATATGAGGTGAAACCTGTTAGTGCTGGGGTGCTCTCAGGAGCCTTGAACCAGGTTTCTGTCACAGCACAGACATCGATGTTCTCCATATTGAGAAGGGCCTCGAGTGCGTGCATCTTGAGATTGAGACTTCTGGCATTGAGCAGCATTACCCTTAGTTTTTTTCCTTTTTGGTGTTCTAGGGTGGTAGGTTTAGAATTTGAGCCTTGCCTAAAAAAGGCACTATGGGGTGGCAAGAGCCTTTGCCAATATCCGGAAGCCCAGGTGTGACAGGTGCAAGCCGTCCCTTGCGAAGCAGCATGGCTTGTCCAGCATGTCATCCCAGGCAGACAGACATTGGATCCCCTTTGAATGACACCAGAATTTAAGCCAATTATTAAAGCTGATCATCTTATCACTGTATTGTGGCATCATTCTAGGTGAAGGTAGGATACTGCTCAAGGTCAGGGTCATACCTGCCTGGGCTACATAATCAGAGAGCTCCTCGATGTCCCTTTTCATGTAGTCCAAGGAGGTACGTCTCAGGTCGTTGACACCAGCGAGGACAATGACTGAGTCGTACTTGTACCTGCTGTTGAGAGACCTGAGTGCTTGCGTTATGTGGCGGATTCTAGCACCCGACAGGCAGCTTACTGTGACCTTCTCTTTACTCAGTCTGGTGAGCGGGACGTCAGTGTGTCTGACTATAGAATCACCAATGACAAGTGTGTCTGGCATTTTGTTTGGTCTTAAGGGCTGTGACTGTTTGACACTGACTGTGTGGTCTATGTGTTGCATGTGTTGGGTCGTGAGGTGGTAGTTGTTTGGGTGTCTGCTTTGGTGGCCTCTGCTGTTTTGGTAAATTTTTGATCAGAGCCTCCGAGTATGTCTTTGTGTGTTTATGTGTATGATTTGAAGTTGTGATGGTACCATGTGTGACTGGGTATGTATTGTGTGTGGTTACCTTCTCCTCCTGTCTGGTCTTGCCAGTCCTATGTTGAGAGAGCTCAGCCTCCAGTTTGGCCGTATAGTTGCATCTCTCGCATGTATTTGTGTTTTGTGGGAGAAGGAGAGGATTGTCTGTGTACATGAGGCAATTGTAACATTGCCTCAATATTCCCAGGTTCACCAGTTGAGCTGGAGAGGACACTAGCAACTGATCCCTCGACATACTAGAAGTAGTAGATAAAGAGACTTTCAAAGGACTTGGGGCAGTGGGTTTTAGGCTGGTGGGGTACTATCTATAATAAGAGTGCTTTATCAAGGTGCAAGTACTGTAGGAGTAAGTGCTAGGCTTTACAGATAGAGAATAGTCTACTTGGGAATCAAGTAGAGATGAACTTTTCAGTTATAGGATATGCTCGTTAGATCAGCAGTACAGCTCGAGGAAGGTAGTTCTAAGGGAAAATTGGAAGAGTGGAATTTAGATGGCCCAAATAGTTTAACCTTGTTTAACCGCTGCTCTTGTGTGCAACAGTGGTAACTCAGCTTAAATCAAGGCTTAGCGTTTAGCGTGTTTTATAGCAGGGGGCTGAAGGGAGCTAGGAATTGGCCCAAAACGACCAATGGACTACTAGTTTCTGACTGAAACTTCACCAAATCAGACAAAAAGGCCGCTCAGTGCTTCCCACTCCCACTGGTAAGCAAAGAAACTTCCCTCCTTCCTAATAAGGCAATGGATCAGTAACAGGAACTAAAAACAAAGCCCAGGGATCAGCAACTCTGAAACTGGACTACTCTAGTTCAGTAAGGTGGGAAAACAAGAGATATTTTTTGTTTTATTACAGAGACAAGGAAAAAAACAGACAGTAAATGCTATAAATGCTATAAATCGGCTAGCGCACTTTAGTGTGTAGCCTACAGAAACAATTTGCAACAATTAGTAACTTAAAGTGCAATAAACAGTGTAAAATGCATCTGGCAGACAAGTAACTGTGAGCTTCCCCATAATATGACCTGGTGAGAGGCACATCTGTGTGTCTCATAATGGAATCACCTATGACTAATATGTTTTATTTATGGTGATGCCTTCATGGCTGTGGGACACAGGTGTGTGGCTATGTGTGGCATGTGCTGTGGAGGGCTATGGATTTCACATATGTCTTTGTCTCTGAGGTCTCCATTGTTAGTGGGTGTGTATGTTGAGGACCTATGCACATGTGGGTGTGTGTTTTGTAGGTGTGGGTGGTATGTGAGGTGTGCTGATTGTGTTGATGACCTGTTAGGTGCCAGATATGCAGCCTTGACAGGGAGAGAGCATGGATTGTAGGTTCCTAATGTCATTGCATCTCTCATAAATTGTGCTCCTTGGTGGTATTTGTAGATGGTTGTCTGTGTAAATCTGTGTACATGAGGCAGTTGCTACACTGTGCCAGGATGTCCATGTCAACAAGTTTGGCAGAGGAAACTATAGGACATTGTGCAGCCATATAATCCAGACTCTGAGGGATGAATGCCAGGGAGACCTAGGGGGTGGGGCTTCAGCCCAGGTGCTTAAAACAGGAGTAGGAGACTGACACCACTTCATACAATGTACACAGGCTATAAACAAGCAGTAATAGGTGAAACAGTAAAATGCAGTGGAACACCTAAAAGAACATGTAGCAAGTAGCAGGAAACAGCAAGATCAGGAGGGCAATGCATGATGTATTAGCACTATGTTCCTGATAGCCAGATACATACTGTGGTGATAGATGGTGGGGTATGATGTGGGAGTTAGTGGAGGATTCTTCTTCTTTCAGCTTTTCCCGGTTAGCGGTCACCACAGTGGATCACCTGTCTGCTCATGATTGGCAGTGGAGTTTTTACGGTGTCGAGTTGCCAGCCCACTGCCCAACCTTCCACAGAAGGCACACACACACACATGGCTAGGGCTAATTTAGAGTGTCCAATCAACCTACAGCATGTCTTTGGGATGTGGGAGGAAACCGGAGCACCCAGAGGAACCCCACGCGACCACAGGGAGGACATGCAGACTCCACACAAAAGTCACCCCAGCCAAGGATTGAACCGGAGAACCTCTTGCTGTGAGGTGGCAACCCTAACTGCTGCACCACTGTGGCTGTCCTGGGAGTTAGCGGAGGATAATGCTGGCAAATGTGGATGTGCAGGGTGTGTACATAATGAAGAGCAACGTTTGTGCTCCTGTGATGTGTTCACTTCTTCTTTTCTTTCAGGAGTGAAGTACTGATGTAGGAATGCACCATTTTCAGATGCGGAGAATGCTGCCATACTCGATGGACTGAGACTCCATCAACAGATCCTGCTGTTGAGGAATCGCCATAATCAGCAACAATGTACTGCACTGTGGGCAGATCTTGTGGCATTGGTGAATCATGTCATGTAACAGGAAAGGAGCTATGAGCAGGTCCAACACTGTGCCACAGACATGATAAATAATGCACAGCAAAGGGCCACAGCTGTGGCCAGGGAACCTGCTGGCACTGGTGGAGGGTGTGTAACACACAATCACTCTTGGCCACAGAGGAGCTCCTGGCAAACCTAGGTCCAACCACCAGCTCACAAAGATCCATCACACCATATGTCATGGAGGTGGGTGGCACAGCTTCCACAGCTGAGGAGCATCCATGTAAGTCTCCTGTGGTCATCACATTAATACTGTAGCAGTCATAGTGGCATCCTCTGTATACCTGTACATGGATGACCGGTTATTCTGGATTTGTGGGGGGGGGGGGTATTGTAACACACATGTGTACACACATATTGAGAATGTCAGCAATGTGGGCAGAATCACAGTTCATACTGTATATGTTGATATATGCACAAATTATCCTGTACCAATACCACATTTGTGTCTGCTGACAGTACTTGTCCCCTACAGTTCCATAGTTATCTCTATTATGGCCAGAGTACATCATCCTGTAGCTGGTGAGTGTGCAACTGTATTGTCATGGCTCATCTATACCCTAGGCATGTCAAGGGCTGCAAGTTTGCCATGGACACAACTGTTAAGCTCAGCCATATTGCAATGCTTGTATGTTCAGTTGTGGAAGGGTTCACTGCAGTGCATTACTTTGGTAATCACAGTATCATATTTGTAGGCACTGTGACATATTCACACATAGTTCTGTGAAGGTCTAGGCAGTCTTCTATACAGGGGGCATTAGTATAGTGGAAAAAACTGCACTGTGTTACAGGTGAAAGTCCATCACATACACCAACATGTCACATACCTCATAGGTGTATAGTACTAGCAATTAACTGGGTGTAGGTGCACTGCATTTGTTAAGGGCCTGTTTTGTCTGTTTCTGTTGTGGTTTGCTTGAGTGTTGTGCATGGGATCAGTAATAAGGTGTGCTATGTATAACGCAATTGTGGCACCTCACATGTGTGTGTGTGTGTGTGTGTGTGTGTGTGTGTGTGTGTGTGTGTGTGTGTGTGTGTGTGTGTGTGTGTGGAACAGCAGACATAATAGTGCAGGGAGTAATGTAGTCATGTTGTCTTCCTCCTCACAGGTGACCATGGGGGTTGGACTGTGCCCCTTCACAACCTGAGGTCAGTGTCTCATTTGACTCTGATAATGATGGTGGCCATAGTGAGGCACAGGTGGTGTTGTTAGGGGCTGAATCTGACTTATGTATTGACATCCCACGTCTTCCCCCAATGTCCCCACACACAGTTAGTATGCCGACACATACCCAGTACCCTGCTCCCACAGATATTGGACAGTCTGAGGGTAGTGTTATCAAGCAGGAAAGGGTGGCAACTATGGCATCTGTGACTGTGGAAAATAGCCATTGCCAGGGAGCCGGTGAGGTCCCACACAAGCAGATTGACATGGTTGCTCAAAGGAGGACTACTGGCCATCCCCCACTTGTCAGAGGTGTCACAGCATGTGTCACCCAACGTATGTTTCGGTTCATTCTTGAGGCAGAGGCACGTTCTGAATGAGGCACATTTTGAATGCAACACCAGATGGATGCTCAGAATCATCACTGCCTGGCAACCATGACTCCAACCACAGCATTGGTGATGCCCTACATCATTTCACCAATGTAGTGGATAGATGGTGGGGTGAGACTTTGTCACTACTTAACCGTGCAATGTCCATGTTGGAAATGTGGTGGGAGTAGTGCATTGGACACAAAGATGTAGGTCAGCAACAACATCAGCTGAGAGCCCACATGGCCAGGCACAGTCACACTCCTGTGGTGGCAGTACCACTAGTACTACTGAAGGGGGCTGCTGTACACACCACACCACAATATGGCAGATCATGGTCATGTGGTCCTGGGCAGTCCCGAGAGGAATGCTGACCCAGCAGACAACCAGTTGCTGTCAGCAAGTAGTAGTGCATCTGTCCCTGGGCATGGTGGTGCCAGTACCACCCCGGCGGGACCAGTTCCCATGTTCATGGATGGAGACAGTGAACTGTACATTCTGCCTTTTACAGGCCACAAGTGTCTAACATACCTTTGTGTAGGGCTAGCATGTACCTGGACTATGTACATGCACACACTCACACATCACTGTCACATGCAGGTCACCACCAAACAAACACACAGCTCCTCTCCATGGCCCAGCTGACCAGCACCCCTCCAGACACATACACATGATGTCCACTGTGTGGCACAGCCTAGGCCTCTGACAGCTCTCACACCACACCATGTGCATGTGATGATACCTGTATCACATCTCTGTCATCCATACCATCAATGCAGGGGCATGATAATATGTGTCTGATGCACAGGGTGACTATAGTACAGTTACTGACAGTTAGTAGTGCAGTAGTGTTATGCCCTGTAAGGTGGTGTCTGCTGGCATGTGTCATGAGTACACATCACAGTGTATTTACCTTTGTACCATGATGGTGCTTTGGTGTTAATATTGCTGATTGACCGTTGTCTCCAAGACCTTTTCTGTTTCTGTTCTGTGTGTCTATGTGTCTATGCTGTGGGGACCTGTTGCCAATACAGTGGCTCAGGATGGTATGCTGGCAATGCAGGAATGTGACATTGCCAAGGAATGGCTATACATGTGCACAGTTAACTAGGTGCATATGTATAGGACAGTGTGTCAGGGACAATAGGGGCAGACAGCTTAATCATGCATGGATACCCCTTGACACAGCATGCTACTCTTGATACAAGTCACCTGGGAGTTCAGTAGGATCATAGGTTCATAGGATTATAGAAGGTTATTACAGTAATGGTCCTGGATTGCTAATTAGCCTAACCATTAGTTTAATCCCAAACAGAATAATCTATCAGTACCTGTAACCCCTGTCATTGAGGGACATAGGTGGGACTCCAGGGACAGATTTGTGGTATCCTATCCACTCATCATGGTTGCCCTTGATGAGGGTCTGCATGGTACTCTGTTTGACATGTATGGGAAGTGCATTGCTGAGACAGGGCAGCCCCTGGGAGACAAACCTGTCTGTCCATCAGGTTTTGTTGATGTTGCATATAAGATTCAGGCCTGTTGTGCCAGTGATGCACAAGGAAGTAGACTCACATATATGGAGCAGCTGTTGAAGGGCAGGGTCCAACATTAGCTTGTAGGCATGCCACAGCACACCTCTGGGCACTTGTCCGATATCGAGTAGGGCACTACTGATTAGAGGCTGTCTGCATGGAACAGGTGTTGGAGGCCATGGGTTACCTTTGTGCATATTACCATGGCCTTTCCAGTTAGTGCAGATGTCTGGATAGGTACATATCAAATGGGCCATTGTACTAAATTATTGTTCTACTGGCTAAGGACTATACAGAGGTAATGTCCACCTTTTTTCTGGATGCACTCCCTTTACTGATGAGTTGCACCACATACAAGGCCTTTCTGACCATTGCCATGATATGATGGTTGAATGGAGCATTGTTATCAAACTGAGCACCCAGGTCTCTTAACACAGGTTTTGTGTTTATGGGGTTGCCAATGATGTGGAAGACCATGGGGCTGTGTCCTTGCCATATGGTATGATGGCACTGTTTTCTGCAGTTATCTTGAGGCTAGGACCTTGGCACCAGTCTGCACCTGATGTAAGACCCTGTTGCAGTATGTTAACATCATGTGGTGGTTCAATGCCAGACAGCACACAACTTACAGTCACCACAGCCTTAGTCAATACCTACATATGTGGGTGGTGGCGGTTTGCCGTAATGCCTAGATACATGTGGGTTATTTAGGGGCAGCGGCTTCCCACAGAGGCCTTGACATGTATACATATTGCACACACATAGGCAACACAGAGTAGAGCTGTCACCTTAATGAATGCCCAATGTGGGACACTTTGTAGTATCATGACAGTTGGCAGGATAAACCATTCCCACTGCAAGTGCAAAAGTCAGGACTTCTCTTGATCTGCCAATATGACATCTTATTTTTGTAGTATTTCTCCTAGCGAATGCTATGTCTCAGAACATTCTGGTGTTTCTTATGTAAAATTACTGGTTTATGCAACTATTACACACATGTAAGAAATGTTTGTTGTTCTACACTCTTGGGGCCTATGTATTGTTTTAGTTGTTTTCACAGGACACACGTGGCCAAACATGGACTGCAACCTGCATGGTGGGACAGGTGTTGGCCTTAATACAGTCACACTGCTGCAAGGGGATATACATACACACACGCACACACACACACACACACACACACACACACACACACACACACACACACACACACACACACACACACACTTATGTACATACTATAGCTCTACATACATATTGCATGCACCACAGAGGTTATATGTTTTTGTAGTGTTGGACACTGCTACTCAGGTGGATAAAATCTGCAGGTGCTGTAACGGCTGCCACTGGGAGGGTTAAGAGGTTTGCACAGGCCATTAAAATGGTATAGACATTGTATACAAACATAGGGAAGACAGCCACACTGCTGCAAGGGGATATGCATACACACATAAATACACTCACAGAGTTGCCATACCTGGAGAGTATCTAACTGTGCATCTAAGGTACTTGACACCAGCAGGCCCTGTAAAGTAATCCAATGGGGAGATTAACTGGGTGGAACAGGCCTTAAAATGCATTGACATTGCACACAGCTTCAGGGGGAAATAGTTACACATACTCACTGAGTTGCCATTGTTGTGATTAGAACCATTGCTTATCTAGCTGTATACATTATAGTACTATGTACTTATTGCATGCACCACAGAGTTTATGTGTCTGGAGAGTGTGTAAGTTTGAATCTAAAGTGGATGACATCAGCAAGCCTTGTAAAGTAGGCCAATGGAGGGGCTCACAGGTAGGCAAAGGCTTTAAAATGTATTGGCATTGCACACACATAGTCACAAAATACACACAGCATCAAGGGGATATACTTGCACACATGCTCACTGAGTTACTGTCACTGGGATTAGAATCACTGCCCACTACCTATCGAGCTGTATACACTATAATGCTGCATAATTATCTCATGCACTACGGAACTTATGCATTTCGCTAGTGTCTGCCACTGCTGTTGAGGTGTATGATATTAGTAACTGCTGACAGGGGGGCCACTGTTGTGGAAGACAATAGTCAAAAGGCCATAAATTGATTGACCACTGCGCAGACATTGGCCTATCGGGCATGTGTATCCTGCTATATGTGGAATATATAAACAAACAAGCACGCACACACACACACACACACACACACACACACACACACACACACACACACACACACACACACACACACACACACACGATGGCTGACATGAGATGAGAACCCCCACCTACCTACTATTACACACTAGAGCTCACCATACTATTTGCACACACCACTGGTTACAATTGGTCTACAAGTGGCTGCAGGACTACATCACTCTATGCCTTTCTGGGTCTCTCTCTCTCTCTCTCTCTCTCTCTCTCTCTCTCTCTCTCTCTCTGTCTCTCTCTATCTCTCCCCCTTCTATCTGCTTCTCTCTCTCTCTCTCTCTATATATATATATATATATATATATATATACATATTTATATATAGATATATACATATATGTTACCAGATATATCTTACATGTGCCACATACAGATAGATAAGGGTAATCATGGCTGTTGAGATAGGGACAGACAATTAATGTATACATAGCTGTCTGTATGCACAGAGATATACGGGCATCACAGTTCTATAGTCAGATGTGGGTTCAGATAAGGTCTGAAATTAGCTAAGTGTAGGAGCATGCCCAGTATGACCATCAATATGGGATTCCAGGACAAACCTTCCTGTACTCCAATGCAGGATTTTGTGTGCTACAGCCAATTGTCTGCTGAACCTGATTAAACAGTCCAGCACCTCCCTGATATAATGTCTGAGGGATTTCCTGGCTGTGCACTATCTGTAATATCTGACCCATATCTAGGGTGCGTACAGAGTGTACTGGACTGAACAGAGTTTTTCATAATATGTCTGGTACATTTTACATAGCACTGTGATGTCTTGGAACATCAGTGGCAGATCATTATAGATTAATGTCAGGTACTTTTACAATTTGTCCAGAATTGTGCCCCATACACGTGCTCTGGTCCTCAGACAGTTTGTGTTGTACTATTGTAAGGCTACATGTTGCCCATACCTATCAAACTCTTACAACCAAAAATCTGGACAGAGCCATATATAATGGTGGTACACAGGCCCAAACATAGGGACAAGATTTTAATTTTGCTCTTACAAACTTAGACAGTTGGTAGAATGGTTTTGTATTAGGATGCATTTTCAGATGGGCATGAAGTCTGCATCTCAACTGTCTGTATTTATTTACTCACAGCAGCCTTTATTGATTTGCCAAACGTTTGCCAGAAAACTGCAATGTTATGACAAACAGAACAGATATATGAGGCATAAATGTGGACGTTTTGTGAAGCTCTGTACATTTGTGAGGTATGGATTGTCCCCACTGACTTGTTGTGAGTACTGACACAGTTACTTAACAGCCTTTATAACCTGGTTCTACACTGACTTATTACAACATGCTAGGTTACTCAGAGCTGTGAACTGTATATATCTGTAGCCGCCCTGTCTTTCCATTGGCTCTGTCTTTGTCCAGATTTCTTGCAGTAACAAATACTGACATATGGATAGTCTGTAGAACTCCTACCAAAGGTATAGCTCACATACAAAACAATAAACACATCCAGTCTTGAACCATGTACCCCATCAACCATGGTAATGTACCTATCCCACTAAGCCACTACAGCCACCAGACAGTGAAGTCTACGTCCTAACACTATCAACCACAGACATACATAGCACCTTGACCCCTGCATATTGGGGAAATGGTACATGTCACTGGGTTGATTTGTATAGACCAGGGATTGTGTGGTCTGCTGCTATTACCTTCCACACATACTGTTACTGCAGTTGCATGGGAACATGGCTGTTTGTTGGGGGGTAGGGGTCTCTAGCATTGACATTCAAGCATCTGTCCTATGACCCCACTGTTTCTAATTCCCTGGCATAGTGCAGTGGGTTTTTCTGGCTTGGGGCCTACTGCATATTATGGGTCAGACAGTATTGGACAGTGCACAGCCAGTACATGGTAAAGTACAGGTTATGTGGTGTGAGTAGGAGTGAGGTGTCAGTCCTTAGGATCCTTGATTGTCAGTGCATGTGTTTTGCGTTGCCTCTTTACCAAGGGCTGGGCATACTGGGCAGTATATCTATGCCTGCTATAGGAACAGGCTCAGGGAGTTCCTCTTCTGAGTCCCTTGGTACTGGTGGGGTCTGCATGTCCCTTCCCTGTGATGTTCCTGCTGCAGCTGTTTCTGCAGGATCATATTGTGTAGCATGGTACATACTGTGAACATATTAGCATATGAGGCTGGAGAGTACTACAGGGCTCCACCAGATATACTGAGGCAGTGTGACTGTGACTTAAGCAGCCCAAACACACACTCTATGATGTTCCTAGTTTGTGCGTGTGCCTCATCATGGTGTTCTGCAATAGGTGAGTGTGCATTTCTGATAGATATCATCATTCACGGTAGCCAGCATCCACCAATAGATGGCCATAATGGATATCCTCCCTGGCAAACATCTGGTACAGCTGTGAGGTGTGCCAGATATGGAAGTTGTAATAGCTGCCAGGGCTGTCAGCACATACATTCTTGATAATGCCCTGAGAATTGCACATGACCTGGTAGTTGATGGAGTGATACCCCTTGCAAATGATGTAGACCCTACACTCTTCACCGGGTGGTGCTTTGATGTGCACATGAGTGTAGTCTATGGCACCCAGCATACCTCTCAACTGTACAGATGTTTGCAGAATGTCCAGATTTTTGCCTCATATTTTTGGTCTATTTCTCATAAAATTGTTATTCTCTGGTAAGTCATTGAAGACTGAAGTCATAAAATAATGGCACCCATTTTTGTTTCAGAATTCATACCCTTTAGAAAACTCATGTTAATGCATAACCTGTTATTCTATTTACTTTCCATGTTTGTAACAGCAATATTTAAAAGTGTCCCTATTTTTAAGCCTTTGTCCCCCTATTATTTATGCCTTTCTCCATATTTCTTGCTCTAACAGGTTAAGATATATGGCACCCAGCACCTCAGGGTAGTGTGCTACACGGTTGAAGAGATGCATATTTCTGACCCCCTCCTCAGAGGTGTTGGGAAAATAAATGTGCTCCCTGGCATGTGTTTGCATGGCATCCAGGAGCTGGTGGAGTAGCCTGGATGTAGATGCCTGTGAGACCCCCCATTATGTCCCCAGCTGGTCTTTGAAAAATATCTGTAGCTGATATTCTAAGGGCTACACATACCTTTGTTTCCACTAGGATGGGTTCCCTTCTGTTGGCTCTGGGTCTGGGTTGATGGCGGGAGAGCTCAGTGAGTTCTTGTAGTATGTCCCTGTCCACCTTGTAGCACTCTACAATCTCCAGCTCATGTAGTTCTGGAAAGATTATCCTGGGCATGAACACTCTTCTCCTTCTCAGTCTGGGCCTATTGTCAGTATCAACATCATCACTGACCTCAGCTTCAAGTACATACAGATGTAGCATAGCAGCAGCAGACCCTAGCATTTTGTCAGTTAATATTCCCAAGTGTGTACTCCAGTGGTACAGAGTATTTGGGAAAATCAGATTGTAGGGTGTATGCATACTTTATAGTGGTGCACTGCAGATGCAGTCTATGTGATTGGCTTATTATGCTGCATTACACCTGATAGGTATAGCATGGGGGGTTTGAATTGGCCAGTGCCTGTTGAACAGGGCTTATTAGTAATTTCTACCCGATTGACTTTTGCAGACTATTTTCTTTTTTATTTTATTTTTTCCTTTCCCTTTCACTGCTTAGCATTGTGGTGTGGTGTGCCACACAAATCCATGGCGCTAGAATAAACAGTGTTCAGCAGTTTTGACACTCCCCCAAACACGGGCATGGTTAGTGTTTCTTAAATTAGCTAAAACATGAGCCACAGGGCTAAACACAGCTCAGCAGCATCAGACACCCCCCCCCCCGCTTAGCTGAGCACAAACAGATGCCACTAAGCTCCAATCCGCTTACACATAGTGTGACATACCCCCTTTCGATGTCAGCTATCTGTTGCACTACTATCTACATGGTTCTAGCCCTACCACAGGTTGTGTCTATGGACACTGTAGCCATTTTTACTATTCAGTAACCTCAGCTCATTTATAAACAGCTAATTGTGTATATCCTGGATACTTCTCTACTCTAGGGCATGCCTTTTTAGTAACACTGACACCTGCCATTGTAAGACTCTGCATACTGGGCACTATAATGCAATTGTTATAGCATTGGGATCTCAAGCAATGTTGAGACACCAGCTTATGGAAATTTTCCCTGAGCAGCATGTGTGAACAATCTTTTATGTGAATGCCAGTGACATAAAATAATACAAAGCTGCATGGAAATACAATGCCTGGCTAAAAGGGCATCAGCCAAGATAAGATAACACTTATGAATAATCCCTCTCTTTATCAAGGCATAATTATTAATATAAGCAAATATTTACATTGAAAATAATTCCTCTAATACTCAGATGTCAGACAACAGATGTAAACCAGCTATAAGACTTCATTGTGGTTTTTAGAATTGTTAGCTCAGCTATTTGCTAGGAAAAAATAGAATGGAAAGGTCACAGCAACCTGGGGCAAGGGTCACACACTGACAGTCTCTTATGTATTGTAACAGCAATGAATGGCTCTTTTATTAGAAGTTGTATAGACATGTATTAATCAGTAATTTTCCATTTCTGTCAAACCATTCTTAAACCATATGTGTAAAAAATAAAAAGAATGTAAAATACATGAGTTGTAAAATGTGCATATATGCCATAAACATCAAAGAATCAGAAAATGTATATTATTCTATGTCATATATTGTCTATAGAATGAATGACAGGTTCAGATGTTGTGCCTTGCATATACATGCTGCAGATTTTATTTGAAGTTTTTATTAAGCTTTTGTACTTTGTAAGTTGCACATTTTCATTAATTCTGAATCATTCAATAGTAGTAACAATGTAAATATCAACTGCAGCTATAACAATAATAAATAGTCTTTCTCATTAGAAATGTTATATAATTAAGAAGTAAGAACATACGATGACAAAGCAAGCTGAAGCAAGAAATGCTTACATCTGTACTTGTCACCAAAAAAGAAAAACCTGTTCTAATAGTATTTTTAAATAAATGCGTGACTAAATTAGGACAGATTGCATGACTAATTTAGGACACAATGTATGTCTAAACAGGCAGGACTGCATCTGTCAAAACAGTATAAAAAGTGCTGTACTTATTTGAAGTCTTTGTCAGATACATGAGAAATAAACTGTACTGACCCTGGGATGCCTTGCTTTTGTTTATCATTTATCTTTCTTGTTCTTCTAACTGCCTGTATTTTTTCCTCATAGGTGCAGTGCTCGTAGATACTTTTATATTTTTGGTGCCAAAACCCAGGAAGAAACAAAGCAGAAAGCTGAAAAGTTAAAATATAGAAGAAAGGTTGGGTGAAGGAAACAAGAATCCAGGGGTCAGATCAGATTTCCTCTGTGGGACCCATCCACAGGGAAGAGAGGTGGAAGAAAGGCTGTACAGCAAATTCCCAAGAAGGGATGTCCACACTACAGATAAGGTGAGGTCCTACCTTTCTTTTTGCTTGTTAATATAGAATGATCTCCTATTGTTAAATGTGTAATCTGTAATCTATGAAGCATGCAGTTAAAGGATTTGCCTAGTAATAAGATTTTTAAATGTGGTAAGGCAGGGCATCACAGTTGTTATTGCAACCAAAAATTAGACCTGAGAAACTGAATTTTAAAAGTAATAGTATAAGAGACTTAAACCAAGATATTATACCAGAAAAAGTACCCATAACCAGATCTAGAAGCAGATATTTATTAATATTTGCTAATCCATTTCAAGAAAAAAAGACTCAAGAGAAATCTGAAAGTGTTAGAGGAAAGGTCTCAAGAAAAAAATAAAGTTTTTTTTTCATTCTCTAAAGGAATAGAGATGTCAAATTCTAAAAAGAATACCCCAGATAAGGCTAAGGCATCAAGGTTAATTTTAATCTAATAATTTTCCCAGATTTGAAGAAGTTATAAACCAAGCAGATAGTGAAGGCAGTGAGAATTTACAAACAGGAGATCCACATTTTTTATTAGATATTATTCATGAATGGGTCAGTCAGAAGCAACAATGGTTATGGGAAAAACAGATACCTAAAGGATAGAAAAAGAGAAGTCCTATCTATAAACTGTCTTTTTTTGATTTATGAATTTTCAGAGTGAGGAAAACCACATTAGAATAAAAGAGATTTTGTTAAGAAAACATTTATTCAATCTCTTTTACAACTGCTTTTATTGTGTACATTAGAGCAACACAAGACTATAGAAGCTTTGTCAAAAAGATGTTCACATTTACAGAAAAGTGTGAAGCATCAGACAGGTAAAAGAGAGAGCAGATGAACTAAAAGCTTTACGTAAAGAAATTAAAGAAAAAGAACAACAATATAAAGAGACATTTAATCAAATAGAACAGTTAGAAGAAGACATGAGGGAACAGAAGGAACAAGTAGTTAATTTGGAAAAAGAAGTGTAATTCAGGGATCATGAAATAAAAGCATTAAAAACAGCTTTGCAAGAAGCTATTAGACTGGGAACACAGCTTAGACAAAACATTGATGGTAAGGGGTAAGAAGCTAGGAAAACCTACATTCGATATTATGAGCATTCGCAATTTGTGAGATTCGCTCATATGATAGAGACCCAGTGATATCTCGTTCTTTGCCAATAGTAGGAAGCCTGCCTGATCTTATTGCTCAGGTTCAGGAAAAAATGAAAATTTTCTCCACACTAGATGTAAGTAATGGTTTCTGGAGTATTACTTTGGATAAAGACTCACAATGGAAATTTGCTTTTACTGTAGAAAGTTAACAATATACTTGGACAAGAATGTCTCAGGGCTTTCATAAAGTTCCAACAGTTTTTTATCATGTAATGCAGGAAATACTAAAACCAATAGAAATCAGACCTTCTATTATTCAATATGTAGATGACATACGTGTAGGAACAGAAACTGAAAAGCAGCACTTAAATGCACTAGCAGAATTTTTCCAAGCAATAAGACAAGCAGGATTAGCACTGAACCCTAAACAGAGTCAGTTTATGAAAGATTCTGTTACCTTCTTGGGTGTTACTGTATCAGCAGGGCAAAGAAGCATTAGTGAAGACAAAAAACAACTGATCAAACAGTTACCAATTTCAGTTACTGTCACAGGGTTAAGGCAAGCCCTAGGAATCTTTAGATGCTCAAGGGAATGGATACCAGATTATACAGGAAAAATAAAACCCTTGACTGATTTGCTTAAAGGAAACAAAAAGGGAGATGGACCTCTCAATTGGAATGAAGAGTGACTAGCAACTTTCTCTAAGGTCAAAGAAGAACTCATTTCTGCACCTGCTTTGAGTGTCCCAGAAAGAAGTAAAGAGTTCATCATACAGTTTGGGCACAAATGCTCTAACTATGATGGCCATAGTGTTGCAAAAAAGAGGATCTCAGTATCAGGTTTTGGGGTATTATTCCTGAGCTATGAGTCCAGTTGAGAAATGAATGAGAGAATGTGAAAAGCAAGCTATCATAGCAGAATGGTGCACTGAAGTAACATGGCATATGATTCAGGGCTCTCCAATTGTGCTACAGACCAAACATACCCCAGTGAAATATGTGTTAGAAGGAAATAAAAAGGGCATGAATAATGCATGACTTGGTAGAATCACTGCAATTTTTGCAAGTCAGGAAGGAGGAATCAGAGTAGAAATCCCTTGGATTAAGTTTTTATCAGAACTGTTTAATTACCAAGGGGAATCTCATGAATGTCCTGACCTGGAAAATGAGGAGGAACACTTAAGGGTGGGCACCCAAACTATTGAAGGAGTGCCAAAATTGTATACAGATGGATCCAGATTCTGGAGCTCTGAAGGATGGTGTTTTCTGACAAGATGGCCAATGCAGAGACCAAAGAACACAAGAAGGGTAGTCTCCCAGGGGGATGCTCAGCACAAAGAGCTGAACTAGAAGCAGTTAAACAAGCCTTTTTATTGCCCAGACCTGTAAACATTTATACAGACAGTGAATATGTAGTCTGAGTCTTAACATCATCTCTTCTCATTTGGGCAAGGACAGGTTTTATTACAACTGATGGTAAACCAATCAGTCATCAGGAAGTGTTGACAGAAATTTGGAGTATGATAAAAGATGACAATCCTTCTACAGTGAGTATAAATAAGGTTAAATCTCACACAAAATATGAGGTGCACAGTCAGGCTAATAAAATAGTAGATCAGCTAGCAAAAGAAGGTGCCTTGACTCCAAACAAACTTATCCAATACAAAATGTTCCTCAATACTGGGCATGGGAAGCAAATGACATGGAAGAAAAACAAATAAGGGAAATGGTACAAAATATTTTGAATAAGTGCCAAATACAAATTGACTTACCTCTAAATCCGTTACCTTTACATTGTACAGTTTACTTTTGTAAAGATCAGTGTACAGAATATGAACATAGAGTGGAAAGTGAGGTAGGTTAAATCACCCAAATCCAATGTGATGGGATCATCATAAGACCTACTCTATGTGGATTAACAGTGATAGGAACAAATGAAATGAAGCTGTTATTGGGCCCTGAATTTGAACAAGGTGCTCATATGACTTTAAATGCAAAATCAAACAAAGATAATCACCGGTTAGGAAGCTTGGTAAAAAGCCTGAGAGGATAGCCAAACATCATCAAGAAAGAGAAAAATAGAAAAAAATTGAAATAGTACAAGGAAATTAATGGTCAGTACCATGAGAATTCAAAAAAGGTCCTTTACATAGAGTACAAACAACTGAACCTGAAAAAGGAAAAATGTTAACTTATTATCATAATTTCTTATTTCATCCAGGAAGGAAAAGACTACAACAAATTGTTAGTTCTAGATTTACATGGGAAGGAATGACAGCAGACATCCAAAATCATATAGATAGATGTGTTGCACGTGCCATGCACAATGTAGGAAAACAAAATAGGAGAAAATAATACAGACTGCCAGAAGCACTGGGACCCTGGGAAAGGGTACAAATGGATTTTGTAGGATCTCTTCCAACAGCACCAGGAGGATTTTGATTCTTACTGACTTTGACAGAGGTGTATACTGGGTGGGTGGAAGCTCATCCAACAAAAAAGGAAGATGCAAACTCAGTAGTTAGAATAATAAGTGAAAGCATCATTGCAACATGGGGAGTACCCAGAAATACATAGTGATCAAGGGACTCATTTTACTAGAAAAGTGACAAAACAAATGTCTAAAACTTGGGGAATCAAGCAAAGGTTTCATACTCCTTACCATCCCCAGAGTTCTGGAAAAGTTGAAAGAGCTAACAGAATTCTGAAGGAAGGATTAAATAAAATGATTTCTGAGTATGGGAATCATTGGGTAAAACATTTATCCAACATTTTGATTAAAATGTGAAATTCTCCTCAAGGATGTGGGTTAACTCCACATGAATTAATGACGGGTCAACCTATGAATTTACAAGCAGGAGAAATCCCTTATGGGATACCATTAGAAGAAACAAAACTGTGGGACCAGCCACAAGACCAAATCAGTTGGGCAAAAGGGAGAGTCTGGGAAGCTGGACAAGTCCATAATCTAGAACATTGTAAGCAAAATGAGATTTGGGAATCAAGAGAGGTACAATTGAAACAAGGGGATCTTGTAACGGTCCACCAGTTTGGAAACACAAGCAAATGGGATTCAAAATGGATAGGAACCTACATTGTTACCAAAGTGAGGTTAGTGGCTCTACAAGTCCAGCCATATTAAAATCTGCCACCAAAAGTGGTTAGATTCATAAAGATTGTGTTAAAAGATTACAATGGAGGGGAGAAAACTGAATAAGTTATGAATGTAATAACTGATATAAAGGGACACAATATCAGATAAAACTAATAAGAACATGATTCTTTTTTCTTACAGGTAATTTCAAGAAGAAATATCAAATCATGAAAATCCTGATATTAATCATGATCCTGATGAGTTTTTACTCCTCAATACAAGTAAAGGTGGACTTCAATACCTTTACTAAATCACTGTAAATGTATACAGAAACTTTGAATGCTAAACAGTGCTGGATATGTGCTAAGATACCACAAGATGCAAACAATGGAATTCCACTATGACTTATTCCATTTACCCTTCTGGAAATGTTGAACCTCACAAACCAAGACTGGGTTCTAAGAAATAACTCTATCCCAAAGACACACCCTTTCTTGAGGCTTGCCCATACAAATGTAACTGCTGATGTTTGTTTACAAGGTGAAGGAACAAGTAATCACCCATTTATTGGGAAAAGTTCCTGTAGTATTATTTATGCTACCCAAAATGCCAGTGAACAATGTTTTGAATATTTTAGTAATGAAACTTGCTGGACATTTAAAAAAGCTAGAACTAAATATTGGATTACAACATGTATGGTTCCAATTTGAGCAAGCATATATTACAAATATGGTAATAAAGCCTACAAATGGCTTCCTGGGAAATGGAATGGATTGTATTATTTGGGACATGTTATTCTATCCATTAGACATACTACAACATTCAATTAACATAGAAAAATGGATGTAGGAGGTGATGTCCTTGCAGGAGCAGCAATTTTTCCATTCTATGGAGCAGGGAAAGTTATTTGGGAAATTACAACATTGGCAGGATTATTGGAGGAATTAAGTAATGCTACATTTGAGGCAATAGAAAAGTTACTTTAGAAATGACTGCCATGAGAACTATGGTCTTACAGAACTGCATGGCATTAGATTTTGTTCTGGCTAGTAAAGAAGGTACTTGTGCATTGATAGGCGAGGAATGTTGCACTTATATTCCTGAGAATGAACCTGAAATCAGGAGTAACCTCAAGCTAATTGAGGAAGTTGCTCAAAAAGCACAAATAGAAAAAGAAACATGGTTCTCTTGACTGAGTGGTTCTATCAGTGGCTGGGGAGGAAAATAATGCAGCTTATACTGGTCATAGTTGGCATTTTAGGATGTATAAGCCTAATAATTGTTGTAATCAAGTTGGAATTGAATGTATAAGATAACAAGCACTATATGTATTGACAGTGGACCAAGTGCATCAGGTCCAAGACAGCGTACGATTTATGAAATACTCTGAACCAATGAAGATTGATAATATTCACTGAATAAAATCAACAAACATAAGTTCTCAAGTCTTTTCAGGGGGAACTGTTATAGCACTGGGATCTCAAGCAATGTTGAGACACCAGCTTATGGAAATCTTCCCTGAGCAGCATATGTGAACAATCTTTTACATGAATGCCAGTGACATAAAATAATGCAAAGCTGCATGGAAATACAATGCCTGGCTAAAAGGGCATCAGCCCAGATAAGATAGTACTTATGAATAATTCCCCTCTTTATCAAGGCATAATTATTAATATAAGCAAATATTTATGTTGAAAATAATTCCTCTAATAATCAGATGTCAGACAACAGATGTAAACCAGCTATAAGACTTTGTAGTGGTTTTTAGAATTGTTAGCTCAGCTATTTATTAGGAAAAATAGAATGGAAAGGTCACAGCAGCCTGGAACAAGGGTCACACACTGATACACTCTGTTGTATTGTAACAGCAGTGAATGGCTCCTCTATTAGATGTTCTGTAAACATGTATTAATCAGTAATTTTCCATTTTTGTCAAACCATTCTTAAACCATATGTGTAAAGAATAAAAAGAATGTAAAATACATGATTTTAAAATGTACATATATGCCATAAACATCAAAGAATCAGAAAACGTATATTATTCTGTTTCATACATTATCTATAGAATGAATGACAGGAGCAGATATTGTGCCTTGTATATACATGCTGCAGATTTTATTTGACATTTTTATTAAACTTTTGTATTACTTTGTAAGTTGCAAATTGTCACTAATTTTGAATCATTCAACAGTAGTAATAATGTAAATATCAACTGTAGCTGTAACAATAATAAATAGTCTTTCTCATTAGAAATGAACATATGATGACAAAGCAAGCTGAAGCAAGAAATGCTTACATCTGTACTTGTCACAAAAAAGGTGTTCTAATAGTATTTTTAAATAAATGCATGACTAAATTAGGACAGATTGCATGACTAATTTAGGACGTAATGTGTGTCTAAAGAGACAGGACTGCATCTGTCAAAATAGCATAACAAGTGCTGTACTTATTTGAAGTCTTTGTCAAACACATGCAAAATAAACTGTACTGACCCTGGGATGCCTTGCTTTTGTTTTTCATTTATCTTTCTTGTTCTTTTAACTGCCTGTATTTTTTCCTCATAGGTGCAGTGGTCATAGATACTTTTACAGCAATATTTTTGCAAATGTCTAGTTTTCATGTTTTTACATTTTTTATTTTATGTTTTTTTCCATAACAGCATGTTTGCACATTGCTGCACACTGCACAAATGTAATATATGTATTAAAAAATAATATTTTTTAATGAGTTGCATTGCTTTCTGAACTAGCTGACTATAGTTTTGGCCATTTGCATGCCTACAGTGCCATATCCACCCTTTTTTTTTGGGGGGGGGGATTTTACAGTCCCTGTTTAAATTTTACAGTCCTGTACATGGTTTCTATCCATGTACATTTCTTACACCAACATGGCACCTACATGGGTGACTTTCTGCTTTTTGTATCGCAAATCAATCTTATTTGCATGGATTTCACCAGCTTATGAGGTGATTTGCATTCAGTGGACACTACCATGTCTGCACACTCCTGCATGCCCCTACGCCCTATTTACTGCATTGCTTGGTGGCCATGTTCTGTGTTGGGGCTGTCCACTATGCCTACACAGAGAATCGCTCCATGTAGGCTTTATTGAATTCCCCCCTATATTTATTCATTTTTCTAACATATAATTATACTCATAAAAGCTTAAGTAATAACAAAAAAAAAATGAAAAAGTAAGACTGGTAAGCAGTGAAGGCTTAAACAACATATTTAATAAAAATATTAAATGACACAAGTGACATAAATTGCAAAAACTATAAAATGAATTTGAACAAAAATATTTTAAATTTAATTATTATTACCTCAGCATGAATTAAAGTAAGCTTGTTATTAACTACTTTGAAATGAATGAAAACAACATATTTATAATGACATTGATATTTTAAGTACCTCAATATTATTTAGAAAAAGCCTATTAAGTAACTAAATATAAACTAAATGTAACTATTTATAAGCTACTTTAACATGAACTAAAACTATCTCTTTATTAATATATTCAAAGTGAAGCAAACCAACCTGTTTTTGAAATACCTCAACTACATCAACATTTATGAATAGTAAAAACTGACATTCAAAACAACTAGTGAAAGCCAAAGATTGTGCTCCTGCTTACACTTAGCTCACATTTTATGTTTCAGTTAACATAAATAAGTGAGAAAACCGTGCACGGCTACTGGCACTTTTTGCTGTCAATATCCCGTGTTTCTTGTTCTTCATTTTCCTTCTCTCGGTTTACATCCTGTGTTTCTTTATTTTTCTTGTCTTGGTTTATGTCCTATGCTGCTGCTTCTTTATTTTCATTCTCTGAGTTTTCATCCTAAGTTTTGTTTCCACTTTCCTTCTCTGGGTTTTCATTCTGTGGTTGTTGTTCTTCATTCTCATTATCTGAGCCAGTTCCTTCCATCTATGATGTTATGGATAATCTTTGTCATCATAAAATTCTTGAAATCCATGGATGTTAATTAGTATTCATATGAATGTGTCATCAAAGTCCCCCTTGTATACAGTGCACCACGTAAATTTATCTAGGTGTGCGAGCACAATGTGCACCCTTGTTCCATTCATTTCACTGAATTATTTTTTGGCTCAGATCACATCTCTTCTATTGCACTTATGTGCACTCAGCTAGTGGGCTTGACAAAGTTGGTACTGTGGTTTACAGTGAGGAACTCACATCCAGTATTGCAGAGATTTCTACCCAATGGTCAAAAGTAAGAGTGGTGCCAAAAAAGGATGTATCTTTGTATAATTGGCAGGAGGCTGTCTGGATCTCTCTGGTCCTCAAACATAAGATATCCAGTTTTTGTTGTGGAGTCATACATTCCAAAGACTCAGTGATCCTTTTTGTCCAGCTTATGACCCGTATTATGCATTTCCTTCACAAGCAGACTTTCATCAATCTGGAACTCATTGTCAGGACACCATAGATCACTGGGGTCCTGCATCAGTTTCCACATGCAGACATCCCAGAGGAAATGGTAGCAGTCTACCAGTGCTCTTGAAGAGACACCAATATGATCAGCTGCTACAGTGACTGGCGCCATTCTAGCCCACCAGTAGATAACTTTTAGCAGTGCAAGTAGTGGTATTCTGTTCCTAGAGAAGAAAGTGTGACTTAAAAGTCGGGTCTTACTCCTGCACCTCTTAGATGTACATTTCCACTCATCAGATGACCTGTGGGTAGCAATACTGGCAGAATACCCACACTTCAGGCATTTCTTTTCATTGGAAATAATTCCAAAGGACTGGAAAAAGTCAGTAAGCGGTGTCATAGAAGCACTCACCTGCATGAGGAAGTTAGCATTGTATTTTGACATGCTAAAATTTGTATCCCTTGAATTCCTTAAGAAAACTAAACAATGGATAAAGAAAGGACAGTGCACTGTATACTTATGCCTAAACATTCTATAATGCAACAGTGTTGCAGAATAACCCATTACTGCAAACATAAGACAGCATTTTAGAAAAATGCCAATTTTTTTGTTTAAAATATATACATATGTATATTAAGATATTATTTTAATTTTCTTTTTATTATATAATTATGAAATAAGGGAATTTGTCTTTTGAGAAAGCAGTTAGTGTTTCCCACAATATAAAAAAAAAAAAAAAAAAAAAAAGAAAATCAGAAAATCCATGCTTCTACTTCATTTTCTTTTTGTTTGCTTTGTTAATTTCTAATTATTTCTATTCCCACCCTAAAGCTTAGCAATAGTTACTTTGTTTTTCTGATTCATTGCTGTCAATCACTGTTGAAGTCAACTGGAACATCTGCATTTATACAAATGTGTGACATAATCCAGGAAAGTATACAATGGCCCATTACCACGTGGTGGGGGTACTGTAAGTACATTACACCCATGAGAGATCTGGACACTTATGTGAACAGCCCTTTCCCTTTCAATTATCAGGTTTGTCCCTATAGTCAAGAAATTCATCAAAAGGCCCAGGTAATTTCCAAAGGAATATCTTCAAGATCCAATGAAGTTATCTTAACATTGTACCATTATCTTATCAGACCCATCTTTGAATACGGTTGCCCTTTTTGTATGTACAAGTCCAAGCATACTGCTCAGTGGAAAAGGTATAATGAGTTTTAATGAAGAAAATTAAAGGTGTTATATTCTACCATGGTTGACTCTCCTTATAGTTAGTAGCTTACCTGCTGATCCCAGTGACCTTTGTTTCACTTTTCAACGCAAGAAACATTCATTCCTGTTTGACCTCCTAGTTCTTTGCAAAACAACTGATTCATCAAACACTCATACTATGGACGTAAACATACACCAAAACGTAAACAAGATTTGCTGGAGGAATAGTTTTTTAACTCAACATATTCCCAGCCTATGGAATAAGTTACCAGTACAGGCCATCAAAGTACTACTGTATCTGCCTTTAAGGCCAGTCTTGATGATTGGATGGGTAGGCATACATTTACACCAGAGTTATTATATATGGTTTTGCTCAATTTGGGATGTGAGCACTATTAAGTGATTGTAAAAGATGACCAAAACTTTTAAGCGTCTACTAAAGGTGCATGTAAATAGGTATATTATGGTTCCTGTGACATGTTGGTTCTATGCTTCTAAGAAATACATTAAGTTTTGGGATGATATAATTCCTTACTGATCTTGGAAATGACAGAATCAAGACAAGCATTCTCAGGCATCATTACTTTGAAAGAATTATTTTTAGTTAAAGTGATTTTATATTTACAGCTAATTTTTGATAACAAGGAAAAGCAGACAAAATGATATTCTGCTAGAATAAGGGTATTTCATTCATCGTATGTCTTCCAACAATGCTTCATTATTAGCATGTTACTTTACAATAGAAGAATAACAATATATGAATTTTGTATTGACATGAAGAGCTGGACAAAGCAAAATAAATCTTTGCAAAATGTTATATGTCTTCTTCTAACTTTATATCCCCTGCCATAATCTTCGGAAATGTTTACACAGCAAAGGAAAGAAAAAAAAAAGGTAATGAGTAAGACTGTTCATGAACATATATATGTTTTGTTAGGAGTTTATATATTTTTTCTCCTTTATGTTTTTCACCACAATTATGCTATTTTAATGAATGAGCATCTCTTTGCCCATTGACTTGCACACCCATATCCTGTGCCTTCCCCTGCATCATCAGTAGCAGAAGCATAGGTAGGGTGGGACAAAGAGGCAGCTGCCATAGGCACAAGGTGTTTGCAGCATGATTGTGGGTTGCCGATATGGCACAGTATTACAGCATGATTATTCACAAATGAATGCTGATGCTGCATTATCAGTCAGGGCTGAAGCACTGGCTAAGACACTGCGTGAGCTGGTAACTGTAGCAACTGCTTGTTACATTGGTAGCAAGAGGTTTGCTATAGAGCTACAAGTTTTTGTTTTTTTTTTAGTCCTCATCTTCTACAGAGGACCACATTTTTTTCACTTCCAACTTAGAGTTGAGGGGCCCTAGATAAAGGAACTGCACCAGGTGCTACATACACTAGCTATAAATTTGATGAGTACTGTATTCTGAAATAAACTTAATCCACTACCGATTGACCTTGGAACTGCTATGGAGCTTTGCTAAGCAGCTTAGATGTCACAGACACAAAAATAATAATGTTTCTACCACTCCAGTCATGAAGTGTAATCACAAATAATGGAAAAGAAAGCAGCTGCCGCAGGAAATGTAATGTACTGCTAATTGTATGGATTAATAGTAGCTTTAAGTACACACAGAAACTTTGCTTTTATCCTATTCAAGACCCATCCTACTTTTTGAAGATTATTATTCTTGTGTCTGCAACATGTGTGCCACTGGACATTATATCTCTAGATTAGTCAAAATATTTACTTGTATAAGCCATATGCTTCCTAACACAGTGCCCTGGAGTTATTGTAGCTTGGAAATTGTTTTATTTGTTTACTTATAAGAATGTTTATCATTTTAGTAAGTAAGCTTGCAATAGTAAACTATACTGTTGCATCTGGGCAGTACAATCTTATTGAGCAGGACTGATTCCTCACTGCAGGAGGATCAGCAGTTTGATTTTTTCCTGGGGTGCCTTCTACATGGGGATTCATGTACTCCCCTGTGCTGACAGATTATATCTGGGTGCACTAATTTCTTCTCACATCCCAGACACATGTGATACATGTATTGGTGAATTTAAATCGTGCAAAGGTGTGTGTGTGTGTGTGTGTGTGTGTGTGTGTGTGTGCGCGCGCGTGTGTGTGTGTGTGTGTGTGTGTGTGTGTGTGTGTGTGTGTGTGTGTGTGTGTGTGTGTGTGTGTGTCTGTGTGTGTGTGTGTGTGTGTGTGTGTGTGTGTGTGTGTGTGTGTGTATTTGTATGTGTGTGTATTTGTATGTGTGTGTGCATGCATGCCCATGTGTATCTCTGTGTGTTTGCAGGTGATATGGAAGAAAGTTCTGGCAATCTATTTTCATTTAATACTTGAGTGCTAAACATTATAGAATATGTTGGCTATTTGTAGGTTAGGTTAAGAACTGAATGTATCTTGACAGCACTGAGTGGATGGTTTCTTTCATATGACTGCAGATAAAACTACTGAATCATGTTTAGTCGGGAATGATGGCCAAAAGTGACTAGTTGTTGTAACTTGTCCTTGAGGTCTGGTGACATCAGAAGTAGTTATGTTAACTGGGACCGCAGGAGCTGCAGACTCTGAATAAGGTGAGGAATCTTTACCTCACAGTTAAAACATTTTCTTTATTATACCATGACCCCCCATTAATATTCCAAAACGTGCACGCTGATTGGCCAGCATGCACGTTGTAAATCGACTTATAGTAATGGAAAAAGGTCCGGTCGCCCGGACTTTTTCCATTAGTATAAGTATCTTTTAAAACACTGTGTTGCGATGTTAAAATAGTTTAACATAGTGACACAGGTTTAAAAAAAGCAACGGAGATCTTGCTTTCTCCGTTGCTTTTTTTTTAAACCTGTCTCGCTATGTTAAATGGGTTTAACATAGCGAGACAGCTTTAAAATAAGCAACGGAGATCTCCGTTGCTTTTTTTTTTAAAACCTGTCTCGCTATGTTAAACCCATTTAACATAGCGAGACAGTTTTTAAAAAAAAAAGCAACGGCGAAAGCAAGATCTCCGTTGCTTTTTACTGTTTCGCTATGTTAAATGGGTTTAACATAGCGAGACTGTTTTTTGATGATTTAGGCTAGTAGGTATCCTACAAACATATTTGCCCTGCAACTTTTCTAGAACTTTTCAACTTTTCTAAAACTGATTTTTTGTTTGTGGTTTTATGTTTAAAATTGATAATCTACAATTATTTATGTTAGCAATGGATAAGCAACAATATATCATTAATTTAAGGCAGTATATAAAAGTGAAGTTACTTATAAATACTATGGTTTAGTAAATTGCATTTAAAAATCTAATTGCAAGTCTTTAAAACTGTACTGTATGTTGTGTCTTTTGGCTTTTTCCAGTTAGGGGTCGCCACAGCGGAACTCCGGTCCGCTAATGATTGGCAGTAGATTTTTACGTGCTGGCTTACCGGGCCTAACGCACGACCTTCAATGAAGGAACGCCCATTCACGCATGTCGCTACATAGAAGACGCTCTAACTAAACTGTACTGTACAATCATACCATAATGAATCAAATTACACCAAAAATAAGTGCATGATGACAGGTTAACTTCTCTAATAATGCAATGACAAACTTGTTATAAAGTAACTTTCCCTGCTTTTATTTCTGCCATTTGTTAACTCAAACAAGTATTAACATAAATACTTAGGTAATTATGCCATCAACTTATTATGTCATGTTGCCTTTTAAGATAAAAAAAAATGGCAAAAGATATGAAATGCATTTTTGTAGTTCGACAAATATCTAATGTTTATGTTTTAACTTGGAATCTAGATTAAATTAATTAAAATGCTGAAGTGCAACAACGTCAGCACCCCTCATAGCGTTACATACCTAATGTGCAAAGGAGTTTTGAGTAGTTACACAGAGCCTTAGCTTTATTAGCTTCATTCCTTGATGTCAGATAGCAGCTGGAATTCTCTAAAATATCTTATTGCTGTTGGTTCAAATAAACTAAATTTGCCAAGAATGAGTCCTATTAATGCTGTTTCTCGATTGTTAGAAGTTTGCCTCCTATATGCCTACATGCAGTATAATGCATTGAGTGTGTGTTTTTTTGGAGATAAATGATTTTGATTTACAAATTTCAGTTGTATTAGACTGTGCTAAAAGCATTTGCAAAGAACATACTTGGTCCCATTCTGCCATCTAGTGGCCACCTGGAAGTTGTACAGCATCAGGAGACCATTTTTTTCCTATTTTAAAAGGAAACATTTTTATAGAGAGAGAGAGAGGGAGAGTGCGAGATTTTACATTACTTGGAACATTCTGTAAAATTTCCATTGGGCTGAAAACAGGACAGTCCCAGAACTCAGATCTGTTTTAGCTATCCTTTTCAGAAAATCACCTTTCTCCATGTTCTACCACAACATGCCAGAATCACAGAAAGCAAGAGCAAAATTCATATTTAGAGCTTCATACATAAATATTCATGTAGTCAGGGTTTACAATACCTATTGGTAGCAACAAAAAATAATATTTTCAGATAATCAGCCCATGCACAATCAGGTCTGAAGGCAAAACAAAATACTACCCAAGAGTAGTCAGCATAAAGTTATTGCATGACTTGTGTTACATAAGCTAGTAGAAAATGCATCTTTTATTTACCACAATATAAAATAAACATGCACCAAAAAAAACACTTTAAATGGTTCATAGCCTACAACTTCGGTGTTCATATGTTCCAAAATGTAACATTACTAATTTAAATTTATCTTCATTTTTACTTCATTAGATTTTTTTATCTATAATCCCTAGGCACATTACATTCTTATATACTATATACAAAAACAACATTTAGACTATGAAATCACAATATTTTTTTTACTAAATATCAGTGGCACATTATCCATGTAAATATTTAACAGACTTATTTACAAAAATGTATCACCTTTATTTATTATACTGAAGTACAACATATTATTATAACAGACCCAGACATTGTATCAAGGTAATTTGGGAATGTTGATGGGTAGATCCAAATAATTTATTGTGCTATTGATTTTACATTTATTGGGACCTTTATTATCAAAACATCTTTCAAGACTAATGGAGAAGAAGTTATTAAACAAAGGTATGAATGTGTTCATGGGTCAATAGGTATATACTAGGCTAATGAACAGCAGGGCCTTTATAAGCATAACTCTCATCCCAACCTAATTGTGTCCCCATATAACATGGGCATCTATTTGGAGGGATATTTTAGTTAGGAGTTTGATAAAGGTTTAGTGGGGGGTTGTGTTAGTTAGAGAATATTTACAGTCGGCCTCTGTTGAGGTGGTGAACTTTCAATTTATTGGTCAAGGTTATTTTTGAATAGAGTTAGGGATGGATTCTGCTTCACATAGAAGGAGAGCCCATTCCAAAGCAAAGGATCCTTTGAGACATCGATCTGTCTCTCCAGCATGTTCTATTTATGTCACAAGAAAAGTTGAAATTCTTGGATGAAGTGTTTGTGGTGCCATGTTTTTATTTTTTTCCAAATGTGCAAAAGGTCCATTGGGGCTAGATCTGAAGATGCGTTGTAGGCCAGGCATAGATCACCTCTCAGTAACCTGTAGGAGGCTGATCATAGATATGGTGCTTCAAGGTAGTCTTTATAGGGAAATGTGTTAATACCCTGGGTATTCTTGGTGAGGGACCACTGTGGGCATTCCAGCTGTTGCATATGCCTGGTTAGATACATGCTGAAGGGGACATTGTACTCAATGATGGAGCTGATAAGGACTCAGTAAAGTAGCAGGGTTCCTATTAGATGACCAAAGACACATTCTTTCGAATGCGTTTTGGTTGAATTTGAAAAGACAAAAAGGCAAAATGACGAAGCGGCATATAAGCAAATTCTTTTCCTGGGAAAGAAATTGCTTGGCCACATCTGTTGCTTTGCCATTTTCGTCACTGTAGTGTGATCTCGAAGTTGGTATATTTAAGTAGGGGAGTGTGGGGGGCATAGCCCCCATGTCGGGGGTGTGGGGGTGAAGCCTCCCACTTTACGTTATGTTTTTTTTTTTGGAACAACGATTGTTTTCGCTTGGAAAGCGCTGTAAGCTTTCGCTTACATGGGGTCGATAAATCATCGTTTACTTTTCTAAGCGTTCCATGATTTAATATAGACCCAAGTAGCACTATAACGTCCTTGGATTACTACCTTGGCTACATGTTGGTCAAAAAACAGATTACTGTCTACATATGTTCCCAGATCCCTAACTATTGGGTCAACTCTTAGGGGTGCCTTAATAATAGAGTAATTAATGTGCATGGACTTTTCCCCAAAAGGCACTATTATGTACTTCATGGCTTGGGGTTGATCCAAGGCTTTTGCACCAGTCATTTGTCTGTGTAAGACCCTCTTTCATGATATTAGTGTCATGGGAGGATTCTGTGATAGCTCCCAATTTACATTCATCTGCAAACTTGGTGAGCCTGAGGCACTAGACATTAGCAGTGACATTCGAGAAGTAGATGCCAAACAGGAGCAGGTCCAACACTGAGCCCTGAGGTACTCTGCTAGTGAGTGGTCTCTTGGTGGAGGAGATCTCACCAATCCTGACTTCTTTGGTACTGTTTGTGAGTCAGTTGTTAATTCAGTGAGTTATACTGAGATTTATGCCTAGTTCAGATAGTTAATAAAGAATACCTGACCGAGGAATGGTATTGAAAGCCTTAGCCAGTTCTAGATATGCACTGTTTTCCACCGTATCCATTGCCTTGGTGACTCTCACAAAGAAATCTACCATGTTAAGTAGGCATGACCTTCCTTTGACAAAACCAGTCAGGGATGAGTCTAGTGTCTGTAAGTTGCCAATGTCTCTGTTGATCATTTACATGATAATTCATTTCATAACTTTGCATATTAGATAAGTCAGAATAATGGGTCTGTAATTTCTGGGGTTAGTTCATAGGTTCATAGGTTCATAGGTTCATACTAGGCTATCTGCCCAAGGGCATTTATAAGCCTAGCCCAGAGTTTTGTGGCTTTCGCCACCCCTTTAGTTTGAAGGAAACTATGCCCATTATTTTGCTGTGCCTCTGTCAAGCAGTGACACTGAGGTAATCCCTGGGGTATATCTGCGATCTCCCATCCATTGGTCAAGATTTCTTTTGAACAAGGCCAGCGAGGTGCTCTGCCTCACATGTACCGGGATTTTGTTCCACAGCATAGGGAGTCTCTGGGTGATGAATCTGTCCCTCCAGCACGTCCTATTAATAACCGTGTCGAGGTTTAAGTCTCCCGCCCTTGTAATTCTGAGGGATCTAGATTTTTTGAGGTGAAACATGTTCATCAAATCTGGGTTTGACATGGCCTTGTATGTCAGGTGCAGGTCACCTCTGAGCAAGCGGTAAGCGACTGAATAGAGCTGGAGTTCTTTCAGTCGGGCAGCATAAGACATATTTTTGAGACCCTTTATCCTTTTGGTGAGGAACTTTTGGGGCCTTTCCAGCTGCTGCAGGTGTCGGGTCAGATACATTCTGAATGGGGCATTGTACTCAATCATTGGTCTGATGAGTGATGAGTACAGGGGGAAGATGACCTCCCTTGATCTAGATGTGAATCCCTTCATGATTAGGTGGGCAATGTAGAAGGTCTTCCTAACTACTTTAGCAACGTGAGTGGCAAACGAAAGGTTACTGTCAACCTGGGTCCCCAGATCCCTGATAACCTCTTCTGTGCTCAGTGGATTGTCACCTATATGGTAGCTAGGGGTAACCTTGTTTTTCCCGAAGGGTATGACTATGCATTTCTTGGTGTTTAACTTTAGGCCATGGCTCTGGCACCAGTTATCCGTTTCTGTGAGACCCTTCTGAAGGATATCTGTGTCAGATGTGTTCTCGACTATGGCGCCCAGTTTGCAGTCATCTGCAAACTTTGTTAGCCATAACCCTCCTGTGTTTGCTTGTACTTCTGAAAAGTAGATTCCGAACAAGAGTGGGCCCAGGACTGAGCCCTGTGGGACACCACTTGTGACAGGCTTTGAGTCTGACATGGCGCCAGCAACTCTGACCCTGTGGGTTCTGTCACTTAGCCAGTTTGCAACCCATCTTATGATGTATGGGTTTACATTTAAGCTGATGAGTTTTTCAATGATACCTGAGTGGGGTATTGTGTCGAAAGCCTTTGCCAGGTCGAGGTAGGCTGTATGGACTGCCTTTCCCTCATCAATGGCCTTGGTGACTGTTTGAAAAAGTCAACCAAGTTTAAAAGGCATGATCTGCCTTTGACAAAGCCAAACTGGGTTGGATCCAAAGTCTGCAAGTTCCCTATGTCTTTATTTATGAGTTCCATTATGATCCTCTTCATAGCTTTGCAGATCAGGCTTGTCAAGCTGATGGGACGGTAATTTCCAGGGTCGGTGGAGGCACCGCCTTTGTGAAGTGGGACCACAGTTGCCGTGCGCCACTCCTTGGGTACGTATCCTGAGGTGAGGCTAAGATTAAACAGCTGTCCTAACTGCGGGTTTAATTCCACATTGAGTTCGTGGAGCACACAGCTGGGGACACCATCCGGTCCCGTGGATGCTGTGTTTTTCGCCTTGGAGAGAGCAGTTCTCACCTGGGCGTTAGAGATGTTTGGGGGGCTACAATCCTCTGGTATAGATATCTCTCCTTTTGGGGGGTAGTGGGGAGAGAAGTTTGCACTGAACCTGTCAGCTAGTATGTTGGCAATGTCTGTAGGTTCAGTAATTTTCACATCATTTTGAGCTAATTCTGAGCATATCTGGGAGTTTCCTCCAGGTTTCTAACATTGCTAAAGAAGGCCTTATGATTGTCTTTTGAGTCCTTCGCGATTTTTCTCTCAAAATTTGCCTTGGATGATTTTATGAGAGCTCTTAGTTTTTTACTTATAATGATCAAAGGTGTCTTACGTTTTAAGGATTTTGCTCTATCTTGTAGTAGCTTCCTCCTTTTGTTGTAGAGCTTGTTTATGGCTGGGGTCCACCAGACTGGATGCTTGCCTTTGGTACAAAGAGTCTTTGTTTTGTTTGGGATTGCCTGATCCATGCAGTCCTGTAGGTGCTGGTAGAAGGCATTTGTAAGTGATTCAGCGGCTTGAGTAATGTTTTCCACCAGCTCGGGGGCCTTAAAGGAGACCACACTAGTCTTTAGAAGTGTGAAGTCGGCTTTTGAGAAGTTCTTCACTGTGGTCTTTTTTATCTCAGGTGGGCGGGATGAGGACCTCCAGTGAGATTAGTTTATGATCTGATCTCACCAGTGAGGGTATACTTCGGTGTTGAACATTGTGATCCCATGTTCGTGATGATGAGATCAAGTATGTTTTCACCTCTTGTGGGGATGGTGACTAGTTGTTCCATGGCATTTGAGTTTATGAACTCCAGGAACCTTTGGGCTAGAGTGTTTGGGCTTGAGTAGTGATCCCAGTCTATATTAGGGTAGTTGAAGTCACCTAGTATGATGGTGTTTGGAGATACATTTATCCCCTCCAGTGTTTTCAGGAAAGCTATGTGAGGTTCCTGAGTTTGAGAGGGTGGCCTGTAACATGCTACAAATTGCAGAGCAGTCTTGCCTATGGTTAATTGCACCTGGATGGTCTCCGATGCATCGTGCATTGCCACCAACCTTGAGGTGTGGGTGTCCTCGATGAATATGGACACCCCCCCTCCTTTCTTAGTGTTGTCCGGATTTTGGGGCCGGAACGCATGATATGAGGTAAAACCTGATAGTGCTGGGGTGCTCTCAGGAGCCTTGAACCAGGTTTCAGTCACAGCACAGACATCGATGTTCTCCATACTGAGAAGGGCCTTGAGTGCATGCATCTTGAGGTTGAGACTTCTGGCATTGAGCAGCATTACCCTTAGTTTTTTTCCTTTTTTGTGTTCTAGGGTGGTAGGTTTAGAATTTGTGCCTTCCCTAAAAAAGGCACTATAGGGGTGGCGAGAGCCTTTGTCAATATCCGGAAGCCCAGGGGTGACAGGTGCAAGCCATCCCTTGCAAAGCAACGTGGCTTGTCCAGCATGTCATCCCAGGCAGACAGACATTGGATCTCCTTTGAATGACACCAGAGTTTAAGCCAATTATTAAAGCTGATCATCTTATCTCTGTATTGTGGCATCATTCTTGGTGAAGGTAGGATACAGCTCAAGGTCAGGGTCATACCTGCCTGGGCTACATAATCAGAGAGCTCCTCAATGTCTCTTTTCATGTAGTCCAAGGAGGTACATCTCAGGTCGTTTACACCAGCGTGGACAATGACTGAGTCATACTTGTAGCTGCTGTTGAGAGACCTGAGTGCTTGCGTTATGTGGCGGATTCTAGCGCCCGACAGGCAGCTTACTGTGACCTTCTCCTTACTCAATCTGGTGAGCGGGACGTCAGTGTGTCTGTCTATGGAGTTAGTTGATAGTCCATCCTTGTGAAGACAGATAACCACTGCAGTTCTCCGTTCAAGAGGTGCATAGCCTGTTTTGTGGCTGTAACACAAAACTGACTCAAGTGGTCCTGATAGGTCATGTTTAAAGCTATTTAGGAGGAACCCAGGATATTATCTGGGCCTCTGAGGTTGTGTTTTTGGTCTTAATGAGTGCTGTCATGATCTGCTCCCAATTAATAGTTGGAAAGCTTTATGCTAGTAGGGACGTTGTGGAGATGGGGCAGGGGGAGAATGGGGGTGAAGTTAGAAATTAATTTGTCAACCAGAAAATTCACTATGTCACTCCACTCTGTGAAAGTAGTACCATTTACCACCTGGTCAACACACTGCTGTGTGTTACCTTTAAAGTTTTAGACATAGCAGTAGAAAACCTTGTGGTTGTCTTTAGCCTCAGAGGCTATCTTGACCTCATAACTGTCTCTGTTACATTTACTTAGTCCTCTTAGTTTCCCATTTAGTTTAATTAGTGAGCTCTTGTCATTATTATAATTGCTGTCTCTGATTTTGGGCATGACTTTTTTTTCTTATGTTATATACCTTACTAAGGTTAGAATTCCACTAGCATGATTTGTTTTTGGGGTTTCTTTTGAGCTTACTTCTGGTAGGTACAGCAGCCTCTATGTAGCTATTTACAGGGTTGTACAGGGTTTCTGTGAACAATTCCACTTTTCCAATTCTGATTTTTATTTTGAAGGAGACAGCTTTGTTAGCCAGCTTCACCAGTGAACACATGACATGGGATGGTGCAGTGCTCTCCCATATTGGCAAATACTATGTCCAGTAAGTTTGGCACTAAGTCCAGTAGTTTGAATCTCTGGTTGGAGTGTACAATACCTGGTCAAGGGTACTTTTGTTAATAAAGTTCAGGAAACATTATGCCTGCAAGTTGAAAGTGGTGCATGTTTCCCAGTGTATAGAAGTGTAGTTGCAGTGTCCCATGAATAAGGGCATTTATCTGGATAGTGGGTGCCTCTAACATGTCTAGGTATGAGTTATGGGATTCTTGGGACACAGATGATAACCTATAGCTTTTTAGGCTATGGTAAGGGACTTTGTCTATGGTGATTTTCATGTGGATGAATTTTAGGGCATTGTCCTGTTTAACTAACTTGGAGGTATACTTGTTGCTAATGTAGATTGAGACATCTCCACCTTTATTCTCTGTGTGGCTGATGGTCTAAATGTGTTGAAGGCACTGAAGCCTTGCACTGCCACAGCACTTTCTATGGCTTTAATCCATGTCTCAGTAACAGCATAATGTCTATATTCACCAGAGTGAGGAGAGCTTGTAGGGTGTGGAGTTTCTTGTTAAGGCTCCTGGCATGGAACAGTAACACCTTTAGGTTCATTTGGGTTTTATTTGCTAAGTTGGTAGTTTTGTTAATTTAGCATTGCCTAGAAAAGGCTTTAATGGAGCGGATAAAGTTTTAGCCAATATGCAGAAGGGCTCACTATAGAAATGTTGACATTCAGAATGCCGAGTGCCTAGACACTAAAAAAAAAACACGAGAGAGGAGCAAATTTTGAAAATCATTCATCTTTTTAAAAGTTCTTTTTGTAGGGATGGCAAGTTTATATATTATACCAACTCAGATTTTGCCACACCTCAGAGAAAAGGAATATTCTGAGAAATAGAATCTCGAACTTAGTGTATGTAAATCCGAACATTTGGCCATTCAATCTCTGTGTTTCAGGATTCATTCAACTGGCTTCTGGACATTTCATATGGTTACCATCTGGAAGTCCATGGTGGACAGATGCAGACCATCTTTGACAAAGCAATGCAATCTGTTAACCATATCTTTCCTTACTAACAAATATTAAATTCCCCTGGAATGACACCAAAAACTAAGCCAATTGTTAAAGTTAATCATTTTTGTCCATACTGTGGCAGCATCCTTGGGGAAGGTAGAATGCTGCTCAGTGCAGGGCACACACATATACAGGATACAGATTCAGAGAGATCCATAATGTCTATTTTCATATAGTCCATTGAAGTATGCTTCAGAACATTTACACCCACATAGACTATGATAAAATCATAGTGATACCTCTGGCGTACTGACTTTCGTGCATGTATATCCAGGTAGATTCTGGCTCTAGATAAGCAACTAAGTGTTACCTACTCATTGTCCAGTCTGGTAATTTGTGCATCAGTGTGTCTTAGAATGGAGTCCCCTGTGACAAGTGTCCTGGGTAAAGTGCTTGCCTCATGGACTTCATTCTTGGGAGGGGGCGTTCGGTGTAGGCAGATGTGTGGTGTTTGGTATTGCTTTTGGAGGGTGCTTTAGAGATTGGTGGGGATATTTGTTGCATTTTTAAGCTTATGAGGTCTTTGATGTTTGGTAAGATTAATTTTAGTGCCTCAGGGTAAGACGGTCGTTGTGTGTGGTGGGTACTAAGTGTGGTGGACCATGCCTGTAGAGTGTGTGTTCTTGATGACCTTGTTGGTAAGTAATATTTTTATTTCCAAGGAAACTGTATGTACATCTCCTTCTTACTGTGTTAGTTTCTTTAAGCATTAAACATTTATCTTTGAACATAAGACAATTGATACATTGTCTCAGAATGTCCATATCTACTAAGCTGGCTGTAGAGACATTTGGAAACTGCAAATCTATGTTGTCCAGACCTGTATTAGGGCAGGCTATTATGCTTTGAGGACTGTGTTATGCAGAGGTCTCCTAAGATGGCCTGTAGGGTTAAGGACTAGAGTTATATAGTGCTAGGATATGATATTAGCGCTGTTATACACAGAAGCTAGCTGCTCTAAGCTTTATCCCATGCAATGCTTCACAGTTTTTCTGAACATTGTTAATAAAATTATGGAATGCTGCCCATTAGAAATACAGGGCAAGAACTGTATTCTGTGTACAATGACAAAACCTCCCCATCTGAATATTTGATTTCTATTATGCCCATGCAATCACCTGCTAAAAAAAATATATATTTCTATGAATCTGAATGGATATGCCTACCTGTACCATGAACTGAAAGGCAGCAGTTGCAGCAGCAGCAATGTCTATCTGAGTAGGTGAATGAAACCAAAAGTCTCTTATTCTGCATTTCATTGTTTTATTTGCATATTCATACATTTAAATAGATGTTCGTCAGGTTTCTTTCTATGCATATATTAAATTATCAGAACTTCAGTAATGTGACAAATAAAACAGTTATCAGGATACACCACGAGAAGTCCAGTTGTAGCAGAAAATCTTCTTTAATCCATAACAGAGTAAAAGATAAGCGCTTTTGCGTGCTTCGTGCACGCCTCTTCAGATCTACTTCTATCACATTGTTATGCCCCTTTTATATAGTAGATATTGAACATTTAATTCAAACATCAACGTACCCAATCAGTTGATTAATTAACTAATTAATTAAAAATGCATCATCAATTAAAATCTTTTGCATCATCAATTGAGATTTTAAAGTCACAATACACTAACAACCTTACTTCATTTCTACCGTGATAAACTCTCATGAACAAATACATATTTTAAAATACACATATTTTAGATATATCCCTACTGCCTTTCTAATGCAGTGTAGTCATCGTAGGATCTATTGGATATGTCAATAGAAATGTGTGTAGCATACAAAAATATATGCGTAGCTGTTTCCGCACAAAATATCTAGCTGTTCTCTTTGCTTATATGATCATATAAGCAAAGAGAATATATTTTTGTATGCTACACACATTTCTATTGACATACATTTCTGCTACAACTGGACTTCTCGTGGTGTATCCTGATAACTGTTGCATTTGTCACGTTTTGGTTCTCTGTTTGCAGCAGGATACTTTGGGAGAGTTAACGGTAATAATACCTTTTACATTTCTTTTAACTTCAGTAATGTATATGACTTTTAATTACTGTATTATATTGTTTACTAGATTACTGTGTTGATCATGAACATCTGTTCTAAAGCAAAACTGGAGTTAACATTCAAAATCCTGTAAACAGCATTAAGGTCCAGCTTAAAGATGATATTTACCTAGCACATATGAACCACTGTATTCAACAATCCGATATACAAACAAAAATTATAGCTGATATAAACTAAATGTTCATCCCAGACTCGAGTACATTGTTCATCAATAGAAAATATAGACACTTGGTAAGTAGAACCAATCCCCTAAACAAAGTTTTAAACATATACAGGATATGAATTACTAGAGAAGAATATTTATTTGTATTTCATGACAAGAGATCCAATAACTGAAGTGAATACTAATGTTAAAACCTAGACTGGTGCTGTAGTGAAAGGTAATTTTTGGTATATTCCTGGATTCTCAGTGACTTTGTTCCAACATTGGTACCAACCACTAATGTCAGAAGTGAGTTTAATAATTTTGTCTGCAGCAACAACATAGAATTGACTGCCACTACTCAAAATGTGCTTTATTGGCCAAGTATTAGCTACCTTGTTCATGTGTTATTTTTAAGACCTGCATCTGACGAGGTTGGCGCTTGTCTTACAAGGGCTCCAGAGAGTTAGGCAATCAGCTTCTGCTCCTCTATGCATTCCAAAAACACTTGAGAGAACTAAGAACACTAAGTAATTTTTACTACTGCTTTTTTGTTGCAGTTGGACTGTATTTTGCACCAACTACTGTTTTTATTTAATTTAAGAAAAGATCTGTTCTGCTATGCTGCTTTTTTACTTACTTAATTTAAGAAAAAAAGTGTTTCTGCTTTTATTTTGTGTTCCCTTGCACTTCTGTTGGCCATAGCATAGATTGGATTCAAACCGGCTGAATCCAGTTCTGATTGTGGATCGAGTATTGAAAGTCAGGACACCTTTTTTTGGAGAAGCCCCTCTATGCCCTTGTGGCAGACATACAGTAGAGGTCTATATTATAAGCACGAAAAGACAAAACTGCGAATGCTCACATGAGTGAAAATGCCAGTAATTGAACTTGCTATTGTGGGGGGCTGCACCCCTCACACCCCCCACTAGCTATATATTCTAACTCCAAGGTCACACTACAGTGAGGAAAGGGCAAATATCCCACTCCTCACTGTAACATGACCCCACAATAACACTTTCGATTTCCGGCATTTTCGCTCATGTGAGCATTCGCGGTTTAGTCTTTTTGTGTTTATAGTATAGACCCGTACAATATGACTAACTAATTAAAGGTTACTGGTTCAGGGCTTAGTTTGAGCTTTTTCATTCGTTCAGGGCTACATTTGCACTTTTTCATTGGTGCAGGGCTCAGTTTGAGCTTTTTCATCAGTTTCCTTGTATTAGCTGCTTTGCTCTTGTTTACGCATAGTGCATCATTGTGCACTGCTTTGCAGGGGTGGGTGCTGTTGTCAGTTATAGATGCAAACTTCTTGCTTGTCAGATTTTCTTTAGTACAGTGTTAGTGTTCCTTCTGAGGCATCTCGCGGTCCTGCTCCTCTGTCAAGTGGAACATTAAGAGTAGCCTCTGAGGTACCATCACAAGTATAACCCACTAGCCCTTCCTAATTTAGACCTCTTCACCTGTCCATATACCTTACCTGGTCCTTCCTATCATCTTCCTGTTCTGACTACATTAATTTATCTTATACTATGGACAGATGATTTCCCACATCTTCTCCAGTCAGTTTGTTCGACATGGGCATCCTGAGGCAGTGTAGCAATTGCCTCATGTACACTGACAACCCTCTTCTTCTAGTTTTCACAAATTTAACATGTGAGAGATGCATCGATATGAAGAACCAGGAATCCATGCTCTCTCATACACCTGTCAGTGCATCTGATACAGAGCAGGTTGTCAGCACACACACACACACCTCATCTCCTTCACCGTCCAAACCAACAATGCACGTATCTGCTTATGTGGAGGTCCTCATCAAAAAGACACCTAAATATCATAGACCTTCCATGCACAAGCATGTTTCACATAATACATCTTCTGCTAACAACAGTACACATAATAGCTCATGCACCAGTGTCTCACCAGACAAGCCCCTAAGGCAAAACACAAAACCAAACATCTTAGTCATAGGCAACTGCATTGTGACACACACACATGTCTCACTCTCCAGGTTGGATAAGAAAAAGGTCACGGTCAGCCGTCTGCCTGTTGCCAGGATCTGACACATCACATATGCACTTGGGTCTCTCAAGAACAGGTACTGTTATGACTCTATCATAGCAACAAACAAAAGCAAGTTCCACAGCGCTATACCAAAAACTTTTATTAAAACAAAGCTTTCAGACAAAAGTCCTTCTTCAGTGTTAGATAAAATTCTAGTCAGGACATCACATACTTTATACTTAAAATACAATAAGACACATGACACAGCCTACCTATCATAGATCAAACTTAATAAAATAATTAAGAGAACAGCAATTGAATGGGTTTCTCATCAAAAGGTCTTAAAGAAATATATTACATTTCAATAAGTCAGAGACTTTTAAATTGATGACTGCTAAGAAACTTGGTAAAACACATATTACACTTACAAATGCCACCATATAAATAAATATAAATAGAACTATATATTTTTTCTTCTATTCTATAAATATGTACTTATAGTTAAACACATTCAATCGACAGTTTATCAAAGTTATTGATACACCTAATATGTTTATATGTTTGTGTCTTTCGGCTTTTCCTGATTAGGGGTCTCCACAGCGGAACTCCGGTCCGCTAATGATTGGCAGTAGAGTTTTACATGCTGGCTTGCCAGGCCTAATGCACAACCTTCAACGAAGGAATGCCCATTCATGCATGTCACCACACAGAAGATGCTCTAACTGAGAATTGAATGGGCAACGTCGAACTGTGAGGCGACAACGCTACCGCAGTCATAATTTCATTGTAACGTTTATATGCATATCCACCTAAACATTTATTATAATACATATTATCAATACTTAAAATAGCAATCATTTATTTTACTTGTTGTTATTTCTTCTTCAAAATAGGTTTAATTGTAACTTGTTTATTCAAACCAGGATAGGTGTCGGCATTTAAATGAATAATCAACTCATATTCCCTTGTGTCCAGTCTGTTTACCATATCTCCACATCTAATATTAGTAGTAAGGGTATCTATTACACAAAAAGAGAAATAATGTATCATGCCTAACTCTTGTATGTGTTGGGATAAAGAATTTGTAACTACCTTTCTTCTTATTTCTGATTTATGTTCCACAATTCTATCTCTTAGCCTTCTTGTTGATTTGCCAACATAAAAGCATGAGCATTGTTGGCATAAGGCTAAGTAAATAACATTACTTGTATTACATGTAGCTGTACAATGAAATTCAAATTTCTTCCCATTACATGGATGTACAAATTCAGTCATTGTAACTATACTGGCACAACATACACAATTATAGCATGGATAAGTACCTTTCTTATTATACAACATGGATTCTGTTCTATTCAAATTAAAATCTTTATAGCATAAGCATTTCTTAAGACTATTACAATTTCTGTAAGTGAAATATGGTCTATCTGGAATCCATTTACCATAACCTGGCATATATTTTAATATATGCCAGTTTTTTCTAATTAGAGATCTATTTTTTTCTAATTAGAGAAGTGCATTGAGTGCTCTGTTAATATCAATATGAACAATGCAGATCATTTAGTTGGTCATTTGCTGAGTCATGCCACTAATGTGAAAAGTGAGTTTAATAGTTTTGTCTGTGGCAGAGATATGTAATTGACTGTCACTACTTAAAATGTGCTTTTTCCCAGTCAGCTTAAACTAGCCCAAGAGATAATTGTATTAGGGCTGTATTAACAGCAATATGAACGATGCAGATCATTTAATGACATACCTGAAAACTCTTCTTAAACCACTTAATTGGTCACTAGCTGAGCCATGCACTTCAGAAGTTTGGTCAGTAAGAAATAACAAAGAGTCAGTTTTAATACTGAACTGTCTTTGACAAAATATAAAGATCAAAAGGTTGCAGTATGACACATTTTTCCATGGGATTCCACTGTAATTAATTTACTGGGATGCACTAGCTTCATCATTTCCTAAAAGAATGAGCTGCAATTAATAAGCAAGAAGGGCTATGTCGCAATTGTTTACTTATAAAAAAACAATAAACAAGAGGTCAATAAACCAAACATTCTGGTTGACTCTATGGGCATTTAATTGATAGATATGAATCTGCTATTTTTAGTGAAAGAATAGTCCATTTAGGCTAAATTTATTATTAAGCCCATAAAGGCAAAAAAGTTTACAAGGGACTTGAACAATTGTTCTAATGATAATCCATTCCGTTTGATGGTCAATAACACAGCAAATAATTCAGGGGTTTAAGTTTCTGTTCATAGATGCATATTCCAAGAATCCATTGCCAGCAGGTGGCTGATGGTTCAGTCAGTGATCATCATTCCTTTAGCTCAACACCTGCATCTGATAATGTGATGGAAAAATCCACTGATAAAAGGGAAAGTGTGGACCTTCCTGTTTTTGGCAACTGAGAGGTGTTTTCAGATAATTCAGAATACAGCATTTAGGAGAAACATCTCCACTTATATCAACAAAGAAATATTAGTATGCATGCAGGTCATTTTACAATAATTATGAAAAGATATTTCACAAACCTATTTTACAGTTCTTAACAGAATCCCCTCCAAACTTGTAACCAGCTGTTTCAGAATAAAAGGTGACAATTGAATATAATGTCACAGGGTCTTTGCCTAACAAGCCAAGTGCAATAGGCAATAATACAAATTGTAATATTTATGCAGATTGTAGTAATAGTTTTAAAACTGTTAATCATTCATCCCAAGAGATGTCAAAGTATGAACTAAGTATTTTATGTACAGGGCTTAAGTTTGTGCCTATTACATGAACATCCCTAGCTGACACTATAACAACTAAAAATAAAAATATTAATCAGGCTTCTGTACTGGGATATTATTCTAAATGCAAACATATACTATTAGGAAGCATATGTGTTTTAACCCACCACTTATAGATACTACAGTAGTGTTTTAGAATGATTGTAAACATGAGATTAGGCACATTTTGTAAAAAAAAAAAAGGTTTGGATTAAAGACATGCTCTGAAACAGTTATGTTATAACAAGTTATTGAGGATTATAAAGGTAGACAGACCAGTTGTTGCTGCTGCATTGTATTTTTTTGCCTTATTTAATACTTTATTCACTTCTTTGTGAAAAGTGCATTTTTAACATCTTACTGCTCCTGCACGAGGACTAACCACATTTTTTTTCTGAATAATCATGAACTTTCCTCCTCAACATGCTATTGCGAACTATTTGTGAAATACTGACAGCAGAAAGAGTTTCCTTTATTTCACATTATAACAGATATCTTGGGGAGCATTTACAACAACATGATAGGAAAATGACAGCAATCACTACAAACCTGTGAATAACTACTATGCTGCACCCACCAGATTTGCATGAAGTGCTGCTGCTATACTACTTTGACTTACCAGACGGCCATTGTACATAAGTATTATTTTGTATAAAACAGAGAAAATGTGCATTGACATGTAATTAGTATCTGCCAACTAATGACTGATTCTGAAATGAACAAAAAAGTATATGTCATTCAAAGATGTTGCAGAGATGGATGCCATTTATTTATCCATTCAGTCATTGTTTATTCTCCTGTATACAATAATGAGAAATAGCAGCCAAAAGTAGTAAGACATATATTTAATTTTACTTTACTTGATTAGAATTATTATTCTGAGCATTTTTTGCATATTGATATCAAAACAGGACAACATGTCCTAAATGTTAAAGTCCCATGTATGTGGGATATTTTATCAGTAAATGCAGTTTTCCCCTCTGATTGCATGAAGTTGTGCTATAATGCCTCTACATTGACAAGTTGTAATTGCATGAAGGTATTATTTTATATGGAATAAAGATAACAATTGGTTTGCTACATAATAAGTATCTGCAAAAAAGCAGACCGGTTTTGAAATAATCAATGAGTTATATGTATTTGGAAGATGGTACAGTAACATGCTTATTTTTTTCATTTTTAGATAGTCAAAGCTGACATGCGATGACAATCTCCAGGATTCACAAATCCTCCTTGTAGGACTAAATAAGTCTTACTCGGAAACTGCAGTTGAATGGTATGATGTCAGCATGCCATGCACATTCATGAGGGCACACTGACTCCACTCCAAGTCTAACACGGACCATGCAGGAAGGCAGGGGGCACGTCTGACTGCCGAGCAGTCCAAAGGTCCACGCCCCTGCAAGTGTCTGAATTGTGAAATGTCAACACACATGAGCAAGTCCGCTCAAATGTCTACATACCCAACACTACACTCCTTCACATGGTAAACCCCCAGTACAGTTATAAAATGTAAAACTTTTAATTTTTTTTTATAATTCCCAATATAGCTGCCTGTATTTGCACATTTACCTGGGTGTGCCCATTGCTTAGCTGCAGTTAGCAATTTCGACATTGAAGAGCATAATAAGAAATGTTTATGCGCATTAAGCCAAATAGCAATAGTGTAGTGGGAGAGCCTTTGCACAAAGAGGAGGCATTCATGGTTCGAGTCCCACCACTCCTCTTTCGATTTTATGTTTTAAATTAGTATATGAAATAATTCCTGACATATACAAATAAAATTTTACTAAAAAGCATTGAAATGGCTTATGTATCAGTGAACAAAATGTATATATATAAATATAAGAAGGATCTTGACATATAACTGCCCGTAGCTAAGCAGCGCTTTACCCAGCGCAATGTAGTTGCCTGTAGTTAAGCAGCGCTTTACCCAGCGCAATATAGTTGCCCATAGCTAAGCAGCACTTTACCCAACACAATAGGTTTGCACAGAGCTGCGCACCGCACTAACCAGCGCACTGTAGGGCAACGTGGAGCAACGTAGAGCAAAGTTGCCTAAACACAGCCACACCCCCTAGCCTGTCTGGACAGTAGTAAAATAAAAAGCAATGACAAGGTTCGAACCTGGGACACTGTGCACCATAATCAAAGCACTGAACCACTAAGCCATGACAGCTTAGGATAAACATCCATTGTTAACATACATATACTTATACATGGTAGATTAACCATTGCTAAGCAGGTCTGCAGTCAGCCGAGAATTTTCAAAAATGGCCAATCACAAAAAAGTGCAGGAAATGCGGCATATTTAAGCTCCATAGGTGGGAATACTAGCCATAACTGATTGTAGCTCCCATCTGCAGTTAGAATGTCTGGTGCTGGAGAAGGTACTCACTTTCGAGCGCAACGCTGAGGCATCGAGGAGTCAAAATACATGGTTTGGCTCTTTGTCCACCATCATACGTCAAGACTCCTGCAGGGCCAGTTCCAAGGGACGGAGTACAAAGCAGAGGTTTGGAACCAGTTAGCTCATGATCTCACCAGTGCCACAGGCGTCCCTTGGACTGGTGAGCAGGTCCGTCACCACCACCATGCAGACCTGAAGAGACAGAAGCAGGACCTACTGAACCAATGGATACAGGAGGACTGTGACATGCAAGATGCCCCACTACTGAGTAGGTAGCCATGGAAAGCAGTATGTAAGACATGCTAATTTAGTCTATATAATGGATAGGTATGTCTCAATATCCCTTCATTTACTTCACAGCTGCAGGTGTCCGTGCTGTGAATCAGCAAGCCTATGCAGATAGGCTGCTAAGGCTGTGCCACCAGGCAGGTTAGTAATTATTCTGCATGTATTGTTATATAAAATAGGTGAGAGAGCCTGAAAAAAAGTGTTGTAGCCCAATAATAAAGCCATAAAATGCCCTGAATAATTCCTCTGCATGTACTGTTATATAAAATAAGTCAGAGAGCCAGAAAAAGAGTGTAGTAACCCATTAATAAAGGTAAAATAAGTCCGGAATAATATCTCTGCATGTACTGTCATATAAAATAAGTGAGCTAGCCTGAAAAAGAGTGTTGTAACCTATTAATAAAGGTATAATATGTCTTGAATAAGTCTTCCGTATGCACTGTAATATCAAATAAAGGAGAGAGCCTGTAGAAAAGTGTGTAATGTAATTAATAAAGGTATAATACTTGGAGTGTGTCTGTGTCACTTACTTTGAAATGTTGTTGTACTCTTGCATTATATAAATAGTGCTGTTGTATTAAGTGCTGTCAATCCACAGTTGGGCAGTCCCATATAAAGTGGATGAAGGAAGTGCCAGTAGCTGTGAAGCATATATACAGTCCTCAACAGTCGGTTAATGGCTGGCATGCATAGGTAAATCTGGCACAAGAGTAGCTTGTTAATGTGTTCCCCAGAAATGTGAGTGTGCTACATGAAATGTAGGGTTCTGTAGAAATTTAACTGAAAATATCACATGAACACATCCAGATATATAGATATATAAATATAAATAAAATATATAACTATGTAGCAGTAACATCTGCATCTTGGACAGTTAGTCTGTCAGATATAGGTCAGGTATATAATGAACTAGCCAAACCCATTACACAACCTAATGCATGTTGCCTAGTGTAATAATACATGTAGGGGATATACACCTGCAGTCAATAGGAATGTAGTGTAGACTAAAAATACTTATAAGATGTTAATGGAGGTTTCTTTTTACACCCTATGTATGTGCATAAACAATGCAATTCCACACCTCAATGGGTATGTCTAATCTCAAATCATTTGTTGGGACATTTGTCCTATTGGTTTATAAATATCTGCATTTACTTTGATGCATGTGCCCTGTTCAAACACCACAATCTTGGTGGCCTGCTGCCACCAATCATCCCTGCATGCTGTTGTAATGTCCACTGTCATTCAATATATGCATGTGTTATACTTGCTGTTCAACTATTGGAACCCTGGTGTGTTGGGTTAATGGGAATATTACTGCATGCTGTTACAACTAATTTGGAATGCTGTTGTCTATGTTGTAATTAAACACACCTAATCACAGAACGTATGGAAAGGCCGGTCCCAGCGGACCCACCTGTCCCTCTTCAGCTGGCAATTGTGCCTGACACCAGCAAGTCCGGTGCCCAGCCCGGGCTCCTCTCCTGTGTTGGTCCTGTGCCACCTTCAGGTGGAAGTGCTGCAGGGGATGGGGCTCGTTCCCCCAGTGCAAGCGAGGGCAAAAAAGGGTTACCTGTCACCCTCTGAAGGGTCTGGGCTGTGGTGCATAGGGAGGTCCAGTGTTCATTTGCTGATCCCCTATGCCAGCTGGAGGTGAGAGTGGCGCGATTCATGGGTGAGCCTGCCCCCTCCTACACAGCCCCCAGCACAGCCACCCTCAGGGCTGTGAAGGTGCAATGGTGACTGACCATGGGTGGGGATCTCAGTCCCACTGTTACCATCTGTGGGCTCATAGGCTTGCGATTTCCAAACATCCATCCCCGTCAATTGTGTTCACCCACACCATGTGTCATACTCCGCCCCTGTATGCATCTTGTTTGTTTTGTCTGTTTACCTCCCCAACCTACCTCCCCAAATATACCTACTTCCTCTACCTCACATTCCACTCTCACCTGAAAAAAAAAAAAGGGCAATCTGTTCCCACAAAAAAATTATGCCCCATACATAGCTGCCCATTTCACACACATGTCCGCTGGACATGTAAACCGATAATTATAATTGGCAGTACAACATACTTTGTTGTCCTCACCCCTCTCTCAGGGTTGGAAGGTTTAAAATTTCACTCCAAATATCTAACATATGCACAGCTGTTGCTGGTAAAGAAATGGGCAGCTATGGACCTTCCCTACACCCGTCCTGCACATCCCCAGCTGGTTTCCATACTGTCTTTCCCTCTTTGTGCCCCCTTTTACACCACTTTCCTATCTCCCCATTTTCTTTTCTTTCAAAGAAATTAGTGCGGGGGTTAGCGGGAGTAAGCACTTTTAAGCAGTAGTTAGCAGGTTTGAGTGAGTGTGCGCATGTGTGCGCTTAGCTAAGCATTGCTAAGCGTCAGGCAAACTTGCGTAAACCCGCTTACAACTACTTAAAAGTGCCTTAGTCACTCTGTATGTCAGGGCCCTTGTTCTGCTCAGCAGCAAAATAAAAACATCTGTCAGTCTTGAACCCCAGACCTTGGACATACTAAACTGCATGAAGTACCACTAAGCCCCAGCAGATATACAATAACTTGGTGCTGAAATAAATATATCATGCAATACAATGAGTGAATGTAAAGGAAAAATAGGAAGGCCATAACACAAAGCTTGTTCTGTGGATCTTTACCAGCAATTGTTGTGGAATTGCATTACATGACTGTGATAAGAGAAGCAACCATTCTAGCAGCAAATAATGTTATAGAGGCACTTTACAACCCCCACACAGTATCATAGCAGGACAAACACTGGCATATCTGATTAGGGCAGAGGCCGTACTTCCTAACTGTGACTACTTTTCAGGGATGTCTCTGATTGTGAAACATATTTAAGCTGTGTCCCTCAGAATCCCTATGAAAAGTACTGATGTTAGTCAGAAAGGTGGGGCATTACACAATGAATAATGACAATAATAACAGTAGACACCGCTTGTACTTCATAAAAGGTGTACTAATCCATATGCACTGCTTCACTCAAGTCTACATTTACTGTTTCTATTATTTGGAAGGTGTACCTCACTTTTAACTACCTATCCCTGACTCCATGCAAATATGTATCTGAGTGTTTCATAGGCCTGGCAGAGGCACAAACACACAGGCATATCAGCTTTTCTGCTGTTACACACACTGCAGATAGCTTTGGGAGGACTTCCACAAGCATACCCTTATGTAGGAGTACAACACAGAAATACCAAAGGATGTAGCCATGTACTGGTAGCAACTGACTGTAACAATGCCATTGTACCAGTGATGAAAACACCTGTGGGTTGCACAGACAAAGAATAACAGGCTAACATCTGGCTACCATCTGGATAGGTTCACAGTTGGGAACTATGCAGACAGACCACCTGCCTTGATAAATTAATAGGTACACACCAATCCTTTAAGTCCAGTAAGATAACATTCACACAATAATACATACTGCTCTCTGTATGTCTGCATCCCTCCCCCAAATTGTAAATATACGTGTGTGTTTAGGGTCTACCAAGGATGTAGGTGGGCATACTCAGTACTGGAATTGTCCAGTTTTCCTGAGAATCCTGTGCTAATGTCAACAATAAAAAACACAAAGCCTGCAGAAGTGAGTACATTAATATGCACAGCATAACAGTTTACAAACAGTTCATGTGCCAAAAGAATACTTCTCAATAACTACTTTTGTATGGCAGTTAATTATATGAGTAGAAAAGAAACTACATACTCACATATATCTTGTGTAAGCATTTGTAGGGGTGAGTTAAACTCTACACTGATAGCTCTGTACTGGAAGTGGCAACAGTCAGGTCTGAGTACAACATGTACATCACTGTCTACACCTCTAGCTTCAGATATAAGAAGTATACCAACCTTCTGACTTAAACAACAGTGTCCACAGCAAACAAGCATGGGCCCCACTCTGGAAATCTGAAAGGGCTATGCCTACATACCTTAGCAATTTATAGCATTGGGTTGCTATGACAGTGAGTACTGCAATTACCACACAGCAGGCTGTATGCATTTACCAAATGCTGGGCACCAATTGGTGCAGAAGGCATCACATGCACATGTGCAGATATCTATAAAAGCAGACTGTACTTGTTATCCCCACATGCAATCATTACATTGCACGTGTTATAGCATCTGTAAACCTGGAGAGGAGTAAAAAAAATATTACTTAATATAGCAAAAATTTAATTAAGTAAAACAAATTTACTGAATTACTAACCAAAAATATTAATTACGTAAAAAAAACTTAATTAATAACCAAAAAAAATGCAAACTTTACTTTATTAATACCAAAAAAAAAATGTTTCAAAACATACACAGATGGACCTGAAAGTGACAAACAGGTATGTAACAGATATGTGGTTACTGGCAAGTAGTAGATGTTTATGAAGAGTACTATACATACTTTGAAACATGCATATGTGGCAGCAGTAGGTATGTATGCACTGATGCTATGCATAACTACTGCCATGGACAAATTAGTGTGTAGCTGTGTGCAGTGGGACATAACTGTGACATATGTAGCTCAGCATTAAATGTCAAACATCTGATCATGTTATCTATGTTCTGTACAGTACAGTGTATAAAGGCTGTTTGGGGGAGTAGTGCAAACAGCTATATAAACCTGGATGTGACAGAGTAACACATGCATGATAGTCATATAATGTGTAGCTTAGCATTGGCAACTGCTGTACCAGGCTAGTATAGTAATGTAGCATTAGCAGCTATAAATACTCCCTGTAATATTACTGTTATGCACACATGTGACAACTGTTCATGTTGTAGCAAGGCCCAACAGGTCATCTGTGAGGTCTACGGACTTACAACAGTGTGGACCTTGTGTGTGTATGGCACACACATATGGAGAGATATTTATGTGTCAGATATATTAGCATCTTAACATGTGCATAGAGCAAGGGACATACTGCAACTGTTTGTGAAGGGTGGACATATATATGTTGGTGAAGGTTGTTATGTGCATATTTTTATGTAGGTTGTAGTGTGTGGCAAACAAGACAGCATACAGTGCTGGTATATGACATGTGGTGTTTAAATGCTGTGGGTATGATTTGTTAGGTTTTTAGTGTTCCAGACAGGGAGTCCTGCTAAAGATACATGGGCTGAGAATACCTTCAATGCATTCTGCACAAGACTGTGCAATATTATTACATAACTGTATCCCTCTCAACCTTTGCATAATTGATATTCCGACCATGAAAGGTGGACTGTATATGTGCCTATACATAAATCTATATGTACACCAATGGATGTTTATATGTACGCTCAAGCTCAATGTTGTAAATATATTGCCATCCCTTTTGTTAAAAACCCTGTACCCATGAACTACCACATAGGTGGTAGTCTACTCAACACCAAAAGTGTGATAAGAGACCACGGGACACAGATAGACAGTAGTGCCCTTTTGATAATCACAGTGCCACACTAGTCATGTAAACTGTGTACGGTCCACATGACATCAGAAAAGGTGTGTCATCCAAGGAAAAAGAGGTCAGTGTTCCACTCTACTCATCAGTCATAAAACCCATCATAGAGTACAATGGCCCTTTTGGTATGTACCTCAGAGGACATCTACAGCAACTGTAGACACCAGGCACATACCTTACAAAGAGTATTACCAGACTCAAACAGATGCCCTATGCAGACTGTCTTACAAAACCACAGCTACACTGTGCCACATACCACCTCCCCAGAAGCAACCTCTGCCTAACATACATAGCTATGCCAAACCTACAGGTGTTGGACATGCTCCATGTAAACAGATCAAAATCCCTACAAGCTACACACTGTACTGATCTAAACCTTGTAATGTCAAAAAGCAGAACATGCTGGAGTGGTACAGTCTCATCTCAGACACATACCATACTCTGGAACTAACTACCTATCAATAGCAAGGAAAGGTCCTCATTAGCAGTCGTCATGAATAATCATGATGAATGGATGTGAGATAGGAAATACAACCCGGCAATCACCTCTGTGGCTCTGCATGACAGGGGCACATGAACTTAAATTACATGGGTGTTGAAAGGCAGGGTACCGTATGTCTAGGCTTGTATAGGCCCTATGGCTAATAGCCTATTAGCTACCTAGGACCCGATACACACATGCATGTACTTGTTGCATAAATTGCTATGTGAGGTTGACCGAGTGTGATGGTGAATGTGTAGCTGAATGTGTCAACATTGTGTATATGTGTGATAGCCTAGTGGGAAACTGTTTATATCATGGTATGTAGTGTTCTAGCTCTGATCCCTGCAAAAGATATGTATGCTATTACTAGGCAGGAAAAGCAGTATGGCATACGGTGTGACATAGTCCCGTGGTGTTGACTGGAGTGTGCCATTGTAGGCTAAAGCAGTACAAGTATGCTTATTGATTGTTAACACTAGTGAATACAAATCCCGTATGAACTGTAGTACTACCTGAAGCTGTAGGCCTAAACAGCACAGTATGGTGTATATCCACATTGCTTGGAAACACTGTTTTGTTTGCTACCTGTAGTCCTCACACATTACATACCTCAGGCATAAGGTTTTGTAAGTGCTGACACACAGTACTGTATGGTACACAAGTAAAGCTCATCTGGGTTGCCATACCTTTGTGTCTTGCAGGTATGTCTGATGTGTGTGTGGGTATGCCTGTAACATGGCCTCGGTCGTATGTGTGTTACAGGATATAAGTGCATATCTAGCAACATGTGTAGTGTAGTACAGCAGTATGCCACCTATATTGATGAATGTGCACATATGTTACTTAGGGGTTTGCTATCAACAAGTCGTGTGGTGTACTGGTAGTACTGTAACTGCACTTTACAATCATTTCAATGGATGACATATTTCTGTATGCATTAGCTTCATATATACCTCCTGTGGCTAGGTGGTGCATTGTGTCACATACAGTGTGCCATGTACTGTTGTATAGTCTTACATACTGGTTTCACTTTGTTGCTGTGCAGAACATGGTTTAATATATAGAACATGCCAGGCACTGTCAGGCAGTTGTGGGCTGAGCACTGATATGTGGTATTAAAAGTGTGTATTTACTGACTGCCAATAGGTTGCTATATATATGGCATTTCATTGATATCTGTACTTTAGAATGTTAAGTATGCCACATGACTTGCTCACAATTATTGTTTTATTGTCTTCCAGGGACATATCTCACTATCGCAACCCTGCGTATTCCCCTGAAGAACAGGAAATCATAACATCCACCCTAGTACAACATCACACCCTGCTGTTCTCCAGAACCAGCCAGGACCAGCATGAGTGCACTGCACTGTGGCAAGATGTTGTCCATCGGGTTAATGATGTAGGCATGCATAACCGGACTTATAAGCAGGTATGCCATCACTGCAGTGATTTAATTAGACATGTCCAGCAGCATGCCTCTGATGTCTGCAGACAACAGCTTGCCACAGGTGGTAGTGCAGCATTACATCCGCCCCTTACCAGAGTGGAAGAGCTGCTCATCAGGGTGGTGACTCCTGGCCAACCACTGCAATAGATATGTGTCATCGTGGAGGCCGGAGTCACCCAGCAAGTTGACTCGGAGTGTGCAGGTAACATGGCATATCTGTAGACTACTGTTAGCTCAATTGTTAGAACATGCATATGTCAGATGTGTACTGTGTATTTAGAAAATGTGGAGCCTGGTGTTGTGCAATACTGATATTTTGGAACATAATCTGTATGCCTGTGACTGTCAACCATTGTACTACTGTAAAATTGCAAACTCACAGCAGCAATGCCATAGTTGTTGACACTGACAAACTGTCTCATATCCTTGCAGGTCCCTCTGGTGTGACAGCAAGACAGCAGACCCATGCTGGTGAGTGTTCTACATTTAATATAGAAAATAACATGCGCATGTCATAGGTGAGTTGTAAGCCATATACACATGTAAAACACCTACACATAATGCAAGCTCTGCATGTTTTCTGTGGAACTATGCACATCACAGTAACATGAGTAGCTGCCTCAAATACATGAAATACACAGAGCATCCCAAACAATTGTGGTAAACTGTAGTGGACATTGTATAGGCAGAGTCAATACACATGCACACAACATACACCACTTTGTCATATGCGGTACATGTTAATATGATACACATGATGTATTTAGACACCTGCTGTAAGGTCAGACTCCAGTATCCCAAATGTCATCCACACAGCACACATACTATACCTGAGGGGTAGAGGCCTATCATGGGGCGGTGTGACACTCTTCAACACACAACACATTCATGTTAGGCAATGCTCCCTACTGAACACCTTACATATCCATGTAACAACTGCCTGTGAAATGGTTAATGTAGGCACAGTGCTGCAGTTCAGGTACAGCAAGGTAGTTGCCAGTGTGGCACACATTAGTGGCTGTGAGTGAACACATGATGCTGCATGATGATGTTTCATGGTACTACACTACATCCAGTTACAGTAACTAAAGTACTACACATAGCATTCATTGCTATACATGACAGTTGTGTGCATCCAGTCATGGTATGTATACCTGTGAGTGATGGTGCACAGGACATTGAAAAGCATTTCATACTTGCACAGCAATGTTCTGTCCATGTATACATTGTGTTCCAGGGTGAGGCCAATCATTGAACAACACACATGCATCAAAGACATGTATACTGTTATTAACAAGGACTCTCTACACTTGCACTGCATGCTGTTGAGCAACACACATCCTGCCTGCTGACACATGTGATAGGACTTTTTGGCTTGTGATACTGTACTCCACCATCAACCACTAATGAGTATGTTCTGGATTGCTGTTGGTGTGTGTGTGTGTGTGTGTGTGTGTGTGTGTGTGTGTGTGTGTGTGTGTGTGTGTGTGTGTGTGTGTGTCTGTGTGTGTGTGTGTGTGTCTACTTTAGTGAGTAGTGTATTTGTGTTCATGTGTTCATGTGTTCATGTATGCATGTGTTCATGTGTTCATGTGTGCAAGTGTGCATGTGTTCATGTGTTCATGTGTGCATGTGTGCATGTGTTCATGTGTTCATGTGTTCATGTGTGCATGTGCTCATGTGTTCATGTGTGCATGTGTGCATGTGTTCATTTGTGCATGTGTGCATGTGTTCATGTGTGTATGTTTGCATGTGTGCATGTGTTCATGTGTTCATGTATGCAGGTGTGCATGTGTGCATGTGTTCATGTGTGCATGTGTTCATGTGTTCATGTCTGCATGTGTGTATGTGTTCATGTGTGCATGTGTGCATGTGTTCATGTGTTCATGTGTGAATGTGTTCATGTGTGCATGTGTTCATGTGTTCATGTGTGCATGCATGCATGTGTTCATGTGTGCACGTGTGCATGTGTGCATGTTTTCATGTGTTCATGCGTGCATGTGTGCATGTGTTCATGTGTGCATGTGTGCATGTGTTCATGTGTGCATGTGTTCATGTGTGCATGTGCTCATGTGTGCATGTGTGCATGTGTTCATGTGTGCATGTGTGCATGTGTCCATGTGTTCATGTGTGCATGTGTTTATGTGTGCATGTGTGCATGTGTGCTAACATCATGTACAGATTGTAAAGTGTGTTTCCTGTCTTCCTCTCACCGGTGCTGAGGTTCTGTTGGTTGAGTGTAGCAGAGAACCTGAAGTCACTGCCACAAATAGTGGAAATGATGATACATGTGTTGTGGCACAGGCAGGTTTGACAGGGTCTGTCATTGGCCGCCAATCGACAGTACACAGCTTTCCACCCCATCTATGCGCACATTCATACTGCCAATACATCCCTCATCACCAATGGCCTTAGCTGAGGGACAGCATACAGTAGGCATTGACCAGGAAGGTGTGGTATCTATGGCACATGCATCCCCTCACAGCAGCCATACACAGATTCCTGGAATGGTGCCACATAGGCAGATGTCCAGGGGTTCTCGTGGGAGCACTGCTGGTCATAATGCCCCTGGCAGACTGCTCCGGGCTGTAATGCAGGCACAGGCACGTATGGAACAGTACACCAGACAGGGACTAAGGGTGCAGAGGGCCCATAACACCACTATCAATGGCAGTATCTGTGACCTTGCTGGTGCCATCTGTAATTACATCGAGGTCATTGATAGACATTGGGGGGGAGACATTGGATGTCCTCCGCAATGTCATGTCCATGTGCCAGGACAGTGCAGGATAGCTGAGACGTCGACGTGGACGTATGCCAGCAACATCATCAGCTGGCAGACGTCGCAGATGACACACAAGTCACAGCCACTCCCGTAGTGACAGTACAAGCTGCAGCAATGTTGGGGCTGGGCTGTCAATAGACTGTCATAGAAGACCACATGCATGTGGCTCTGGCCAGTCCTAGCAGGGAAATGGGTCCAGTCGACATCCCTCTGCTTCTGATGATAGTACCCAGTCTGGCTTAGTACCCGATACTGTCCGTGGCACCCCTGTCAGGCACAGGTACTGTGTCCGTGGCCAGAGAAGGTGATCTGTACAGCCTGGCAGGTACAGTCTGTGGCTGTCCCACAACCTCCCGTATATGGTAGCCACATGGTGGAACTGTGTGCATGCAGACTCACAAACATAAACCAAACACCTAGGGCTAACACATACACACACACATTGCATCAACATTGACCCATGCTGTACTGTTGTCCCTCTCTCTCACACACACACACACACACACACACACACACACACACACACACACACACACACACACATACATGTCGATTGGATGGGTCAATGTCGGGCTCTGGCAAACCAACAACACACCCTGTGTATATGATGAAACTGTGCCACCTCCTGTCATCTGTAACATTGATGCAGGAGCAGGCTAACATGGTGCTGATGCACAGGGTGACTTTATAGCAGTGTAGCAATGTTAATATGTTGTCAACAGTAAAGTGTATTGATATCCTTGTAGGTATATCTGAGCAGGCATGATGCATTAAAGCTATGATTATCAATGTAGTATTGTTTACACCAGTGTTAATTCCAAAAATGTATTGTCCACCCATGTGCCACTTGGCTGATGTGTGGCTTTTCATCTGTCCTTGATCTTTGCAGAATGGTCTGGTTTCTGTCATATTTTTTGTACTGTTGATTTATGCTTATTACTCAAAGTGCCTGTTGCTCTGTGTTTGAGTAGCAATACTTTAATGACCATCAGGTAAGCTTGGCTGAGATTGTAAGATGCAAGTAAGCTTCCTTTAATAAGCATACTGTTAAAGAATTGCGAAAATTGAAAGCCTTTCTGTTGTTGCCATGTAGAGAATACTTAACTAGATAATGTATAAGCCTTGGGTATTGAAATGCATATGACAGTATTTGTAATAAAGGACAGGATTACATTATTTTAAGAAGCTAATTACACTTGGAGACTTCCAGTCATCTCTGCAGGCTTTACCCGTAAACTAAACAGAATGCCAATCGTGTGGTCCATAACCTGTACAGTAATCCTTCTAAGCAATGTATCTTGAGCTTATTTCTTGTTTGCTTTTCATTTTTTACTTTGATCATGTTTTCCCCATGAAACAAGTAGATAGTTGTCAGGCAGCAGGTCTTTTTTTGGATAAGGAACATTTTTACAAGTGGGGGCATCAGAGATTTCTACTTTGAGCATGTTACTTGGTACTTTAATAAAGCTGAATATAAATTATAATTAGAACTGCAGTGCAAGAAGTGGTTTGAGTAGAGTGCTGCTTGTTTTTCTTATACTTGATTTTGACTGGCATTCCAGTAATGTATTTAAAGAGTAATTTATTTTTTCATGCCTCACAACCTTGTTTCCATCTAGATATTAAGTAAGCTGTCATGCAGCCAATGCATTAAATTTTTTTTTTCTTCTACACTTAATTTTGTCTTGCTTGGACTCGTATAATGATAGTTTGGCACACAGGATAGCGTATTTAATTAAAGTTACAGTTTTTGTGGTTTTGAGCATAGCCCCTCCCCTTTCTACATGGCCACACCCCTTCCCATTGACCCCTCCCATTCAGCTGTCCCCTGCAGCCCCCCTTTGATTTGAAGTCACCAGCCGCCACTGCTTTTGACACATATAGGGAAACAATGTAATCCAATTGATGCCATGCTTTCAGCTTTGGAAGGAGCTGTTTACCCATTCTACATGTGATATCTCCTGGTATGATGATAGGGCCTTTTGTCAGTGGGAGGTGGGTATGTATGTATGGGCCTGTCTGACAGGATGTTGGCATTGTCAGTCATTTACAGTTGGCCCTGACTCAGGACATATATGAGTGTACATTGCTGTTTATGATATAGCTGAAGGAAGTGTCATGGTTCTGTATGGACTCCTTCGCAGATAATCTTTGCATAACCTGGATTGGATAATGTTTGGAGTGCACGTTGTTTATTGATGATACTGATTGCAGGTTTTTTATCTTCTTTACCTTTCCACTTTCTAAGAACAACCTAAGTATCTGTAGTACATATTTGATTATGACAGGGTTCCAATATATTATATATGTGTCTGTTGTCATATAACTGTGTGCACAAGGCAGGATTGGTGAATAGTGAGAGGTTCCTGGGTTAACACATGCAACTGCCAGATATGTGTGGCCCACTGCTGTACTCAGACATGGGCTAAGTGTGTGAGCATTCCCAGTTTGGCCTTTCAGTATGTTGTTGCCTGACATTTGCCTCATTTATTCAAGTGTGTGAGCATGCCCAGTGTGACCTTTCAGTATGTTGCTGCCTGAAGTCCACTACATTTTTTGATGTGTGTGAACATGCCCAATATTAACATTTATACTATATGTGTGTTGAAAATCAGGTTGTATTTTTACTGCAGGGCTCACCTTTGTGTGATAACTCTACAGGGATTATGCTGTGCCTGCAGGCTTTCCATGAGACACTTTGCATAGACTTATCAACATTTTTTCATTCAGGCTGACCAGTGAAATACTGTCATCATTTAGTGGTTCAGTACTGTGACTGTAGTGCACAGTACCTGGGTTTGAGGACTGTCACTGCTTTATATTTTCATACTGGGCAGACCAGACTGCTTAAGGACCAGTAAAGCAAATATGAGCATGTTTACCTGCTTTTGCTCAACTATGCCCAACTTTGACCGAACTTGCCCAACATTGCTCAACATTAACCAACATTGCTGAACGTTGCCCAATATTGCTCAACATTGCCCAAAGTTGTGCTAGTTAGTGTGTGCAATTTTGTTTACATATACTAAATAGTGGTAAAAGCTGTTTAGCACTGCTTTATATTGCTTAAAACATGGCAATCATGCCTCAGGTGGTGCTGCAGGGCTGCCTATGTTGGCTGCACATAGTACACTCTCTATACATGTTTGAAAACAGGTAGTGTCAAGTTAGGCATCCCTTTTACTATACGTGCGAGTCAGAGAGAGGTATCATTTCCAGGGTTCCTACTGAGCCAGTGTATGTGCTATGTGTTGCCTGTTTGCCAAGGCCAAAGCATACTGGGCATGCCTCCTTCTGCCTACTGGGGCAGGCTCAGGTTGTTCCTCCTCCGAGTCACGCTCTGCCTGTGATGGCCTTGGCAATGGTGGGGGGCTGTTTGGCCCGGCCCTATGCTGCTCCTGCTGCAGCTGTTTTTGCAGGATAATATTATGTAGCATAGCACATACCATGACAATTTGGATACATGTAGTTGTTGAGTACTGCAAGGCTTCACCAGATGTGTCCAGGCACGGGAACTGTGACTTGAGCAGCCCAAACACACGCTCGATTACATTTCGTGTTTGTGCATGTGCCTCATTATGGCTTTCCTGTTCAGGTGTGTGTGCATTTCTGATGGGTGTCATCAGCCACGGCTCCAGTGCATATCCAGCATCCCCACTAGGTGACCATGAGGGATGTCCCCATTGGCAAATGTCTGGTACAGCTGTGTCAGATGCCAGATATGGGAATCATGGTATCTTCCAGGGCAGCCAGCACACACATTCAGTATTATGCCCTGGGTATCACACACAACCTGGCAGTTGATGGAGGGGAAGCCCTTGCGGTTAAAGTAGGCCCTACCCCGCTCACCAGCTAGTGCTTTGATGTGTATGTGCGTGCAGTCTATTGCACCCACTACCTCAGGGTATTCCGCTATTTGCTGGAAAAATGCATATTGCTGGCCAATACCTCACGGGAATTGGGGAAATATACATGATCACTGACATGTGCTGACATGGCATTCAGGAACTGGTGCAGTACCCTGGATGCTGATGCCTGTGAAATCCCCATCATATCACCAGTTGGTCTCTGGAAGGTACCTGTTGCTAGTATTCTTAGGCCAACACATACCTTGGTTTCCACTGGGATGGGTTCCCCTCTGTTGGTTCTGTGTATGAGGAGTGGCCTGCACAGCTCAACAATTTTCTGCATGAGGTCTCTGTCAACTCTATAGCACTCTACTATCTCCAGCTCATGTAGCCCCTGTTAGGTTACCCTGGGCCTGTACACTCTTCTCCGTCTCCTCACTGTGGGTTGCTCAGCAGCATTCGCATTGTCACCACCCTCAGCATGTTGCATATGTCGCATTACAACAGCAATGGCAGCCCCTAACATTTCTTTGTCTCAGTAAAGCTTTTTAAGTTTTCACTTCTCTTAGTTTACTGCAGTGTTGCAGTGTCTCTAAGGAAAACATGGTGGAAAATTGTTTGCAGAGTTTTAAGTGCCGGGCTGGGCTGGGCTGGGCTAGTGTACTGCCTGTGAAATTGCCTGATTCTGATTGTTTTCACCTGCTAGCTCGCTAGTTCTCCTTGGTTAACTTCCTATTTGTTGTGCTTCCTTTTCCCTTTCTGTTTCCACAGGGGGCAGCACCGCGCAAACAAGTGCAAACACTCGCACACCAGCTCACACGTGCGCACACATGCTTGCAAGGCCTAAGACTTGCTGACTCCTGCTTGAACGCTCTCACACAGGTGCAAACGCGCTTACACAGATTTCAACAACCTTACACATGCTTACTCCAGCTTAAACGCGTGCACACAGGCGCACCCGCATGCACACAGACTTACTCGGATTTACAGGTGTGCACCCACGCGCAAACACATTGCAGGCACTTCCACAAGAAACTTTAGTGTTATCCACAGCATACACCTTCAATTTCTTGCCTTTAGCTAGGATACCTGTTGACACGCCTCTTCCAGTGATGAGTAACTGACAGCAAACGCATGCCACTCTGCTCCAATGACCTTACATTCTTTCATACATACCCCCCCATGATGTCACCTATCTTCTACTCTGATACTCCCCTTATCCTACTCTTACACACCACAGACTTTGCTCATATGCCATGTAAAATTGGGATTCACTATCCTTACCCTCATTTGCATAGGATTGCCTACTAATGCTTGGTTACATCTCTTAGACTGCTTCCCCCCTTAGCAACCTCTACTCAGTAGCCATGTTGTCTTCAGCCTGCCATTCACTTGCTTGGCAGTTGAATATTTTGAATAAAATCCCTATTTGTGGCTTTTATTTTTTTTTTCATGGTTTTTAGAACACAGCACTTTTGACCAGCACTGCGCTATGCTTAAACTTCGGAGATTGAGGTAAAAAAAATATATATATTTTTATTTTGCAACAGGAAAAATTGCCAATGGCCATATATTTGGCCATTGGCATGCTTCCTCAACTGGATGCATCCTTTATTTGGAGCTGTCACGGCTCCGTTTTGCTATTTGCAGAATGGTACTCAGTTGACAACGGAGTACATTTCTGCAAATAACACTACTCTTACTCGGACAGGTTAGGGTTTCCTAGATCGCAAATTTACCTCATTTGCATAGCTTTCAGCAGCAAATGAGGTAATTTGCATAACCTAACCCTGTCCGTGTAAAAGTCGTTTTAGGAGCTCTCTTGCACGCCCCTGCCGACTGTTCCTGGATTGCTCAGCAGACATGTTGGCTGCATGGAGTCTTACTGTACTCTTAGACTCCGTGCAAGCCTTTGTGAATCCGGCCCAATGTCAATGATTACCTGTTCTCATTGTGCTGATGACAAAGATTAAAACAGTCAAGCTTCTAGTGGTGGGCCTGTATTACAAAATAATGGTCAAAACATTTCCTGCATGTGGTATCTCATTGTAAATTTCTGATATTTTTTTCTCATATGCATGAAAGCCACTGTCACCACTGAACCATTTGTCTCTTATAATACACTGCCATTTTCAAGTTTATGTATCCATTGCCTGGATTTCAGATGAAGAGACAGGAACAATTTACCAACTTAGAAATTCCTTCACCTTCCCTGCCTTACAGTCATACATTCTAGATTAGTATTTTGTGTGGTAAAGTATGGATTCTCTATTTCCCTCTCTCATTTTCTGAGCAACATAACTTATTCCCTTCATTCGCTATTTTAGTTCTATATCACAGAATATTGAAACGGAAACTTTGCTAGCAGATAAGAACCACTTGCCCCACCTACTCTTCCTAGCTCTGTTTAATTGCATTTTACTGTATTTCATTACTGTTTAACTGTTTTTTCATGCTGTGAGTTCTGTTTTTTTTATTGAGTAGCATAGTCTGATACAGGTTTGCTGCATCCAGAGCTGCAACTGCACTGTTTTTAACGCTTTGTGAGGTATTCCAGCTACAATTTCTCCCTTAGCAGCACTTGTGTGATCACCTTTTGATACTACTCTTAGACCTTCCACCCTTTACCCTCTTAGCTCTCTTTGGCCTCTCTTCTTCAGTTTCTGACAAATATGGATGGGCAATTTCCTACATTTTCTCCTGCCATTCTGGTTGATATGGGCATCCTGAGACAGTGTAGCAACCACCTCATGTACATGGACAACTACTACCACCTAGGAACACAATTTGTGAGAGATGCAGTTATATTAAGATCCTAGAGTCAATGTTCTCTCCCTTGTAAGCAAGTATATCTGGTACTGAGAAGGTTGTCAACATAAACACCACACCTCAACCACCATCCACACCTATGCAGCACACACTCACATATGTGGAGGTCCTCAACAAAAACATACTCAAACAAAAGAGACCTCTGAGGCAAAACACATGCAATCTCCACTGCCCACAACACCACACACAGTCCACACATCTGTGTCTCACAGCCACTAAGGCCTACACATAAACCCAACATAAGACGCCATTGTGTGACACACAGATATGACCCTCACCAGGCTAGATAAGGAGAAAGTCATGGTTAGTTGTTTGTCAGGTGCCAGAATCCACCATATCAGCCATGCACTCAAGTCTCACAACAACAGGTACTGTGATGACTGTGTCATAGTCCATGGTAGTGTGAATGACTTAAGACATACCACCCTGGACTACATGAAGAGACATGATAGAGCTCACTGAATATGTGTCTCAGATAGGTATGTTCCTAGCCTTAATCAGCATTCTACCATCACCCAGAATGATGCCTCAATACAAACAGAAAATGATTGATTTTAACAATTGGCTTATTTCTGGTGTCATTCCAAGAGGATCCAGTACCTGACAGTTTGGGAAGACATGATTGTCAAACCACAATGCTTTGCCAGAGATGGCCTGCATCTGTCTCCCTTGGGCTTCTGGCTCTTAGCAAAGGCTCTCATCTCTCCCATAGTGCCTTTTTTAGGCAAAGCCATGAGATCAAAACTATCAACATGAAAATTCCATCAAAATGCAAATTAAAGGTCATACTGCTATACGCTAGGAGTCTAAACATAAAACTGCAATCACAAGACTGTATATATAGCCAACCTGCTGGCAGACAGGTTCAGTGAAAACTTCACCCCTCCTTCCCCCATCAGTAAATCAGGACATCCCCAGCACCTGCTCCCTCCCCTTATCTCTAGGTAGTAAGTCATGACTGCCTCTCAAAGGCAAAAAATACAGCTTTCATGAGACCAGATAACATCCCAGGCTACATCTTACATGAACCCAGACAGGAACTTGCAGCACCATTAGGCACCCTATTCAACCAAAGCCTGAGTACTAGCTTCATCCCAGCCAAGTGGAGGATAGCCACTGTCATCCCTTTGCACAAAGATGGAGCATCCACCAATCCAGGAAATTATAGACCCATTAGCCGAACTAGCCTGATCTGTAAGGCCATGGAACAGATTATCATGGACCTCATTAACAAGGACATTGGCAACCACCAAACACTTGATCCCTCACAGTTTGATTTTGTCAAGGGGAGGTCATGCCTGCTAAATTTGATCAACTTCTTTGAGACAGTCACCAAAGCCATATACGAGGGGAAGACAGTGCACCTTGACCTGGCTAAGGCCTTCGATACTATTCCCCATGTGGGTATAATAGATAAACTCTCTCAACTAGGCATCAATCTCTGTGTTACCAGATGGATAGAAAACTGGCTCACTGATAGAACCCACCTAGTAAAAATAGGGGAAGCGACCTCAAGCAGTCAAACCATAACAAGTGGTGTACCCCAGGGATCAGTCCTGGGGCCTTTGCTGTTTGGGATATACTTTTCTGAGGTGCAGGCCAAAACCAGTGGGCTATGGCTGACCAAGTTTGCAGATGACTGTAAGCTGGGCACTGTCATCAGTTCCCCTAGTGATGTGGACATCCTCTAGTTGAGTATCACCAAATATACGACTGGTGCCAGAAACATGGCCTCAAACTGAATGCCAAAAAATGCATCATCATTATGTTTGGGGAGAGTGACATCCTCACAAATTCTCACATTAATAACAAGGTCCTAAGCATGCAATCAGTCGTGAGGGACTTGGGCACCTAGGTTGATAGCAAACTGACTTTTGACCAGAATATTGCCTCCATTGTAAGGAAAGCTTTTTATATGGCCCACCTCATCAGTAAGGGTATCTCATCCAGGGACAAGGTGGTCATAACATCCCTGTATTCTTCCCTTATAAGACCCATTATTGAGTACAATGCTGCTTTTGGCTTGTACCTCACAAAGCACATGCAACAGCTGGAGAGACCACAGAGGTTCCTCACCAGGTGAATCCAGGGGCTCAAATATCTACCCTGCACAGATAGGCTAAAGGCTCTGTCCCTCTATTCAGTCTCCTACAGATTCTTCAGAGGTGACCTCTGTCTGGCATACAATGCAATCTCAAACCCTGCCTTAATGGGACTGCTGCATATCCGAAAGTCAAGCTCCATTCGAGTAACCCACACGTGTGACCAGAACCTGGTCTGGGACATCAGTGGGACTTGTTGGCAGGACAGATTTGTGTCCCAGAGATTCCCCCTTCTGTGGAATAGACTCCCGCTCCATGTCAAGAAGAGTACCTCACTAACGCTTTTTAAGCTCAACCTGGATAACTGGATGGGGAACAGAAACTACACCCCTGGGATTTTACCTGTGTCCCTGCTGAACAGGGGCATCAGGTGCTGACTTGCTGGAACATGGGCTAAATTCTTTGCTAGGCTTGTAAGGTGCTCAGGACAAATAGCCTAGTAACTTCCTATGATCCTATGATCCTATATGATAAACTGCAAATTCTGTTTAGTTGACATCTTCTCATCATTTATAAAGATACATTGCACTTCTCATCCATCCTTTGTCTGCTAAGTGACACTGCATAGTAGCACTAAGAGACAATAAATATTCAAATAAAGGCATGCTGCAATTATGTATAGCTAGCTAACCTTTGGGTAGATAAATGAGCTGAGTGGCTACCATGCAAGTGGACCTAGCCATGCAGTTAAACTGTGCAAGTAGACACAGCTATGCAGTGAAATCCATGCATGAAAGTACAAGACACATTACTTTGTGCAATCTTGCAAGAACAGTAAATGTGAACTCACAACAATAAACCTTAGGATAAGTAGCGCTGATAGCAGTTTGGTTACGTATATTACTGTGTCCCTTGGTAGGACAGCACAAAGCAGTTCACAAAGCTAATTAGCAATATAGTACCTGCAGATGTAATTTGAGGCATAAAAGGGAAGGAAAAGGGTGCACAGAAAAGGAAAGTAGGAAAATGGAATAGCAAATTATTTATTTATTTTTATTTTATTTTACATTTGTTGACCGGGCTAGTCTAACTGGATACATGTCCATTTTCAGTAGAGGCCCGGGGAGATAAGCTCCAACATTAAGGTAATGTATCAGGACTACAAATAAAAATAAAAGTAAATTGTAAATAGTACATTATTACAAAGAATTAATGCAAGCTCCAATATAAGGTAATATAACAGGTTGTGAACAGTAAACTATTATAAAGAATAAATGCAGTTCATAGCTAAAGGGTGTCTATTAATGAACTAAGGTAGCTTCAATAGCAAACAGATAAAAAAATACAACAATAATGGTACAAGGAAAAAAAATAAGATTAAAGAAGGATTGGGTTAGCAAAGAAGTAACAAACAACATTAGAGAAAGAGAGGTTAGCAAAGAAGTAACAAACACGATTAGAGAAGGAAAATTTAGGGTGTCGAGTCAGTAGTATTAAGTGCAGCATATACAAGAGGAATAATGATTAGCAATATTTGGACAAGAAAAAAGAGTGGAGGGGTGAAAGGTACCATCTTGTTGTTATGTTAGACAAGGTTTGCTTGAAATGTCGTAGGTAGCATAAGTATTAACAAAGACAGAAGAATATCAGGAAGTGTGAAGTGTCAACGGTAGCATAGGAGTTAACATTGATGTGGAACAATATCAGTAGGTGGAGAGTGATTATAGAAAAAAGAAGAGTAAGTTTAATGGTTAGAAGGAAATAGAAAAACTACATTATTGACTATGAATGAAAATGATGCGATTGTGCTCTAGCGGGTAGTAGAGGGGGGAAAGGAAATATGATAGCTGGCAGGTGTTAATCTGGATTAGTACATGGGCATAACCAATGTTCTTTAAGGTGTAGTTTTAGCTGCTGTTTGAATAGTGATAAGGATGGAAGTAATTGTAGGTTGCTGGGGAGTTTGTTCCAACTCTTACCCACAGAATTTGCAAAGAGGGAGTCTCTGGCTTTATTGAGGGATTTCAGGGTGGATATTTGTAGTTTATTTGCTGAGCATAGGGTAGTGAGATTTCTATAAGGAGTTGCAATGCTACAAAGAATAGGAGTCCTATTGGTGTGAAAGAGAATCTTGTGGGTAATTGTAAGTTGCTGAAATAGATGGTTTTGGAGTTCAAGCCAGCCTAGTTGTTTGAGGTTTAAACAGTGATGAGTTCTATATGGTGAACCAGTGGCAAATCTGGCAATGTTGTTGTAGGAGGTTGCTAGCTTGTTTAGGTTAGTTTTGGAAAGATTTGTATAGATAGATGAAGCATAGAGGAGAGTAGACATCAGGTGAGTATGGGAAATGGTAGTTTTGGCTTCAGGGGTAAGGAAGGACTTTATCTTGTACAGTGAGCCCAGTTTTCTATTAACAGTTTTAATTGTAGTGCTAATGTGTGTGTCAAAGTTGAGATTGTGATCTCTAGTTACCCCTAAGAGCTTGCTGGTTGGATCAGGTGTAATTATAGTACCATTGCTTGATTTGACTGTTAGGTCTATTGGATGGGACTTCTGTGAAGGAGGGAAAACAAGTAACTTGTTTTTTTGGGGGGCGTTTAGTAGGAGGCAACATTGCAAAAAACATTTTTCTACTGAGGTAAATACTGACTGGGTGATAGATTGGAGCTTGGATGCTAAGGTGGCAGAACACACTAATGTGGAATCATCTGCATATTGTATGCAGGTAGATTGTGGAATATTTAGCTGTAGGTCACTGATAAAGATAGAGAAGAGGAGAGGTCCCAGGATGGAGCCTTGTGGAACCCCAAGAGTAATAGGAAGAAGAGTAGAGAGGTTGTTGTCCCAGAGAACAGCTTGCTGTCTGTTTTCTAGGTAGGACTTGAACCACTGTAGTGTCTTTGTGTTGAGTGAGTATTGTTCTAGTATTTGTAGTAGTAATTGATGGTTCACCATATCAAAGGCTTTAGATAGGTCTATAAACAAAGCAGTAGAGAGCCTATTATTGTTACGATGCTTGTTGATGCAATCAGTGAAGGATAGTAGGGCAGTAGTAGTACTGTGGTGTGGCCTAAAACCATGTTGACAGTCTGCTAGAAGGTTGTGTAGGAGAAGGTGATCAAGTAGTTGGTGGTGTATACATTTTTCCATTATTTTGGCTAGAGAGGAGAGCAGGGCTATGGGGCGATAGTTGGATATTTCAGTTGAGTTACCACCCTTATAAAGAGGAATTATGTGTGAGATTTTCCAGAGAGATGGGATATAACTTTCAGTAATAGTTGTACTGATTAGTATGGAAATAGGATAGGAGACAACTTTAGTGCAATTTGCAGGTATTCTGCTGGTAGGAGATCAGCGGATGGGCTACATGGTTTAAGTTTTGTTAGTAAGGTGTGTATGACAGATGTAGAGACTGGATTTAGTTGAAAGGTAGGGAGTTTGCTAGTCATGGAGAATGGGAGGTTTGTGGTAACAAGAGGTAAGGAATTTGCGAGAGATTGTACAGTTTCAGTAAAGGAAGTATTGAAAGTGTCAGCAATTTCCTTAGATGTACTTAGGGAAAGTGCTGTAGAAATTGGAGTCTTGGAGTGTCCTGGGTGTAGAAGTTTGTTCATAGCAGTCCAAAATGTTTGGGAGGGTTTGCTGATGCCTGTCTCGGAGTTTTAGGTAGTAGTTTTTTTATCAAGTAGTATAGCTTTCTTTGTGGTGTTTCTATGCTGTTTATAGTTCTGGTGATCAGTTGGGCTCTTAGTACATCTCCATTTAGACCAGATCTTATTTCTTACTAGAATTTTTTGTCTTGTTTCTTTAGAGAGCCATGGTGCTGCTTTATGTCTGGTTCTTATGGATAGACTAGAGGCATGGTATTCCAGTATTTGTAGGAATTTAGAGTTAAAATGGGATACTGCTTCATCAAGGGAGAGTTATTTTAAGGGAGACCAATCACAGGCTTGTAGCTCAGCTTGGAAACTTACAGCATTAAAGTGTTTTTGTTTCGTATGGTTTTAAGGATAGGTTGTTTAGGGAAGAAGGTTTTATGCCTAATGATATAGGTGAGTGAATGGTCGCTAATGTAGTCAGGTAGGGTGTCTGCAGTATGTGTTGGGATGGTTTCTAATAGGATCCAATCTAATGTACTTTCTTTGTTAGTAGGCTTATGGATTCTTGTAGGGGTTGTGATAAATTGAGAAAAGCCATACAAGTTAATATGGATTGAAGGTTGATTGGAAGTACAACAGTTCCAGTCTATATTGAAGTCTCCAAGTACTAGAGTTTCTTAAGGGAAGGAGGATGAGAGGAAGCATAGGATATTTTCCAGGGTGTTGATATTATTGCCTGGAGGTAGATAAGTGTATATTATATAGATAGCTTTACTAGAATTGAGTTGGAGTTTGGAGACAAGGATTTCTGTGTGATTATCTAATGGTAGTTGTAAGTCTACTAGAGTCACATTGAGATAAGATTTAAAGAAAATTGCTACACCTCCACCAATTTTTTGTAGTTTGGTCAGCCCTTATTATATTATATCCTGGTGGGATGACTTCATTATCATTTGTTCCTGGTTTGAGCCAGGTTTCTGTTAGGCAAATGACATCAAAGGAATGTATGTCCAGTGGCATATGCAGTTAGCTAATTTTATTGTTTAAGCTTTGTATATTAAGATGGGCTATCAATAAGGAGTTAGTAGTTTGGGTCAGGGTTGTATGAGTGGTGGTTTGGGGCAGTTGGGGGTTTTGTGGGGTACTGTTAGGGCCTGGGGTGGGGTGGATATCTCCATGAAGAAGAGGGTGTTGTAATGTATGTAAGAGTTTCAGGAGTTTAAAGAGAGTATATAGTGTTCTTCTGGTTTGTTGGAGACTAATGTGAGCTAGCCTATGATATTTTGGGGAGAGGTAGGTTGAGGTAGAGATAATGTTTGCATGGTTGTGGGTAGTAGGTAGATCGGTAGGTAATATTTGTTTTAAAAGATGAAGGGGTGCAGTGATGTGTGAGTTTTCATACCATGTAAGCATGAGTGGTATGAGTAGTATGTGTATAGATGCAAGAGAGAGCAGTACGTATTTAAGTTTAGGTTGATGTGATTTAAGCATGGTGGAATGGGGAGAGATGTAAGTAAAGCAGTAGTAGGATAGATAAGAAAGCCAGGAAGGATAGAGGTAATATGGAAGTAGAAGTAGTGGGGAGGGGAATGTGTGTAAGGGAGTGTCTTTAAATAGTGTTTAGTTAAAGATTATGGGTAATTGGATAAGTATGGGAAGGGGGGGTGTCTTGTGAGGTATAAGTGTAGGAACACAGGGGTGGGTGGGAATTGGGGGTAGGGTGGGGGATCGGAGTGAGCACGCAGGGCGAACAAAGCAGGGAAGCCACAGGTGGCTAAGGACTAGCAGAAAAACCTAAATGTGTGCAGGTGAATATTGAGGAAAAGTTCAGTAGATACAGGTAAGTATTGAGGGGTAGAAGCTGGGAAGTGCAAGGTAAGGGACAGTAGAGAGATGGGTATCAGATATTGTGAGGGAGTCTCAGACATAGTGATAACAGCAAGATAGGAAAGAGCTTCTTAGGCTGTGCAGGAGAAAAGATACTTAGTATAGGATCTGAGCCTTACTCCAGTTAAAGTGAGGGCAAACAATGCTAGGAATCAGCCTAGGTTATGGTGCCATCTAGTGGGCAAAGGGTGAAATTGCAGCTGAAGCTGGTGAGCAGAGAAGGACGGTATAAAGTGTACAGAGCACAAGAAACAGTTTCTGGAGACAGTACAAGGATAGAACTAAATAGTTGGTGAAAGGTGTACAGTGATTGGATAGGTAAAAGAGAAAAACCTTTAGGGGTAGAGGAAGGGTATGGCTGCTAGGTATCCTGGCTAGGTAACATGCAAAAAAGCATATACAAATTGTTAGGCAAGTGTTCAGGTTTAGACAGCACATACTTCTTGCCTCTTTAAGTAACAGGGATCTTTTACAGGATGGTGAAAGACTTTTAATTATCTGTTGTAAGGGTAGGTTGCACAGGTCCTTTCGCCAGCTGGGTTGGTCCCACTGTAATGCTACAGGGTGGTGGACAAATAAACCTGTAACATCCAGCAGCTGTGTGGTATAAGCAGAGGTTCTAAATGCTCGAAAAGGTCTTTTCTTTTAGACAGCTTGTTTTCACAAATCAGCTCCAAAGCGTCCCTTTCACATAGCCCACTGATCATGGTTCAAATATCCACACTCAGCTCTTGTCCAACCTTCCCTTATGACTGCGAGTTCTACAACTAAGCAGAATTCTGTAGAAAGTGACACACATATTTCATAAAACAGCATACCCACCCCCCCAAAAAAAAGCAAGTTGAGGGATACAAAAAGGGACAGCATATACTAATGTGCACAGTGGGGGGAGAGGAGAAACATTTTGTTTGCAAGGCAACACTCCATATTTTATTTATATGGAATGAAGGAATTTGGTGGAGGTAAAAGATAATGTAGAGCATGAAAGCAGTTGAGTACAGTGTGTGGGAGTGACAGAAAGAAAATAGCACAAACACATGGGATGAGAATGTACATATTAGGATGGGAAAACACGGGATGAAGAGAGATAGAGAAAAAAGAAATAGTAGTTAGGATGGTAATGATAATTGGGAGTTAGCAAAGATTGCATTCCATGATGCAAACACCTTACAAGAGGATTAAACACAAATGACTGGTACCAAAGTCATGGACTACCCCATCAATAAGACAACTCTAAGAGCTGACCTGCTAGTCAGGGATCTGAAACCATATGTAGACAGTAATCTGGATTTACCCGACTTGTGGCCAAGATAGTGAGAAAATAATTATGTGTTACCCAACCTGTAAGTAAGGGCATGGCATTCAGGTCCAAGGAAGTCATAGTGCCACTTTATTTGGTCCTTCTCAGACCCATCGTTAGGTATAATACCCACTTTAGCATGTACCTGACCAGACATATGCAACAGTTGGAATGCCAACAAAGGTTCCTTACCAGGAAAATCCAGTATATAAACACATTGTCCTATATGGATTGCCTTAAAGCTTAATCTCTATACTCTGTCTCCTACAAGTTACTGAGAGGCGATCTGTGCTTGGCATACAAGACATCCTCAGATCCAGCTCTGATGGACCTTTTCTACATCTGCAAAATGACCATCATCAAAACCACTATATGCAAGGATTTAAATTTTGCTTGTGAGATAAATAAGACATATTTGGCAAAACAGATATGTGTCTCAGAGGGTCTGGAACATGCTGTCCATCCATGTGAAGCAGAGTCTATCCTAAACCTATTTATGCATAACCTTGACCAATGGATGGGAAATTGGAAATTCACCCTGGGTCTTGCTCCATATGTATCTGATAGATAGAGGCAGATGGTAATAACCAGACTAACATACATCCCACATAACCTCTAGAAACTTCCTAACAAGCTCCCTTCTAATAAATGCCCATGATAATTAGGGATGCAATTTGGTTGAATTGCATGGCTAGGCTTATAAAGGTCCTGGTGGTCATTAGCCTTGTATATACCTAGGAATCTATGGCTGGATAATGCACACAATTTGGGAGTGGGACAAAACAGGAAGATAGCACATGTGGTTGTGGATATGCTGATATATGAGCAGTTGACATGTCATCCCTCATTCTGGTTCTGAGGGACATTACAAGGATCCATCACCATGTGATGAATGCAGGTAGTCTCATATATGCACTCAACCCTGCCCTAGTGACCCCATGGTAGGGGCCAGAATGTGGAGGAAATATGAAATCCATTCCAGGAGGCTCTCACTCTAAACCATATAGCTACTAACTGTTCCCTTCCATACCGTATCCACTACCTATTCAACTTCAGCCTGGCCATGTCAATAAATGCAGGAAGGCTACTTGCCTGTGAGGACCAACTATATCATCCCTTCATTGAGGCACTTATAGCTTCATGGTCATCATGTACCTCAGATGGGGGTTTTCATGGCCATAGTAACTGCTGAAAAAAAATCTGTCACATGGATCTGCAGTTAGGAGATTAACTGGAAATGTAGCCATACATGAGTTGTGTCTGACACTGGAATAGATGCATTTAATAGACATGTTACCCTTGCTTGTGAAAATAATTATATCTGGCTGTAAAACTCGCCTGCCTCCTGCAAAGAACAACACAATTTGTGTCATGGTGTGCTCAACAGGGACATATCAGAGAACCACATTTCTGTAAAATAAGATGTTAGAACAATAGATATGAACTTGTACATATATATCATTACATAAATTAGTAACTCTGCGAACCCCTATAGATATGTTCAGATAAATAAGCAAAATATGGTACAAGTATACAAATATACACATAGAAAGAGTGATAACATTGTGCAATGTTTAGCATTGCAACCTCATAGCAAGAGATTCTTCGGTTTTATTCTTAGCTGAGCTGCCTTCTGTGTGAAGTGTCAGGCTCCTCTATATTTTTCTGTGAGCCTTCTGTGAGTACTCTGGTTTCCTCACACTTCCAAAGACGTGCAGTAGGCTCATTGTTGACTTTAAGTATTCTAAGAGTATGTCTGTGGTACGTGAGTAATATAGAATTGCCTGACAATCTGTTTTGCTTTCTACTAATCTAGTAGATTCTATGGATGGTAGCATCTGTTAATGGGCACTGTGCAGTCAACATGATTTGGTGCAGTGCAACCCCCCCCCCCCCCCCCAGATCAGGGCCATGAACAAACCTACACAAAATGCAATAGGCATTTTACATGAAGTTTCACAACCACCACTTCCACCTGACATGGAAAGTCTAGACAATAGCAGGCATCTAATTCCCAAGATGACATTTATGGTATTGTTGCAGAGCGATCACCATGGTTCCTCTGCTGCATATCATGAAAACAGTGCCTGTATTGCTATTCTGTTATGGTGATGCTCCTGGCTGACAAAAGCTTCCCTGCTGTGTCATACCAGGCATCCACATTTTAAATGCACTACCAAAGATGCCAAGTATGTACTCCCTGAGATGGAAGTGAAGGATAGAATGCATAATCATGCTCTGTTTCATGCATCATGCAGCTACTGGCTGGTAGGTACCAGCAGAATATACTGTTCTCCTGAATCTCTTTTGAAAATAGTGGATGTACAACAAAATGGTAGCCTGCAACTCACACTAACACTAACAGCATGATTTATGTGGAGTGGCTACCAATCTACAGTCATGCATGTATCTATTATGGCACCCTGTAGAACAGTTGCAGCCATGAGCTGCCAGAGGCAAGCAATGACAGTAGGTTGTGTCTTATGCATCAGGTACTCAGGAGCAAAATATAGAAATTAATTAATGTTCATGACAGCCTGAGTTAATTTGCCTAAGTGTCATAAAAACGAGTATAAACTTATTTGAACCTAAAGGCATATAACAGGGTTGCACACATATGGGAAGCTAACTAGCATATTTTGGCTGCAGGATTTGGAGGATTAACATTACTTGGATCCATAAGCACTCTGGGGAGGCATGTAGTACCCAAAAGTATGAGATAATCTGCCCTTTTCTCCTTTCTTAAGAACGTTCACCCTTCCTCTAGAATTCATATTATAAAAGGCTAGTAACAGAAATATGTGTGCCTACATGTGTCTCATGTTTGCAAAAGATACTGGCAACAAAATAGCCCACAATATTAGGACAATCTGCCAGTGTACATGCTTGCTAAGCTTATGGTGCTCTTATGACCTGCTAATTTATATGCTGACTTATGGTGGTAACTATAGTAGTCATATGCCTGCACACATTAGCAGCAATGCTTTATCAAGGGTGGTGACAAAAATGACCTCAGCATTTGGCAACAGGGTTTACTACTTTGCCCTCTACATACCTGTTTGCACATACACCTGCTTTATGTATTTGTAAATTGTGTCTTTTATGAGCTGGATTGTAGTTAGCTTATGGAATGTCAATTATAATAATGTAAATCTCAATTCAGTGACATAGTGGAGTAAGGTAACACTCTAAATTGACCCTAGGCGTGAGTGCATGCATGTGTGTGTCTTCTGTGGAAGGATGGGGGCTGGGCTGGCAACTCGACACCATAAATCTCCACTGCCAATCAAGAGCGGACAGGTGATCTGCTGTGTTGACCCCTAACCGGGAAAAATCTGAAAGAAGAAGAAGAAATGGAGTAAGGTGACATGGACTCCCCTGAACCACACCCCATGTAGGGCCTAGTTTAAAGTCCATTATCTAGTTTCGCTAAGTCAAAGTTCTCTAGGATGTAGTTGAAATTTTGTTAGACAGTGACAGTTCAGTCATCCGGTGGAGATAAAATTATATTCTCATATCTGTCTCATTAGCAATTGTATGACATACCCCCTAAGTTGTCCTTTTGATTATAGTACTATTTAAGTAGCTTAACATTGTATTTGTAACCATACCTCTCAACTCTCCAGATTTTTTCAGAATGTACAGATTTTCACCTCAAAATTTCAGTCTGTTCCTCATAAAATTTGTGGTTTTCTGTCAAATCACTGGGATGATCTGAGGAATGAAATCACTAAATACTGACATACATTGGAGTTTCAGACTTGATATCCTTTAGAAAATGCATTTTAACAAATCCTGTTATTCTAGCTACTTTTTAGGTTTATAAGAGCAACATTTAAAATCTTTCCCTATATTTTGGCCTTTGTTCCTCCATTTTATCAGGCTTTGTCCAGTTTTCTTGGACTAAGAGGTTGAGAAGTATGTTTTTAACTGTTATTCTGCTAATACCTGTAACATACATAGCATAGGTTCATAAGTAATTATTAAGCATATGTTCCAGAAGACCACTGAGGACCTTAGCCCAGTTTCACAATTTCCATGGAGTACTGTCTGCTTAAGCTGGCCAGAATCACACAGCTGGCAGATGAAGGATAAGGGAGTCAACCTCTGGATACTAGAAGAAGCTAATTACCAACTCATTGTCTTAATTTTCTGCACTAACTGCCAGACTCCCAGGTGTCTGCAGGTCAGGAGGATGAGGTAGATGGCAGACTTTGAGCAATTCCTGCTCTGCTATAAATTATGTCCTGTTAAAAGCACTCATGATGCATGGACAACATCTGTTGGCAGAGAAGAAGCTGGCAGTTCTTTATTTGACCAGGTCCAATATACAGTGATTAATAACATAAATACTGTGAAGGTGATGTAATCACAATTTATAGCAGTTTTCTGAGAAGTCATAAGCATGATAGCAATATGCTATGCCATTCCAAAGCAATGGCATGTTAAATAGTAGCTGAAAGGATTGCCATGGGGATAGCATCTTGTAGCGGTAAGTTGACAGAGCCAGAGGAATTCTTGGTGCCCTACAAGGGTACTGTTTCTAGGACTATGCCTGGAGGAACGGAAACTCACATCATAACTGACCTACCCCCATATGTCTTAGTTGATGATTTACTATGTTAGTATCTCTTACAATAGATTTCTGTATGGCTGTGCAACACATAGACACTTAGGCTGATCATAACAGCTATTGGCTATGTACTGCTTTATATACATCAGGTATTTGGTCATGTAAGGATGGTAGCAGTGATAGGCTCAGATTGCATGGTACATCTTTCACTGACACCCTTCATGTGAGTGCCACAAGGGTATAGTCTTGACACAGATATTAATGCTCATTCAAATGTGTCTTCTATTGTGTTTTCACCAGGCAGAGCACAGTATGGCCAGGTGTACAACTGCAGGCTAATGTTGGCACCTTTGCTGAGACAGATGATGATGACAACATACAGATACATGAGTTATAGTCCAATGATACAATTGCACTGCCTGACTCCTTCCTGGCTGAGCATCCAACATCAATGCAGGTTAAATGTTTGACCACAAACACACAAAATCATGAGGCTTCATAATGTCAGCTCTCACCATTCCAAGTGAGGGAGGGATACCTGATTTTAACCACAAATGGTTCATAGGTTCATAGGAGGTTACTAGCCTAATGGCTCTTGGGCCTTTACAAGCCTAGTCATATAATACCCAGGTTCTCTAATTGACCATTGTTAAATGGTTTGATTGTTTGCAGAGTGAATCTATGATCAGCACCAGCTGCCCCTGTCCATGAGGGACATAGGTGCTACCCTAGGGTTGAATTTACGGTCTCACATCCAGAGGTCCAGGTTGCACTTAAATAAGGTCATTGAAAAGCTCTTCTTAACGTGAATTGGGAGTTTATTCCAGAGTAGCATCAGTCTCTGGGAGACATATCGGTCTCTCCAGCACATTTTGTTTAAGTCACAGGCTAGGTTGAGATATTTGGAGCAAGTGACTCTTGTCTCATTTGATTTGTGGATGCGCAACATTTCCATTAGAGCAGGGTCAGAGACTGCTCTGTAAGTCAGGCACAGGTCATCTCTCAGCTGCCTATATGACACAGAGTACAGTGACAGGGACATGTAGTTTATGTTTTGGAGTTCCTGAATTCTCTGGGTCAGGACCTCTGGGGTATCTCCAGCTGTTTCAGGTGTCTGGTGAGATACATACAAAAGGAAACATTCTGCTCTGTTAGTGGTCTAATAATGGTGGAGTACAGAATAGATATAACATCCTTTGGTCTTGTATGTGATGCCATTACTTATGATGTGTGCAATATAAAAGGCTTTCTTTACAACTGTGGACTCATGGTAATTGAAGTTTAGACTGCTATCAACTTTTGTTCCCAAGTGACACACTACTGGGTTCAAGCTTAGGAGGCTGCTGCCTATATTGTAATTTGCAGGGGCTACCTCCTTACCAAAGGAAACAATCACACTTTTTTGAATTTAGTTTTAGACCGTGGCTTTGGCACCAATCACTTGTTTGTGTTAACCCCTCCTGTAATATGTTAGTATCTTTAGGGGACTCAATTATTGTTCCCAGTTTGCAGTCATCTGCAAACTTGGTAAGCCACACGCCATCTACTTTCACCTGGACTTCCGAGAAATAGACTCCAAACATTAGAGAACCCAGCACAGAACTTTGTGGCTCTACTGCTGGAGGAGGAACCCCCATCTTTGACAGTATTGGGTCTGTCGGTGAGCCAGCTGGCTACCCATCTAGTGACATATGGGTTAACCCCAGTTTTTAATTTTTCCAAATCTTTTGTGTTTCTAATGCCATGATGGGACTGGACTCCATTCCTAAGTCAAAGTATAATTAAAGTTCATGAAATTAGTATTGTTTCAATTTTTGATGTTACCAGAAATGTTCTTTGCAGCACCCGCAATGTGCTCAATAATGACTCCTTCTGCAATTTGTACAAAGTTACATGCATTGATAACGTATCTAAATATGATTGCAAGTTATTTTTTATAAGACCCATTTCTCCTACTGCTATTGCAATGGGTCTATGTCATGTCAACAAAACGGCATTACAGCAAATGCTGTTTCACAGACACATAGACCAAAATCAGAAAAGATGGAAAGCTCAGGTCAGCGATTTCTTTCCTAGGTAAAGAAATTGCTTGGCCCGAGACGTGACATTGTCCTTTACCTGACTGTAGTGCAATCTCAGAGTTGGTATATTTATTTAGGGGGGTGTGGGAGGTGAAGCCCCCCACTTTGTAATGTTTTAAGTGATGGAAAAAAATTGGTCAACTGGGGTTTTGTTCTTTTAAGACTTTGGTCTATATGTGTCGGCAAAACAGAATTCGCTGTAATGACATTTTGCTGACATAATATAGACCCATTGAAACTGTCTGGGTATCTTTCTTCCACATTGCTCTCATTTCTGCCTGCAAATCCTGATATTTTATGTATTTATGTCTCTGTATGCAAGACACTGTAGTCACTGGGTTTAGCGATTTCAATGATCAAGCTACTTTTGTTTTCTTTTCATGGACCACTATAGCTGGTTTTCTCACATCTATTTTTTGAACTGTTGGTAATGGGTGATCCCATGTGATATAGACCATCATATTCTATGATGCTTTGTGGCTCACCTTTCCAGTGTTTTAAAGCCACTTCAGTGGTATAATGTTTGCACAATCCCTAGTGCAACAGTCTTGCCACATTATCATGCCTTTCAGTATACAGTCCTTCTGCCATTAGTATATCACAACCACCAAGAAGGTGTGCGACTGTTTCCAATTCTGTTTTATAAAATGCACATTTGTCTGTTTCTCCCACATGTTCAATGGACTTTGTAAACCAGCATGCATGTAGCCCACTATCTTGGGACGCTAATAGTAACCTTTCATCTTTTGATTTAAATTCACCTCTCCTTAACTATTCCTGTATTCAATCCTGATCAACAAGAGGTTCTTCCAGGAGTTTACTGTATATGCAACTATATTTATGCATTTTCCACATTTCTTGCCTTCTTATCTAATCCAATGTGATATAGACTTCATCATTATCTATGATGCTTTGTGGCTCATGTTTCCAGTGTTTTTCAGCCACTACAATATTATAATGTTTGCACAATCCCCAGTGCAACAGTCTTGCCACATTATTATGCCTTTCAGTATACAGTCCTTCTTCCATTAGTATATCATGACCAACAAGAATGTGTACGACTGTTTCCAATTCTGTTTTACAAAATGTACATTTGCCTGTTTCTCCCAATGTTCAATGGACTTTGTAAAGCAGCGTGCATGTAGCCTACTATCTTGGGCCACCAATAGTAACCTTTCATCTTTTGATTTGAATTTGCCTCTCCTTAACCATTCCTGTATTCGGTCCTGATCAACAAGAGGTTCTTCCAGGTGTTTTCTATATTTGCAACTATATTTATGCATTTTCCACATTTCTTACCTTCTTATCTGATCCTTCATCTTATATTCATTCGTTTGTTTTTGGCACATTCATTTGCTGCCTGATTTTTATCTACTTCTGGTTTGATTTCCATTCATGCTTGACACCGATATGCTTCTGCTAGACTAAGAAGATTTAAAAAAGAAAAGGGAATATATAAACTTGGTATGCACTGATTTTTATAAATCATTTGATAAGCATGAAGTATCCTTCTTGTTTTCCCGTCTAATCTATCCAATACCTTTTGGGGCCAGTCAGTCACTCCAAATCTCTAAGCTTGAATTTTGTTCCTGGATATCAATGCTGTTTTCAGGATTAATTTAAGTCTTCTAAAATATTCCTTACTAAGTTTTATTCACATTTGTACATGTTTTATTGTTGATCCTTCATCAATTCCAAAATATTTATACACTCCGTCTTGCTCAAGTTTTTTTATAACACATTCTTGTCCCCCACACCAATATTTTCTTGTTGCTGCTGTTTTCCTGCTTTAAAGGTTGCTTTTGCACATTTATCAAGACCAAATGGCATTCTTATATCATCTGAAAAAGGTTTGACTACTTGCAGTTGTGCTTTCAGTTCCTCATCTGATGAACTATACAGTTTTAAATCATCGACAAAGGGAAGATGAGAAGTCTTTATAGTTTGTTGCTTTCTGGGAGCCAAATTGCCAAAAAGCCGTGACCTAACCTGTTAAGCAGACAGCTTAATGGGATAAGAACAAGGTGGAAGAGCAACAGTGACAGAGTGTCACCCTGGAATATCCCAGCTGGGAGAATTTCTCGATGATACCTGAGTGCGGTATTGTGTTGAAAGCCTTGGCTAAGTCAAGATAGGTGGTACATTCTGCTTTGCCTTCATCCAGGGCTTTGGTGACATTCTCAAAGAAGTCCACCAGGTTTAGTAAGCATAGTCTACCCTTAACAAAGCCAATCTGGGTCAGGTCAAGAGTCTGAAGGTTGCCTATGCCCTTGTTGATAAGGTCTGTGATGATTCTATCCATGGCCTTGGCAATAAGACTGGTTAGGCTTATGGGTCTAGAGTTCCCAGGGTCAGTTAATGGACCCCCTTTGTGCAAAGGGATTACACTTGTGGTTCTTCACTCTGCTGGAACAAAGCCAGTACTCAGGCAATGGTTAGAGATATTGACAAGTGGATCCACTAGGTCATGTTTTAGGTTGTTTAGTAAGCAGCCTGGGATGTTTTCTGGTCCGGTCCCATGGAGGCTGTGTTTTTGGCCTTGAAGAGCGTGGATATGATCTGCTCATTGGTGATACTGGGGAGAGATCAGATGTCAAGTATACTTTGGGTATGGCTGGTGGAAATGGGAGGGGGTGATGTTTGCACCAAATGTGTCAGCTAACAGGTTAGCAATTTCTTCAGGGTCAGTGAGTGGTACCGTGCACTATGAGTTTGGCACAACGGTTTTAGATTTTGAACATAGCTAAAGAATACCTTATGGTTGTCTAGCTTGAGAATCTAATTTAGCCTCATAACTAGCTTTAGAGGACTCTACCAGATATCTGATTTGCTTGTTCAAGTTGTGGAGGGTATTCTTTCTCTGCTAAGTTCCCTCTATTTCTTAGATATCAGTTTCTTCCTTTTGTTATATAACATGTTTATAATCAAGGTCCAGCAGGGTGGCTTGTTTTTACAGAAGGACTTGGTTTTGATCCCGTCAGGTACAGCAGAGTCTTTACAGTAGTTTATGTGGTTATACAGGACATTTGTGTACTCCTCTGCAAGGAGTCATTGTTGGCTGTGTTAGCAGGAGGTTTGAAACTTTTCAAACTATCCTTTGTAGGCTATAGTTTGTTTTGGAGAAGTTTCTCATTTTTATTGCTCCTGTGGAGGTATCAGCTTTGATTGCTACTTTGAATGAAACAGATTTATGGCCTGACCTTACTAGGGAGGGAAGAACATGGGGAGTAGTGCAGTGACCCTATATTTTGGTGAGTACTAAGCCCAGAACACTGGAGCATCTTGTGGGAGTGCAGACTAACTCTTCTAGAGCATTTATATTCACAAAGTCCAGGAACCTTAGGGTGATCGAGTCTGTGCTCATGTACATCGCCCACTCAATATAAGAACATTTGAACTCTCCCAGGACCAAGGTGTTTGGCTGTGTAGTGAGTGATTCAAGCAAGTCTAGGTAGGTGGTGTGCTTCTCCTCGTTCATGGTGGGGGACCTGTAGCTAGCAATGATGTGGGAGGGTGTTTTGCCAATAGTTATTTAGACCTGGAGTAGCTCAAGAGAGTTGCACTGTTTGACCAGTCTTGAGGTGTATTTGAATTTAATGAGGATCGATGCACCTCCACCTTTGGTTCTTTCACTCTTGTTTTGAGGTCTGAATGTGTGGAAGGCATTGTAGTCTGGTACAGCTGCAATATTCTCTGTGGCTTTGAACCAAGTCTCGGTGACTGCATAGATGTCAGCATCTTCCAAGGTGAGGAGAGCTTCCAGGAAGTGCAGTCTCTGTTTAGACTCCTAACATTTAGCATCATAACCTTGAGTTTATCTGTAATGGATTTTTTTTTTACATTGGAAGTTTTGTTTTTGTATTGCCTAAAAAAAGCACCATTGGGGGAGGCAAGCATCTTTGCCAGTATTCAAAAGCCTAGAGGAGAGGTGAAGACCATCTCTGGCAAAGCAGTGTGGTCTGTTGACCATGTCTTCCCAGGCTGACAAATACTGCATTCCCCTGGATTGACACCAGAAGCTAAGCCAATTGTTAAAGTCAATCATGTTTTTGTTTATATTGTAGCATCATCCTGGGTGAAGGTAGAGTGCTGCTTAGGGCTAGGGACATACCTGTCTGGGACACATAATCTGAGAGTTAAGTCATGTCTATCTTCATATAGTCCAGGGAGGTACATCTCAAGACAGTTATTCCAACATGTACTATGTCAGAGTCATAACAGTAATTGTTGTTGAATGACTTGAATGTGTACATGATTTGAAGGATCCTGGCACCTGACAGGCAGCTGCCATGACCTTCTTCCTGTCCAGCCTTGTGAGGGTGGCATCTGTGTGTCTCGCTATAGAATCTCCTATGACCAGGACATTTGGTTTTGAGGTGTTCTGCCTTAGGGGCTTATTCTCTGAAACACTGGTATGTGTGTTATGTGTAGTAGATTTTGGTCATGCACTAGTATGTGTGAGTTGTTTACACTTGGGAGGCCTCTGCTCTTTTGGTAGGCTGTTAGTGAGTACCTCCACATATGCGGGTTTATGTGTTGTGACTTTATCTTGTGTGAGATGAGAGGTGTGTGTGCTGACTACCTGTTTGATGTTTTGTTTATTGTTACTGAGATGATTGATTCCGGTTTCATAGTATAGTTTTGTCCCTCACATACTGTTTTTGTTTGCTATATGACAAAGGGCTGTCACTATACATGAGGCAATTACCACATTTCCTCAGGATGCCCATGTCAATCAGGTTGGTTGGAAAAAATGTTGGGAAACTGACTGTCCTTTGTAGCAGGTTAAACTGTAAGTACTGTTAGGATATGGGCAAGCTAGATCAGCTTTTCCTCTAGGTTTAATGAGGGGACATTCTATTGAGGATTATGGATTTAAAAGTGTAGCAATGCTGTTCAGTGCTCAGTTGAGTTACCCTCAGTGGAGCAGTGTGCAGCTGAGATGCCCACAGTGCAGCAGTGTGCAGCTGAGTTGCCCGCAGTGCAGCAGTGTGCAGCTGAGATGCCCGCAGTGCAGCAGTGGGCAGCTGAATTGCCTGCAGTGCAGAAGGGAAGCCTGCATTGGTTCCACTGACTGTTCTCTATGGAAAACATTGGATCTATTTGTTTGCATCTATACAGGGCACTGCTAACCCCTGTTGCATGGTGCACAGCTACACACAAATTTGAGATACAAGTGGATTTAAACTGTTTTAACATACGCTACCAATAGGAAAGCCCCACACAGTGCCTTATTTCAACAATCCTCAAAACAGATTGATCCTGAGCTATACATTTCTGCCACAAGGGTGCAGGGAGGCCCTCTTAATGTAAGATGTCTGGTTTTAGTGCTCAATTGATAACAAACAGTCTGAATCTAGACTATGCTATTTAAGACAAAAGTAGCAATGATGCAGAGTGTGGAATGAAGCAGCCACGGCAGCAAAAACCAATAAAACTGAAGCAGCAGTACAATAAAATACAGTTCACAAAGGGCAATACAGGCTTAAATTATACTTATTTTTAGAAGATTTCAGTGGGTGTCTTGGATTTCTGTTCAGAAGCACTCCAGACCTATGGCTAAGAATGCCAAACTCTGAGCAGCTTCGGTAAACTATGTAGACCACAAACCTTCCTAATGTAAAATAACTGGTTTGGAGCCCAAGTGCTTAATCCAGTATAAAGACATTTAGAATAACAGCCACAATATGCCTTCACCAGCAATTTTCAGCTCAGAAAAGCAGAGGCTACCCTCTCCTCCCATAAGAGTGTAGAACACAAACCTGCTTAATGTAAAATAACTGGCCTCAAGCCCAAGAACTTAAACCAGAACTAAGACACTTTTAGAATAGCAGACACAATGAGGCTTCAACCAGCAATTCCCATCTTAGGAGAATGTAAGCTACGTCTCCTACCACAAGAGTGTAAACTGCAAACCTTCCTTATGTAAGATAACTAGTTTGAAGTCAAGTGCTTAAATCAAAACTAAGAGGCTTAGAATAACAGCTACAATGCAACCAGGCTACTACAAAGCAGTAATAAATGCAGCAGAATAAATGCAACTGAACACTTTAAGAACAAGCAGCAAAAAACAAAATAAAGTATTAAAGTAGGAAGAGGCACAGATACCTTTATGGCTACAGCATCAGCAGATATGCACAATTTGTCTGATGTCCACCATTTCACAACCTGAAAGTCTAGCAGTTAACACAGAGTATTGAGACTATTATCTCTTAATGAGCTACTTTCTGTTGTCTAGGATTTGAGTCCCTCAACATCCATTTGCCTACTGTATGACTGAGCATGCCACTTAATCAGACAATGATCTAGGGCAGTTAGAAAACAGGGCTAGGCTCCTCAAAGTTTTCCTAGACTGCATGCCAAGTATGAATCTACAGCCCTCTCAGAGATGCCCAAGGCTGTCACATGTCACAAATGGACCCTGATTTATTAATAGCACTTGGGATTAATCAGCTAATTTGCTACAGTATCATCTAGGCATGTTGCATGACACCTATGAGGACTTGGAGGTGATGAACAAAGTGATGATTGATCTGATGAGGTCTTTGGTGACTCAGATGGCTTCTATGTCCACCTCCATGAGGAGTATTGCTAGTGCCACCATCACTGCACTCAGTGACAACATTATTTCAGGTTGAAGGGGTGAAGGTATCAGGGGAGGCAGTGCGGTGGGGACCATCATGAAGAGCACAGTCCTTACCTGCCTCTGATCATGTGCCACATTCCACCACACTTTATGCTGAGTGTCTACAGTACTTGCTCTTTGTTTGTGGGACACCCCTGGGGACAACTCATCCCAGTCATAGTCACTCAGTCAGAGACCACAAGTCTTAGATCAACAAGACAGTATAATGTTTGCAGATGACTGTTACAGAGTGGTACAGTAGAAAATTCTCTATGGCACAGGATATGCATAACCTCAAGATCCCATGTCAGATTTCTGAGATATTCCCCCTCCCTGTTTGTATAGACATATTCATGTTATTGTGTCCTTAGCTAGCAGCCTGTGCACATGATGATGAATGTGACTTACTCGACTTTTGATTGTGTGTGATAAATGTGGAAATGACTGATACACAGTGTGGCTTGACCCCACACCTACCAGCAAATGCCATTTACACTGCAAACATCATATTTATTTGTGGGACATTGCAATGTCACAGAATGCTCATCAGGGAACATCCATCTTGATTAGCCATTTCCAGTTCATCTGCACTGTCGTGTAGCATGCCAGTTGCTGTATGGGATATTTTGTGTGGCTGTTGGTGGTTGCTGTTCCACCACACTCCCATCAGATGGTGTTAATACAACTTCCCTTCTGGCCATGTGTGTACATGGTCTGATTATACTAGAATCCTGGGTTGTGCAACCTGCCTCCTCATCACCATTTTATTAAACATTTAATATGATAAGAAGATCTTGCAGGCTGAGGCAGGATCATACTGGAATACTACTGCAGGCATGCCAAGAAACCAAACTGGACTATGAGCAGGCTGAACACACTTTCTTTGATGATGTATGGAATCAAGTGTGTGATACTAGTTTCATCACAAATAATATTTGTATCACTGCTAGAATGATTATGCAGGAAGAATGAAGGAAATCTTGAAAAAAAGAAAGAAAACATGCAGAGTGCAGTTTATAATGAAGCAGTTGTTCAAAACCATATGTGATTTATTAGGTTTTCATTTGGCAAGACTTTCATACCCCTCCAATCCTATGCAAGGTGGTGTGCCCTTTTACTCTTCTTGTTAAGTATCAAATCCTGAGGTTGTGAAGTATCATGATAGGATATAAGTAAACAAATAAAAAACAAAAAGAAAAGAAAATCAAACTTGTAAAGGTTAAACTTGTGCTGGACGAATCCCAACACCCCAAGCCTCAAGTCCCCAAAACCCGATTCACCGACAATGCCACCATCTCCAATGAGAGATGTTGGCAAGGAAATGTGCAAGCACTAATATCCATTTCATGGTGTTTGCCTAATTTCCCCTGACAGTGTGATTATGAAGGTGATTAACTTAGGGGTGTGTGGGATTGCAAGGGGGCTTGCCACCTCCCACCCCCCAAAAAGCACACAGAAAACACTGGTTTCTGGGATTTTGTTCAGAGAGTTTGGTTCAACAAGTTAGTACTTCAGCAGCTTGATAGTCATCCATTTGTAGTAGAAGCCTCATAAGCCAGACATAAAAGATTTTGTTCTCTAAGTGATTGTTACATAGAATTCATGAGTCATTATATTTTCAACACCTGCCCAGTGTCTTAGGGTTTAAGGAAAAAGCTTCATTAATGATGGGCATTTTAATTTATTATGCATTTTTAAATATCTCAGATCTCACTCCAACAACATTTATTTAATATTCATGCTCCACTGAATCACAGATTTATTTTAAGCAGTAGATTCTTGTCATAGCTATCACAGTGCAGTGCATTCCTGTAAAACAAATTACAAAGCCACATATCCAAAGAATGACTGTGCAAAATAAACTTGCATTGTTGACACCAGTAACAATCTCTTAGGAGCAAAATCACTTCTCTCTGTGAATGTGTTTGGTGGATGTAGTCAGAGTTTACCTGTCCCTAAATGTCCCAAGGTAGGTTTATAAAGGGAGAAACGATGTCACCACATCACATGAATGCCTTTCAGGTTTATAGCAAGCTGCAGCTCTGTTGTCTGCCTCTACCTTCAGCATTTGGTTGCAACAGTCAACCTGTCCAAAATAAAATGAAAACAAAGGACTAGGAGTGAGAGAAGGGGCATGTTAAAGTCCTACAGTTAAGGTTTCTCGTATTTCCTTAAGAGACCTAAAGTTAAGGAGATAGCGAGTCACATGATCTTAAGGTGACATCGGTGTTCAGTAAATGATCTATCAATAAGGTACCTACTCTTCTTAATTTGATTCATTTTAACAAAATACATCCTTGCAACTAATACACGTTTGACACAATGTCACAGCTGAACTCCTAATGATAACGGGAGCTGCTTTTGGGATATGCTATCCATTTTTTTGAATTATTGCACTTCTGTGTTGACACATGCTTTCCACTGGATTTCAACCAACTGGATCCTTCCTCTCAACCTCTTAGAGCAAGAAATCTGGACAGCACCATAAATAAAAGTGGGATAAAGGCCCAAAAAGAGGGGTACTTTTGAAATATTGGTCTTTCAAACTTAGAAAGTTGATATGATAACAGGTTTTGCATTAGCATGAATTTTCTGAAGGGTATGATGTCTGAAATTCAAATGTCTGTCATTATTTTCTAACTTCAGTCTTTAATGATTTGCCAATAATTTGTCAGAAAACCACAATTTTATGAAAAACGAACCAAAAATATGACGCAAAAATCTGGAACATTCTGTGACAATCTGTACAGTTGAGAGGTATGAACTGGATACATAGAAAATGTGAGGTAAATTTTATCCGGAACAATTACATGGCATACCTGTGTTATTAGTCTTGTTTTTTGCATTTTCTTACATTTATCAATTAAATTCTTTATTATGTTTTTTAAATATCTCAGATCTCACTCCAACAACATTTAACGTTCATGCTCCACTGAATTGCAAATATATTTTCACTGCATTTCTTCATTTTTAAACACCTTTACACATGTTATACAAAATACATCTTATCTTTCATTGAATGTATAATCAGTCCAATATTACATAAATTCCTGAATTCCTGCCTTTCCTTAAATCTCACTCCTGCTGAACATTATTCTGCATGTACTATTCCCACAATGTCCATTTACTTTCTACTAAATTTGCTCATTTTCATTTCAAAAGATCTCTTTGCCTGTTCTTTTATCTCTTTTATAATATTCAATAATTTAAATACATTTGGATTACAGTTTGATTCCCATTTTATAGTAATTGTTTTTGGCAGCCAACAGAATTAAACTTTATAAGGCCTTATGAATTGCAAATTCAGATCCTGTGTATCAGCTCAAAAACTTCCTTATTTACAGTCATTTGTTCACCCAGTGTTTCTGACAGAGTACTCTGTAGGGAATGTTTTAAATCTACTATCTCATTATACACCCAAAATATATGTTACCAATTATCCATTTCTTCCCTATCACACCTCCAACATTTGTTATCAACCTGAGGAAAAATTCTTTGAAGTATTCTTGGCTATGCAAACACCTCCTTCTGGACTTTACTGCATACTTGGGAGATATACGTGTATATATGTCCTCCCATTTTTCTCTTGTAAATTGGTCTTGCATTCTCTCTTTCCAGTCTTTTCTAACGTCTTCAGATTGATTTTTATAGTTATCATGCAATATTTTATATGCCCTACTAATGTCCCTTTTTTAACAGAAGCTTCTATTCTAGATCCAACAATATGTCTACAATAATTAGTCTTTCACATATGGTTCCCCTTTCTTCAAAGAGGATGAGGTTTCTTGTAGGCTCTGCACAGACATGTGTGGGTGCACCTAGATGGTATCTATTGATTATGTGCTGGTCTGACAACTGGTTTAGTTTCAGCCTTGCTCTGACTCTAGATGGCTGCCTCTTAGGATGCACAGCCATATTTCATTTACAGCTTGTATCACTGCTACCTGTTACAGTGTATTAACAGCAGGCTGTATTGTGAAATACATATATATATATATATATATATATATATATATATATATATATATATATATATATATATATATGGTTTTGCTGTGGATTTCATCATAATCCATAGTATTCAGTTGAATTCTTGGCCTCAGTAAAGTATGTGCCAAGGATTGTAAAAACAGAGTCGGCATGGCTGTTTTATCTCATTTGAGTTGTGTTGTGTGTACACAATGTGTTCTGAAATCAGACCAGCGTGCATGGAATCTCTAATGATCCTACACTGAATACTTAAGTGCTCCGTCTACCTTCTGTATGACTTCTGGAATCACATCCACAGCAGGTGCACTGAAGTCTCCTTTTCACATGAGGTACTGTCCGCAAATAGTTTCCTCAAACTTTACAAAATCCAGCCCGCAGTTTTCCCCATAACTTTTTTACTCTTTTGCATTGCAAAACCACATATTCCATAGTTTCTTTGTCTTGACAATGTAAACATATTCTATCACTTTTCTTTTTGTATTGCATATTTCCTTTTACTGGTAATTTATCTATTACCAGTCTCCACAAAAAATCTTGACATTCTACTTTCTGATTACACCATTTGCTTCTTATTTTTATAGGTTTAATTTTTTCATCTTTTCGATTTTCCAGTGGTTTACACAGTAATGTTTTCTCATTACATTCTTATATCATATATTTCTGTCCTTTTATGTCATCATTTTTTTTCCACAAAAAAATACTTTTTTTTGGTAACATTTTATTTCATTTATACACTCTTTTTCTCTTTTACTTTTTTACCATATCCTAAAATTTATCATACTTCTATTTCTACATTTTTACTCATAATCTCTTATATTTTTCATTTATCCACTTTAACACTTTGTACAAATTTAATGAAGCAGAATATACCAGGAGTTAATTAACCCTACCCCCCCTTCCTCTTCATTTTCATAAAAAAAATTCTCTTTTTACTGGGTTTAATCTTGGACCCCATATTAATGAAAAACACTATTGGCAAAAATTGATTTTCAAATATTGTTAGCAACATGGATACACTTGTTAAGTGTGCTATTTTCCCATCAGTACTGAATTTATTGTTTTATTTCTTCTATTGTTTTTCCCCATTGAACTCTATGTATATTTATTCCCAAATTTTATACCTAACAAAAATATTTAATTCATTGTAAAATATATATTCCCTCCTGGGGTTTCAGTAAACTCCATGTAGGCTTAGTGCAAAGCCTACATGAAGTTTACTTGTTTGCTTGGTGAGCAGCAGTGCTAATTGCATATGCATGACGCGCACTGTGTTTAAACATAAAAATCATGGTTTTGTGGCTAGCAACAGTGTTGCCAGCCAGGAAGCCAAGTAAAGGAACATGGATATATAAACCTGTTGACCTATGGACAAACAAGTTGTACATGTTTGCGCAAAATGTCACAATGATTACTAGGGTTCTTAATAAAGCAATGTATATAGTTCCAACACATTGCATGACAGTATATTCAGTGCAGAGTTGTGTGGAAACCTGCTTAAGGCATACTGAACAAAAGTTGTGTAAATGATCAGTAATGGTACATAGACTGCATATAAATAAACAGTCAGGGGGAGTATGCATATTGAATAGGGACACACAAAAGAACTGTAGGAATGAACATGAGGTAAAAGGGCAGCTGAAACAGTAATGTTCAGCAGATGAGGGCATCTCAATGAAGACAGTTGTAGCATGAACAATAATCGGATATCAACATGATACAGTATGGAATGCACAGTTAATGTGTATGTAGAATACACCATCACCCAGGATGATGCCACAATATAACCAAGAAATGATCAACATCAACAATTTGCTTAGCTTCTGGTGTCAGTTCAAGGGGATCCAATATCTCTCAGCCTGAAATGAGATAGATGACAGGCTACACTGCTTTGCCAAAGATGGTCTGCACCTGTGTCCTATAGACTGTCAGATACTAGCACAGGTGATTTCCTCCCCCATAATGCCTTCTTCAGGCAATGTCAAAGCCACAGAAGTTCAGAAGTAAAAAACACACTGGGGACAGACTCAAGGTTCTAATCCTTAATGCAAGGAGTCTAAACATGAACATGCACTAGAGGAAATTGCCAACCTGCTAGCTGACAGATGTGGTGCAAACTTCACCCCCCTGGACCTACAAATCATACCCCATAGCATACCTGACAGCAGTTCTCTGCTATGTATCTCTAGATATCAGGTCATATCTGCAGTCTCCAATGATAAAAGCATGGCCTCAGTGGTGCCAGATAACATGCCAGGTTGATTGCTAAGCAATCTAAAACAGGGCCTAGCAGACTCACTTAGAGTCTTCCATAACCATAGCCTTTGTTCCAGCAGAGTTGGAGAACAGCAACTGTAATACCCTTGCACAAGGGGGGGGGGGCATCAACTGACCCTGGGAAATATAGACCAATAAGTCTAACCAATCTCATCTGCAGGGCATTAACATTAACATCTTTGAGAAAGTCACCAAAGACCTGGATGAAGGTAAGACAGTGGATACTGCCTATCTTGACCTGGCCAAGTCTATTGGCATAATCCCCCAATCAGGTATTATTGGGAAACTCTCCTAGCTGGGCACTAACACTTATGTCACTAGATGGACAGCCAAGTGGCTCACTGACTGAACACATGCTGTCAAAGTGTGGCTCAACCTCTAACAGTAGAGCCATCACCAGTGGCATACCACAAGGATCTGTGCTGGGGCCTTTACTATTCAGAATTTATTTTTTGGAAGTCCATGCTATAGCAGTTGCTGATGATTCCAAATTGGGTGCAATCACTGAGTTCACCAATGATGTTAACAGGTTACAGGAGGGGCTAACGCAGTCAAATGACTGGTGCAAAAACCACACTCTAGAACAAAATACAAAAAAGTGTCATTATTATTACCTTTGACAAAGTGGAATTCCTGTTAATTATAGTATTGAAAACTCCCTCCTAAGCTCCAACCCAGTGGTGCGAGACCTGGGAACACAGGTAGAGAGCAATCTGAACTTTGACCATCAAATTTCCATATTGGAAAGGAAAGCCTTCTATGTTGTGCATTTCATAAGTAACAGCATCACATCCAGGTCTAAGGATGTTATACCACTACTGTACTCGACCCTCAGCAGAACATCAATAGAGTACAATGCTCCATGTTGCATGTACCTCACCAGACACCTGCACAGCTTGAGAGACCACAGGGGTTTATCAACAAAAAAATACAGGATCTCCAAACCATGCCATGACGTAAGTGGATAGACTGAAAGCCCTGTCATTGTGCGCTGTATTGTATTGGCTTCTGAGAGGTGACTGGTACCTGGCCTACAGAGCAGGCTCTGACCCTGCCCTGATGTAAATGCTTCACATCCACAAATCTAATGGCACAAGAGTCAATCAGTCTAGGGATCTAAACCTAGTCTGTGACATTAACATAGCATGTTTGAGAGACAGATATATCTCCCAGAGACTGTCACTTCTCTGGAATAAACTTCCAAATCACATGTATCAGAGCTTCTCACTGACCTTATACAAGGCACCCTAGACAAATGGATGGGAGACTGCAAATTCACCCCATGGGTGGCACCCATGTCCACCTAATAAGAACAATTGGGGCTACTTGAGATGAACATGGATAGTCTTGTAAGGGCTGTATGACCACTAGCCAATTAACATTTTCTGAACCACTGAACCTATGCCAACAATTCTCAGGGGGCACATTACTACAGTTGTTATAGAAGGAGCATATAATGTAATGGTGGCAATGGCTATAAATACATTAACTCACATCACAGATTGTTATACCCTCTTGTAGCCATACTGTACATCCACACCTCAATACAGCATATGTAACTGACAGCAACACTGACATGTCAAATAATCATGTGGTCATAAGACACTGTTAGGATGGTGGCCAACATCACATGAAATCCTAGCCATTATTATAAAATGAAAGCAAAATGCCTATATGTAAATTATGGAAGATTGTAAGACTATTGTATATGTGTATATTTGTTGGATTGCATTACATTCTGCCACTTTCTATATAGAACATGTTCACCACACCATGACAGAATTAGCAATCACACATGCAGAGGTCTGGGGATGGCTTACACAGGGTCATGGAAGGACTCTGCTTCATGATGTGTGTATGCATATCTGGCATGAGGAAATCCTTCACTCCTCTGCAGGAAGGCTATCATGTGGCCACAGAAGAAAGGAGGATATGTGAGACTACATGAATGGTACTCCAAGTGGTAATGAAATCAAGAGCTATTCCAAAGATCACAGAATGACCATAATGTTCCAGCAACCAAACACATAATAGTACACTGGGCCTGATATGGACATTACACCTGTGTAGGCATAGAATATGAATGTCATGCAATGTCACAGTAGCAATATCACATATGTATGACTATAATGCTGTCATGTTGTACTTTATATAGTATGATAGCATCATTGTATGCTGAGGAGAACATGTTGTGAGCATTGTAGGACATGGATGAGGAGTCACATCCCTGTGTAAAATTCTCATAAGTGATAGTTGTATGTATAAACATGCAATTAGCTTGCTATCAGATTAGAACACCTATATGTGCAGTAAAGTAGATTGTAAAAGCAGTAGTTAATGCTACTGCTACAGCACAGGTTTCTCTTGAATGCTATTAGAGTGCATGTTACACAGGATGACGTAATCATTGTGTACTACAACAAGATATTTGGAGTTGACATAGCTGTAGACGCACATATTATTCTAAAACTACCTCTTTACAGAGCATAGTACTTAACAGAAGAGCCAGAACACAATTATAGTTTTTATAGTGTCAGAGAATACTTTATGGATAATGAGATCAGCAGAGTCTGGTAAGAGGAAAATGGTAATAGCAGTGTCCCACATGCTGATGTAAAATATTCTCTCTAATGTCAAGCAAGTGCACAAACACAAATACACACCTACTGACTGTTGTTGTGTCTTTCGGCTTTTCCCAGTTAGGGTCTGCCACAGCGGAACTCCATTCCGCTAATGATTGGCAGTAGATTTTTACGTGCCATGTTGCCGGCCCTGATACACAACCTTCAATGAAGGTACACCCATTCACGCATGTCTCCACACAGAAGACGCTCAAGGTGAGAATTGAACAGGACAATGTCTTACTGTGAGGCGACAGCCCTACCTACTGACTGTAGTAAGAACAAACCCCCTACCTAGCTAAGTACAACAACTGGGGAACTTTGTATTTAATGCACGCACCACAGCACAAGCCTGACTTAGAGAGTATCAGACAACACTTTATGAATGATAACATCAACAATGTCTTATGAGAGGAAGATGGTAATAGCAGTATTCCACATGCTGGTATAAAAGGCTCTTTCTAATGTCAAGCAAGTACATACACATGCACACACACACACACACACACACGCACACACACACACACACACACACACACACACACACACACACACACACACACACACACACACACACACACACGCACACACTAGTAGCCTTCAGTGAGTTTAGAACCTCTATCTACCTAAGTAGATGTACTAGCAAACTCAGCACTTAATGCAAGCTCCATGGTACAGGTCTGACTTTTACAAGGCTGCAGGACAATTTATAGTGGATGACATCATCATTGGATGTTTGATAGAAGATGTTGGGAGGCCTGCATGAAATGGATATGCAGGCATGTCCAATTGTCAAAATACTGGTACTCCATGGGATTGTAGTGATGACTGTAGGATACTCAGTTATGCTCTTCTGACTAGACAGACACACACAAACCAGCTGATTGCAGTAAGATTAGACCCCATACTTAAGTGCACAGATTAGAGAACTCACTACTTAATTCAAACACCACAGCACAAGTCTGACTTTTTCAAGACTGCAGGACAATTTATTGCAGATGAAATCAGCAATGGATGTTTGAGAGAAGATATTGGGAGGCCTATCTGAAATTAAAAGCTAGTCAAGTACAACTGTCAAGATATTAAAGTTCTGCATGTTACCAGACTGATGTGTATGCAAAGTGTAATATTTGCTATTGTGTTTCCAATGTGTGAGTATACTTTAATAGACAGCTTTACAAACTATATGCAAACAGCTGTCCACATTACTACAAGTACTGGAAAATCTGAATATGTATTGTCATTATAAAGATGTGCAAGGCATATATGAATGCATGTGTTATTTATTTCTGTAGTGTAGTTAATATATTTGTGAACAAGTACTGAGAGACCAAGTTTGAAGTGCATGGGTGGAGGTAACAGATGGCTGCAGTACAAATATGTGTTTTTTCCTTAAAAAGCGCTTTCCCTTTGTTTCTGTTTTTACATGTACTTTTATGGCATGAAGTCTAAATAGACAGCAAACATAAGTAATACATACTAATGTAAACTTTTGATAGTCCACCGTCGGGCAGCTGGTTTGTGTGATCCAAGGCAAAGTGTTTGCGCATGTGAGATGCAGATTTCTACTGCTTTCCCTGTTTGTGAGTAGCTAAGCACCAAGCAAATGCAAGCCTCATTGAGAAGATTATGATAGTTCTGAGTACTAAGTGTATGAAACACACCTGCTGCTCAGCTGACTCTGTGGCAGCTGGTGTAAATACATTGATACATTTCTTTTGGAACCCAGATGATAAAGGATTCACATCCAGCTGTATGTAATAGTTTTACATATGTATTTATAGGGCAATGAAATATTTTTTTTTATTCTGCATGTACTGTGTGTTACATTAGCCACCCTATTTAAGCAGCATTGCACAGAGGTAAGCAATCATAAGAGACAACACATTTTCTTCTACAGAAGTGATTTTTCCTCCTTGCTACAGAAGAAGTGCTTCTCAGACATACTCATGAATCATATATAAATACACATGACAGCTTGAGGGGTTAACCATGTATGTGTGTGACTTTACATGGTCCTGGTTTATACATTCATATGTGTATAAGTCTTACTGAAGTCTGATGGCCATCCAAGGCCAGACAGCACAATTATAATATAGTAGTCAGTATATCCTCAGTCATACATATAATTCATACGAGCTCCACTGCTATACATACTTATTGTCATTTATAATTATGTTTACATTTTTTATATGATATTTAATATAAGGAGAAATGGAACAACAGTAAAAATATTTGGAATTTCATGTAATAGGACACAGGACCATCTGTACTGCAGCCCTACACTTACACCTGCCACCACAGGAACAGTTAAACAACAGTTGAATATTTTAATAATCATTATTAACTTGTGTGTGCTAACTGCCATGCAAAACCACTTACTGTGTTTGTGTGCTGCCCAACATACTTGATAGAATGTATCCATTTTGAAATCTACTATCTTTTTTCTCTGCAGGTGTTCTGAACCTGCAGGTGTTGTGGAAGGTTGCTAACCACCATGCAATGCCGCTTAGTGCAGTTGTGAGAAGGAAAGCAAAAAAAAATTCAACAATGCATCCCTTTTGAAATCTAGAATGTCTGCATACCTTCTGGTTTGTGTGTGGGCCATTACTTTAGGTTTGCATAACAGTAAGTGGCACACAAACATGAGAAGCAAAGCTGAACTTGATTTATATATATGTGAGCAGTGTTTCTTAGGATTTATCCTTAAAAGACAAATGTGGGACTTGAAATGTGATCCACAGATAGTATATACTGTGTGGATCACTGTGATTAGTAGATGCGCTACACACACACACACACATGATTCACCGGGGTAGTTCATATATTGGTTATCACAGAAGTATATTACATGACATTTATTGTATTTATCCATGTCCTGTGTTTGTGCTAAGCAACACACTGTGCAAATACCAGTATTAAAAAAAATTATATAAAATAAACAAAAGTACAAAATAAATGTTAGACATGAAACATTTTTACCTAAGTCTGAATTAAAACTTTCATAGCAATGAACCTACAAAACACAGTAAGGGTATCTTATTCCTCTTTACAACAGAAACAGCTTTACTGTAGGAATGAAAATCATTGTGCATACAAGCAAGTTCAAAATCACCCATTAACAAGACATATAGCACTTATACACTTCTGTATATTTTGTACATGTATTAATTTCAGATGTAGTGCAATGACTGATCACACAATCAGTTATGACTATTGTTGGAAGAAATGCATCTCTGCCTTATCTTTGTATGGTGTTCATTCTTCTCTTGTCAGAGCAGTAATCTGAGACAGACAGTCTGTAAGGCATTTTGTATAAATGACCTTAAAATGTATGAAAATATTAAATGGCAATAATATACAGTTTTCAACAAATGCAGGGGGGGTTGAATATTACTGAACAGAAACTGAGAAATGTGTGCTGCTTACTTACATATAAAAACCTTTATACAATTTCTTTTACACTTTGTAAATATAACCTGGGTGACATACCAACTCAGGTAAAGTAGTCTGAATTGTTGTGTATTCCCTCTCCCTCCCACTAACTATTCATTGTTGTAATTCATTAGCAACAAACACTGAGGTAGTGCCTAAATTATGTTTAAATCTGCTACATGGATCCAAGAGTTTGGGATTCAACAATTCTAATGAGTTAGTAACACAAATGCTAGGACTATACTGCACTTGTTTTCCATTAAATTGCTGAGTGAAGTTTTGGCTTGGTTTGTGCTTTTGGGTGTTTTATTCAATTACAGGAGTGCCTTTGTGTTACTAGTGGATTTTCCACTCCTGCACACTCTCTTTTTAATTCTAATTAGTTCACACCTCATTTGCATCTTCATTGTGTTCAAAGGCATGAGTCTACACCACAAAAAGGTAAACATGTAGCTAGAGAACTTGAAGGTAAGAGGACTTGTGTATTTATAGAACACAGAGGGCTGACTTTCCTTTTGATTTATCTGCATAAAAGGCTTCTGATGTTGCTATGGTATGCTTGTATTTCTCAGGTACATGCTAAATGTGTTCATGTTATGAAGGTAAATGTTATATTCATGCAGCAGGGGATTAAACTGTTATCTGTATGCACTTCTTATACTTCACTCTTTGGGTAGGCATTTTTATCAAGCATTGACTTTCACAGATAGAAAGCCTTATTGTAATGTCATTGTTAAAAGTGTTTATCTTATAGTCTTTTCTATCTTATTGCATGGCGATGTGAAGTACTATATTGATGATGACACAGGGGTGTAATGCTTTTTAGATGGCCCATAGACACCATCAGGGGAGTGCTGGGCATAGTGAGAGGTGTCTAGCAAGCATGTACAATTTATTTTTGTGTTGTACATGTGTACACATTTTGTGAAAATTGTGTGGAAAGCATTCCTAGCAGGTGAATTATGTGTTATTCCTTATATTGTATAAACTGTTGTTTTCCTGTTATTTTGGGAGTGGGGGAGCCAAATACTATTTGTGTGTTTCCACATCACAAGTTTTGCTCTTACAGTTCTGTAGTTCTCCTGGTGTTTCCATGGGTGTATGGGGAAAGTTGTATGTATTCAGTGGCATGTTGTAGCATAGCATTCAGTAGCTGATGTAAGATCTTGGATGCTGATGCCTGTGATATACCCAGTGTATGGCCTGTTGGATTCCTGTAAATAAAACTGTAACTGTTACATATACATTACTCTCCACAAGTATTGTTTCCCCTTGGTTTGCCCTTACTCTCACTTGTGGACAACAGATGTGGCAGAGTTCCTGTACTTTGCCTCTATCCACCATGTGGCACTCTACAATTTCCACATCATGCAGACAGCAGTAAGTTAACAGGGCTCTAAATACTCTGCTCATTCTTGGCTTTGGTCTGTTTGCAGCAGCAGCAGCATAGAATTGTGCCTGTTTGACATATAACTGCAGCTACAGTCCCTAACACTGTTTCTGTGTAGCAAACATTCCGTGGTTGTATTCCAATAAGTTTTGAAATTCCCAAGGAAAACCTACACTGAGTCTACATGATTGCTTTATGGCTTGTTGAATATCTTCTCCATCTTGAATTGGTTGACTAGCATACATTTCAGCTGTTTATGCTGTAACTAGCATGCAATGATGTTTACCGTGTTTGCTCTGCTATACATAGCATGTAGAGCCACTTACTGAATAAAAAACTGTGCGCTATCATGTATGTGTTGTGGACAGCTTTAGCATCCCAGTTTACTGAATCTGCACCCCTTTCTTTAGTACCTCACGCAAACCTTTACTCTTCTCTTTATTTAAATGAGAACCACACCCACAGACTGAAAAAAAAACATGTTTATTTCATCATGTCTTGATGTTTCCTCCATTGTAACACCACTTTTGTAGTCTATATACTTTTTTTATATATTTTTTTAAGTGCAATTCCAGAGTCTGCCCACATGTGGTGGTCTGGTATCTTGATTTTTTAGTCTACTTCTAGGTATCCAACATTGCAGTGTTTGGCTTTAAAGTATTACATCATAGCCTCTAAGCTCCTGTCATTGGATTGACTTTGCATGTGTTTTCATGTATACCCTGCTGTCTTTTAGTCAGTAAGGTTTCATTACCATTTCTTGCTTTTCAATGACCACTTAAAAGACAAAGAGAAATAATCACACAGAACAATATTCTCACTGCCTGTTACATATTTTTCTTTCTAAACTGGCCAATTTTCATTTTTTGTTATGCTTGAGTTGTAGTCTTTAGACTCATCTCCCCTCCCCCTAAACACCTCCCCTTCCTATCTGTCAAAGTAGCAAGCGCTGTTTGCTCTGTGATTGATAGGCCACAGCAGGAGACAAAGTTCATGTGCTGAGAATATTGTTCTGAGTGATTATCCCTGTTTGTCTTTTAAGTAGTCACTGAAAAGCAAGAAATACTGTTACTTGATAATGGAAGTAAGTATAAGATGGGGAATTTTTATAGCAATTATATCAAGATGTGACAGCACACTGACTTATGTGAATAAATGTGCCTTTTATCAGCTAACTATCCACAGGCAAATATGGAATAAGTCCAACTTCAACCCCAACTCCTTCATCTCCTCCCTGCAAAAAATTAACTGGTCACCACTAAAATACCTCAACCTAGATGAGGCTGTCCACTTCTTCAACAGTACCTTCTTCTCCATCCTAAACACCCATGCTCCTGTAAGAAATGCCAAAGTCAGATCCAGGCATGCCCCATGGTTACAAAAGACCACCAGAACCCTAATGAAATCCAGCAATAAGGCCCGGGAGCTCTGGCGACTAACAAAAAATAACTCAGATAGGCAATCATTCCTTGAACTGCGCAATAAAGCCAAAAAGCATATAAAATAAGACAAATCCTTCTACTATAAATCCACCCTAAACTCTACCAACCACAACCCTAAGCAATTCTGGTCCACTATTAACACTATCCTCCACCCAGGGAAGGTTGATACCCCCCAGCCATCCATTCCCCCCCTCCTCCAGCAGTATTGCTGAATTCTTCATCAAATACTTCACTGAAACTATAACATCTCTAAACAAACACTTCCCTACAGCAGCCGCCCCAACTCCTAACCTTAAACTCCACACTCCTCTTTTCTTCTTCACCTCAGTACCTACCTCCAACATAAAAAGACTATTGTCAAAACTTAAACCCACCAGACTCGCAGCTGACAACCTCCCCTCTGAATACTTGAAAATTTCAGCTGATACACTAGCCTACTCAATTTCAATTCTAATCAATCATTCCATAACATAAGGCTATGTTCCCTCGATATGGAAAATATCCCACATCATTCCCCTCCACAAATGCACCCCCTCCACTGACCTCTCCAATTACCATCCCATTGCTATCCAGGTCTCCAACTACCTCCTAGCTAATAATCTCCTCTCCAAAACCCAATATGATATCAGGCCATATCACAGCACTGCCTCAGCTCTGCTCTCCTTCACAATCACTATACTTCATCACAAAAACAATAGCCTCTTCTCTACGGCTGTATTTCTAGATCTCTAAAAGGCTTTTGACATGGTATCTCATGAGCTACTACTCTCTACTCTCCCCAACCTCTCTTTCTCACAGTCAGCCTGCAACTGGTTCCACAGCTATCTACAGGGATGCCAGCAATCAGTAATCTGGGATGATAACCTATCACCTCACCTTCCAGTTACTCTCAGAGTGCCCCAAGGGTCTATCCTTGGCCTTCTGCTATTCTCACTTTGCACTAACAACCTACATACTGCCACCACACAAGCATCTCTTATACAGTACGCAGATGACTCTACTCTCATCTGCTCTGCCCCCACTCTACCAGAACTACAACAAATCACACAGGAATAATTCTCTTCTGTAGAAAGCTGGCTATCCAATGCTCAGCTCCTATTCAACCCAAGTAAGACAAAACTTCTCCTGTTCCAACCTTCCAAAGCCACCCAAAACACCCCCACTTCAACATTCTCGCCAAAGACAATACCATCATCTCTCCATCAGAATACACAAAATTACTCGGTGTGGAAATAGACAACAAACTTAGATTTGACATCCCCATATCTCTCATAATAAAAAAAGTTCAGAAGAAACTTGGTGCATTATATCGAAGCCGCTAATTCCTAACCAAGGCAGCTAGAATCTACATAGCCAATTCCCAGTTAATCTCCACCCTACTCTATGCATCCCCCATACTTACAAACCTTAGACAGACAGACCTACACAAGCTGGATGCTTGCTACAACAAAATTGCTAAATTTGCCACTGGAACCTCCTAGCGCAACCATCATTGTATCTCCCTTAAAGAACTAAACTGCTAGAATTCCCACAGCTCCTTCACATTAATCAACTCACCCTTGCTCATAAACTTATCAACCACCACCTTAACATCCCTTCCCCTCAAACCCTTCTCCAACCCTATCACTCCACTAGGCCCCTAAGATCAAGCAACAAAAATCAACTCACTGTTATCAAACCCAAAAACTCAGCAGGCAAAGCCATATTTTCATGTACTATATCTAAACTTTGGAACAATCTTCCACCCTCTATAACTACTCTACCTTCCAGCAGCCTTTTCAAGACTGTGCTCAAATTCCACTTAAATTTGCACTGGCTTTGTCCTTGTTCTAATCCAGACTAATCCCCCAACCCTTACCCCATCCCCACCTAGACTTTTAACCCAACTATACTACTGCCACTACTAACTAGAGTCAGGAATAGTTAGTTGTCTTTACATACTTTAAAATCTTGTCTGACAATTTTGTTACTAATATTATAAACAACAAGAAACTATCTTAACTTGCAACATTTACTGTATATACTATTGATAATCAATATATTGTTATTGTATTAAAGCCGACAACCTGTAATGTTGTTTATTATTGCTGCAAATTTGTATCTCTATTTATCATGTACATGATGTGGAGCTTTTCTCCCCGGACATCTGCTGAAAAAGGACCTACGTCCAGTAGGAATTTCCTGGTAAACAAATGCAAATAAATAAATAAACAAATGCAAATAAATAACTAAATAAATAAATAAATAGGCCTTACATCTAAAATGTACAAATTTTCACTGAATTTCCACATTTTGGCCTTATATGTTTGTAATGGAAAATCATTAAAGAGTGAAGTTAGAAAATAATGACCCGCATTTCAATTTCAGACTTCATATCCCTCAGAACAAACATAAAAATAATAATGCAAAACCTGTTATTCCATCAATTAAGTTTGTAAGACCAAAATGTTTAAAAACTCTCTCTATTGTTGGGTTTTTGTCACATTTTTATTTATGGCTTAGTCCAGCTTTGTTGCTTTAAGTGTTTGGCAGGGTTGTACACATTACAAAAACCTGTAAGAAAGCAGTACAATTTGCAAAACAGCATCACAAAAACAGATACACTAGCACTAAGTCAGCTACGAGCCCTGAGAATCACACCAAATACTTACATATCCCTGAATCCAAAAGTTAGAAAACAAGGATATCACAGTTATCATTTGCACAGGGTGTTGTATGTGTGTGTGTTGTGGGAGCAACCTAGGCAGACACAAAGGTAGTGAGTGCGTGTGAGTAAGTAAGACAAATATGCAGACATTGGGATAAAATATCAAATGGCCAGTGAGATAGAATGAGTTTTAAGCCTCATGACTGACTCATGTAACTGTTATGTGTGTGTCTGTATGGGCACTTCAGGTGAAACTGGTGTGTGAATCTGCAAGAACACAGCCAAATACTGTGCTAGCACTAGGCTAGCTCTATGTCCTGGTTTGTTGGATAGATGTGAGCCATGCATGGTAGAGGTGACAGTTCATCTTTGTTGTCATTGACACTGAGAATTAGCTCTGCCAGGAGTTGCACTGGCATGGCCATTCCCAAGGTCAGATGCACTGCTGCTACCTGAATGTGCCTGATGTCTGCTGGATGAGTACGCTGAGGACCATGACCCAATGGCCTGCCTCTTCTGGGTGTGGACAACTCAACCACTGATGGAGCAGTGGATGTAGTGCTACTGTGTGAGTGTGATCAGGCATGGCCACATCAGCTAACATCAGATGATGTGGCTAACCTACGTCTATGTGGATGTTGTCACTCTTCCAGCACGCGTTCCATCACAGACACCATCTGTTCCACCATGTCATTGATTGGATCCACTGAACTGGCAACATGGTAGAGGCAGTCATGCCTGTCACCCTGTGCCACATCTACAACCTTAAACATTTCCTCTGACACCCTATTGGAACATGCCTGCACCTTCATGATGACCTTAAACTTAAACATATGTCAAATAGCACTGAAAGACACACCTGAATCAGATGTAAGATGAGCAACAGGCCTTTTGTGACCCTTAACAACCCTCCTGCATGGCACCTCACCCACACTTTGAATACAGCCAGAGTCAACAGGCACTGAAGACACATTAACCACACTACCCTAAACAAGTGTCTTACCCTCCACCTGTCCAATATCTGAGGGGTCACTGGAATGGATTTACGTAGGCCTACTGGCTGTGTCTGATGGAACTACAAGGGATGGCTGAATGTCAACCTCAGTGTCACATTCAACCTCTGAATCCCCAACTGTGCCTGTATTTAGCCACCATCATCATTAGAGTCTGATGATACTCTGACATCAGGTGGTAAGAGTCCTGCACTTCCATTGCATTGTTAGGATGAGTTTTGATAACAGGCAACAAACACGGGAAATAAATTAATAGCTACACTGCTACATTTAAATATATGCCAACAAAGTAACACTGATGCCACCATCACAAATGGTACAGCATTATACACACACACAGTCCTGACACTCGCCTCACACATATGGCTAAATTAATATTTTTGTGAAATGCTCTTCAGTACTGAAATAAAAATGTTTGGCTTTCCATGTGCAGATGACTCCAGGTAGGGTGGTCCTGGAAGAAGTTAAGCAAAATGTAAGGACACTATCTTCACAATAGCAACAACACAGGGGAAAAATGTGGTCTTTATTTGTCCACTAACAATACATTTAACTGAAACCTGGATGGCATGTCCACCCCAAGCCCATGTGTAATGAAGCAGAATCTGTTAACTGTATCAATTTATAACTAGTTCACCCCCCCAAAAAAAAAAAAATATATATATATATATATATATATATATATATATATATATATATATATATATGTATATATATATTAAACCAACTTAACTACTGCTTTCAATATTTTACTATACAAGAAATACTTACAAATTGACATATGTTAGCCTACCTGGAAGTCCCTCCAGGGACAAACTTGTCCTCCCTGAAACAGTAGCATCAACATCAATCATATGCTGTTGTGCACTTTCCACTGAGCTCTCTGGAGCCCTGGTAGTGGACAAGAGCTCTTCATTTGGTGTCAGTGGTGGCTCTGTAACAGCCACCCCAGTAGCCAGCTGTCCATGGATCACTGCAGCTGCTCTCATCCAGGCAGAAGAAATCTTGGCCCTATGATGCACCTGATCATTTGTCCAACTGTGTCCCCCAATAGCACTTGCATTGTTAACTATCTGGTTTCAAAGTTGCATTCTTCTAGCCATATCCCCACATTTTTCTCAAGCAGAAAGGCACTATGTTGCCAAAATGCTTGGGTGACCATGTTGTTTTCTGAGTCAATTGAAGGGGGTTTGCAGGGACTGGGATCCTTGGGTGCCATAGTCCTAGGTGATGTAAAGCACAAAACAAGGATACTACACATAAACATCACATAAATAAAAGTCCTGCTTAGATACAACACATATTATTATTTTTCAACATTACCCACTGGAGAAAGAAAACCTTTTTCAGTTATTCAAATATAAAAAAGGGTTACATGGTTGTAACATATCACAGTCACACAGAAACTAGGGTCTTATCCAAAACAAGGAATAACAATAGCAAAACAAACCTTTGTAAAGCATTTTTGGTTGTACTACACAGAAATGAAATTTGGCTCCCCCACCCCCAAAACAACACGCAAATGACATTTTTGTACAAAACAAAGGAATAAAACAGCAGTGAATTATTATAAGTGCTATTAAACAAACTGTCCCAAAAACATGTGTACACATTTACCACAGAACAGTAATTTTTATGCAAGTGCCAGTCACATCTACCTGTGCAGAGCACTTCCCTAGTGGTGTCTATGGGCCGCCCTAGAAGGCTAACACCCCTGTGTCATTGACAATATAGGACATTTACATTTCACTGAAATAACAATAGAAAAGTGTAAAGAGAAACAGTTGTAACATTAACACTTGTGAAGAAAGTTAATAAGGCTGTGCATCTGAGAAAGTAAAATAACCTGACAAAAATGCCTATGCAATCAGTGAACTTCTAAGAAGTGCATTCAGATAAAGGTAGTGTTTGCTATCTATCTATCTATCTATCTATCTATCTATCTATCTATCTATCTATCTATATTTTCCTAATTATGTGATCAAATCATGTATATAACTGAAAAATACAATCATACCTTATCAAGATTAATAGTCTGTGCAGGAGGATCTAAAGCAATAGCAATCTTCTCCTTCTGTGCTATCCACATGCACAAGTCTCCTCACCTTTGGGTTCCCTAGCTACATGGTTACCTTTTTATAGTGTAGATTCAGGCCTATGAGCATGGTAAAGATGGAAATGAGGTGTGAACTCAGAATTGCTGAATCCCAAATTCTCGGCTCCATATAGAAGATGTAAACATAGTGCAGGCACTCCCTCAGTGCTTGTTCCTAATGGATTGCAACTGTGAATTATTATTGGTAAGCACTACAGCAATTCACACTCCCTTACCCCCACTGGGTATATCAGGTTAGACTTATAAAATGTTTGATGTAATTTTGTCAAGGTTGGAAATGTAAGTTAACAGCACACAGTTCTCATGTTCTGCTTATTAACATCCAAATTGTCTTTCATTTGTTGGCAACTGCATATTACATTGATGCCATTTAATATCATCACACATTTTAAAGACACTGACATAGAATGGCTTACAGACTGCATGTCTCAACATGGGTTGCATGGGTTTGAGACTGTGGACATGCTACAGCTGTCTAAGTATGAAAATAAGAGTGTACTTATAAGACTTAGATTTTGTCAAGGTTGGAAATGTAAGTTAACATCACACAGTTCTCATGTTCTGCTTATTAACATCCAAATTGTCTTTCGTTTGTTGGCAACTGCATATTACATTGTTGCCATTTAATATCATCACACATTTTAAATATTGGCAAGATGGGTATGCATAATGCTCTTCTGTTCTTTTCTGTTCTTTCCCCAGCTCCCACTGAATGTGAGTTCAATCAACATGCTCATGTTGCTCTATTGGAGAGACTGAGGAAAGCAAGTGGTATGTATAGAGCAGAACAGAAGTGTTATTGTAGCTTTAAATGTTTAAGATAGCTTTTTTGGTCTTTTATACAGTTGAATCAAATTGAGCATACATATCCCAAATGTAAAAGCAAGTATACATGCATTAGTCTGTATTACAAACCAATTATAAGTCCATGATTAGACAGTAGTCAGAGGTTGTGGATTCAAATACCATGATTCCCAACTATACAATGTTATTTCTTCAAAAATATTTACATTAAATTAAAAACTCTATACCACTGGCACCACTGCCTTGCTGTAAACTGTAATCGGTATAATTGAAATATGCATATGTGCAATATATGCACATTTCAAGGATTACTTTCATCAATCTGTAGTATATTAATTATCTGTTAGGATGTATACTTAAAAGTAATACTTCAGATAAATGAGTTGCATAATTGTGTTAATGCATTGTATGTCACATATGATGGTACTAATTTTATCTCTTTTTTTTCTCACCCCATCCCTTATCTCTCTTTTTTATTTTTTATTATGTGTCAACAAAATGTCTCCATGTCATTCATGTGTACCATATCACTAAATGCTACACAGCACAGTGAGGTAGGCCAGCCCCAGTGGATCAGCCTGACCTAACCCCACCGGATCCAGCACCATTGTCCAGCACATCTGGGAGCCAATCTGGGAGCATTGTCTCTGCTGCCTCAGGTAGTGCTGCTCTGAAAGCTGGTGCAGAGGTTCCCTCCGGGAGCAGTGGTGGAGCTGGTGATTTCATCACCCACAGAGAGATGCCAGGGATGGTGTTTAGAGTCGTGCACTGCTCCACTAGTGAATTTACATGTGGAAACATAACAAACAGAAGGCCTTATATAACAACATGTCACATATTTTCAATACAGCCATGTGTTACCTCCCCCCAAACATTGCGACCCTGGTGTCCCAGTATTTTTTCACACATATATCACTTACACTACAGAAATTAATACAAATCTTGTGTGATATGCAATGCACTGCAATCTGTTAACATGCAGAACTATAACAAATGACCCATAAGCATATAAAGCATTACCTGCAAGGCTAGGGAAGGTATCAGCATGACCTTATCCACAGGGACATAGGTGACCTTCAACACACTTGACCCAACCCATTTTGGCTTTGTGCAGGGTAGGTCTTGCTTATTATAACTAGTGGACTTCTCTGATAATGAGCCCAAAGACCTGGATGAAGGATAACAGGACATACTGCTTTGTTGATTTATCCAAGGCCTTTGACACTAACCCCCATTCAGTTATCATAGAGAAACTCTACCATCTGGGGATTAACCCATATCTTACTAGATGGATAGCCAACTGCCTCACAAACAGAACACATACTGTCAACGTTGGGAACTGCACCTCCATCACTAGACCACTTACCAGTGGAATACCACAGGGATCTGTGCTGGGCTCTCAACTGTTTGGAAACTATTTCTCTGAAGTCCAGGCAAAAGTATATGGCCTGTGGCTTACCAAGTGTGCAGATGACTATTACCTGAACACACTCATATAGAGTGCCACAACTATGTTAACATATTAAAGAAGGGCTGACACAGACAAATGATCGGTGCCAAATTCATGGACTGAACCTTAAAGAAAAAAATGCCTCATTGCCCCTTTGGCAATAAAGTACCCCTGCTAATTACAATATATATATATAGCACCCCTCTAAGCTCAAACACAGTGTTGCAAGACTTGGGAACACATGTTGATAGCAATCTACACTCCAGTCACCGTGTGTACACAGTGGTGAGACACACATTCTACATTGGGCACCTCATAAATAAGCCCATCACATCTAAGACAAGGGAGGTCATAGGTCTTCTGTACTCTGACCTTATCAGAACACTAATTGAGTACAATGCTCCCTTCTGTCTGTACCTCACCAAACACCTGCAGCAACCAGAGAAAACACAGCATTTGTGACTGGAGAATCCATGACCTCCAAAATATGACAAACATGGAAAGACTGAAAAACCTGTGACTGTATTTAGTATCATGTAGGCTGCTGAGAGATGACCTATGCCTGGGCTACAGAGCAGTCTCATACCCTGTTCTACTGGAAATGCTGGTCATCTGCAAATCAAATGGGGCAAGAATAACTTGCTCCAGGGATCTCAACCTAGCCTGTTACATAAATAGAACATGCTGAGGAGACAGATATATCTCCCAGCGATTGCCATCTGTAATAGGCTCCTACTGCATGTGAAGTAGTGCTCGTCAATGACCCTATTCATATGCAACACTGATAACTGGATGAGTGATTGTAAATTGACCTCTGGGGTAGCACCTATGTCCCTCAAGGACAGGGCCAGTCAGTGCTGATCACAAAATCACTCTGCTAATGACCATCTATGTTCAATAAGGGTACTCATGCTTTTACACAGTTAGGCTTGTAAACACCCTATGGCTATTAAGGTAGTACCTCCTATGAACCTATGAAGCTAAGAACCTATGCAGGCTTCCAAATATCTTCTCTCCATCATACCCTGCTGATGTCATCAACTATAAGTTGATCCGGAGTAAAAAGTCAGATGTGTGCTGTGGTCCTTCCATAAAGTATTGGGTTCTGTAGTCTGTGTACTTAGGTATGGATTCTGCTCTGACTGCACTCAAGCGGGGAGGGTGCGTGTCTAGCATAAACAGTAGAAGTGTGTATCCTACAGTCACTGCTCAAATCCCATGGACTGACAGTGTTTTGATACTTGCACATGCCTTTATATCCATTTCATGAAGACCTCCCAACATCTTCTCTCCAACATGCCCTGCTTATATCATCCACTATAAGTTGACCTGCAGTCTTGTAAAAGTCAGACTTGTGCTGTGGAATGTGTGTAAAGTACTGAGTTCTGTAGTCTGTGTACTTAGGTAGAGGCTCTATTCTCACTACAGTCAAGTGTGTGTGTGTGTGTGTGTGTGTGTGTGTGTGTGTGTGTGTGTGTGTGTGTGTGTGTGTGCGCGCGCATGTGCATGCGTGTAGTCTATGTACTTAGATAGGTAGGTAATCTATTATCACTGGAATCAACTGGGAGTGCATGCATCTGTGTGTGTTGTGCTCTTGCTTGACATTACAGAAGACTTTTTACACCAGCATGTGAGACACTATTACCATATTCTCCTCACCAGACACTGCTGATGTCATCAGCAATATCTGATTTGTGAATGTACACTATTTTCACTAGTGCAGGGTCACAGACTAGCCTGGAGGGCAGGCAGAAGTCACCTCATCCTATGCAATCCAGATTACAGTGTCATGGCTTTCAGTCTAGCCACATATGTCATGGCATGATTTGTAGGCCCTGTGATTTCTTGATGAGAAAGCCCTGTGGTCTTCAATGTCTGGTGAGGTACATGCATAAGATATCATTATGCTCTATTACTTTCTGAGGAGGTTTGAGAACAGTGCTATGATATAATCCTCGGATCTGAATACGATGATATGACTTATGATGTGCACAACATAGGCTTTCAATAACAGCGTGGACACTTAGTGGTCGAAGTTCAGATTGCTATCTAAGTGTGTTCCCAGAGCTTGTTGTCAATGCTGTAATTAGTAGGTAATTCCACTTTCAGAAGGACAAAATAAAGGCACATTTTTGCATTTATTTGTAGACAGTCTGGCTCGGTCACCAATTATTTGTCTGTGTTAGCCCCTCCTGTAGTATGCTATCATCATAGGTGGACTTAATGATTGCACCCGGTATGCAAGAATCAGCAAAAGTGGTAAGCCAAAAACAGTATACTTTAGACTGAAATGAAATGTCAAAAAATAGAGTCCAAAAAGTAAATAGCCAAGCACAGAGCCCTGAGGTATGCCAACAGTGACAGCACTACTGGTACAGGTTGATTTACAACTTTCACAGCATGTATTCTATTTGTAAGCAAATTGGTTACCCATCTAGTGATGTAAGAGTTAATCCCCCAGCTGGGTGAGTTTCTCAATGATAATTGCATGGGGGATTGTGTCCAAACCCTAGGCCAGATCAGGATAGCCAGTATGCACTGTCTTACCTTCATCCAGGCCTGTTACGCAGACTAGATGGGCTGTGACAACATCACAGATAGCTTATCGAGTGACTCAGCACATACACCTTCCTGACACATTTGAATACACACTTAAACACACCCTCCACATGGACTATGTTCCTGTACAAGCGTGTACATCAACATGCATCCATGTCATTTGGGGGGACAGCACCTGATGCATGCATGTATAGACACATCCTGGCTCTCCTCATCTGTGAGGTTGACCAATATGTCATCATGAAACTTTTACTAAATGGAAACTAGCAATATCCCAACTGTGTGCAACAGACATGGGTGAGTTGTTAATGCTACATCATGTCTATTACATCTGTTAGATGTTCTCAAAGGGATCTACTTCTAACATTCAAAGTTTCATAACTTTGAATTTCTTATGGTTGAGACCATAAGATTGAAGTTTTGAAACTTAGAAATGTAAATAAAAACAAATATATATTGTTTTACATTTTTGCAGGGGGCAAGCCCTCCTGCACCCCCCACACACCCTGCTACTTAAATATACCAACTCCAACATCACACTACAGCAAGGAAAATGGTAACTATACCATTCCATGCTGTGCAGTGATCTCCATTTAAATAGTTTGAAGTTTCAAAACTTCAATCTTATACTCTCGACCATAACAAATTCAAAGTTTTAAATCTTCAAAATTCACAAGTAGACCCCCTCAAAGAGGTCATCAAGGGCATGCATAACTATGACACTATCATCCTTTTGAACTTGACAAGTCCAAGGCATTTACCATATATAGTTATTCACTCAACACTGTCAGATATGGGCATAAAGACCTATATCACCAAGTGGGGAGACCACTATATCAAATACATGGCATGGAAATATGTTAAAACATGGGAAGTGAAATATATCTCAGGTCCATTGATCAGGTCAGTACCTCAGGTCTGTATGCTAGGCTCTTTTTTGTCCATTATTTAAGTCACAGACATCACAAATGACATGCACAGTCTGTGCCCAAACAGTTGTCTGAATGACTACAGATTGTGGGCAATCATTGACTCCAGCTGTGATATTAGTATTATACAGACAGTATCAACACACACCAAATATTGCTGCCACAGCCATGACATATACAATGACACAAACAAATGGGGGGATTTGTTACTTCAGGAAAACAATCACACAACCCAATAATGATGTTGACATCACACCCTATAATCAGACTGATAGGTATGTGACCTGTGTCCTGGGGTAGATGGTATGTGGAATGTAAACCAGCATGTGGCCACAGTGCTGACTACTCCTTTTTTGTGACACAACTACTGACTATGTGAAGGACATCCACATCACAGGCCATAATACCTCCATAGTTCACAACCTTCATTACACCAATAACTGAATGCAATGCACCCTTCTTCAAGTACATCACTACACATCTTCCAGTGATGTATTACTGAAGTGTACCACCTATGCCACAATGAGGTATCACACATCTTATTGGCCATACCTAGGTATTCTTTTTGTAGCATAAACATTACTGTCTGACAGTGCAGAAACCCTATCAAGGTGTTATACCATATGCATGTGTGATACCTGTTCCAGTGATGAACACAGTACATACATCACACATAGCTGTTTGACAACATTAGTGGCATGGATAACATTTGTGACAGTGTGGTTTGTGCCAAGTATATATACACACACACTCCAGTCAACTAGACTGTATTGATCATAATATCACATACAGGTATAGCAGTGTCCCTCCTAACACCTCCAGCAGATATTACAGTATCAGGACGGTGTGCATGATTACTCTCATAGAATGCAGACATGTCATAATAGTTGTGCAAGTGTCTTTGTGCAGAACCCTCTCTGATCACTCTAAATCACATATGTTATGCCAGAGACATGGGATTACTGGTGGTATTATTCCGATATTGTCCATGATTGTGTTTGCATCTTCTAATGTTCTTCATGAGCCTTTACCTATGTCCCAGTTGTTGCAGTCCTCTGCTGAGATTACACTCATATTCTGGCAAATCAGTTTGCACAGCTTCACACAATGCACCCTACCCCAATTGTATATAACATCCATGATAGATGTCCCCTGCCTTGTTCATGTAAGGATGCTTATCTCACACAGACATCCTCCCCATTGTTATGTCACCTTGCGTGACTGTCACATAATACACATTTTCATTGTGCAGTCCCTACTGTACCATACTGATATGTGATTGGTATTGCTGCTACAACCATCTTCCATTGACATGCCTTCATCTTCTGTACATTAGGTTGTTTCACCTGTCTTCTTTCCTTCTGTTCATTCCTACAATTCATCTGTGTGTCCTTATTCAATATGCACACTTTCCCTGAGTGTTATTTTACATGGCAGTCCATGTACCCTTGCAGATCATTTACACAACTTCAGTACAGAATGCCATGAATGGGATTTCACAGTAATCTGCACTGCAGATACACTGTCCTGTACTGCCTTATGACCATATACTTAGTTATACTTCTCAACTGTTCAGATTTTCACAGAATGTCAAGATTTTTGCCTTTATATCTTTTGGTGTGTTCCTTATAAATTTGTGGTTTTCTGCCATATTACTGGGATGATCTCAGGAGTGTTGTGACTCAATAATTACATACATTTGAGTTTCAGACTTCAAAGCCTTCAGAACTTTTATCTTAGCACAAACCTCTGGTTATTCTAGTACATTTCTAAAGAGCAAATATGTCAAATCTGTCCCTATTTCTGGGTCATTGGCCTCACATTATGTTGGTCTTTTTCCAGATGTCTTGAACTAAGAGATTGAGAGCTATCTGTTAAGTCCTGGTGATCCTTGTGGCATTCCATGCAAAATCACGGACCTTCAGTGCTCTGATTTAAACAGGATTGTTATCCATGTTCACTGGCATGGTTTCCTGGCTGGCAACACTGTTACCAACCACAAAACCTCACTTTTTTATTCTTAAATGCAGTGTGCGGAATGAATATGCAGTGAGCACTGCTGTTTGCCCCACCTCACTGCTCACAAATGTAAACTCTATGTAGGCTTCACACAAAGCTTACACAGAGTTTATTGAATCCCAAGGTATGTCTTCTTCTATGATGTACTATCAGGACATTTGCTTTTATGTTGCGAAAGTATATTTCAACAACTATCCATGAAGTTTATATCATTCAATGTACACTAGATTTTTAAGGATTTTGTAGTTTTTTAGGATTTGAACCCTGGTCTGGCATCTATTTCTCTATCAGACAGAGGCCACATATAAATGCTTGACCACCCATGCCCAAGCCTAAGTATACACTTTTTTTAGCATTAGGACATCAAAACTTGGCAGATACATTTGTGAGGCATAGCAAGGCTTAAAAAGACCCCTGGTGCTGTTGGAATAATAATCACTTTAGAAACTATGAAACTATGTTGTAATCATAACGTATATCCATTTGCCAAGTGTATCTTATACGTTTTCTTGCATTGATCCATTCCTTTGTGGTATACGCTTTTCTGTGAACTTGTTCTCTCTACCTACAGTGTTAAACTTACCCCTCATTAATTTAAACTCTCCGTCTGCATGGATGACAATAGAAAATAATGCTATTAAATTTAGAGAGGTAAATAAGTATCTATTTCTAAAATATATGTTCTTGGTTATTATATTTTAGCAGTACCTTTGATACTTCAATGGGTATTTTAGAGGAGGAATGACACACTAAGTGTTATTATTTCTTGGAGCTGTAGTGCCCCTGAAATGAAAAAAAAAATAAAGTAAGGAATTTTGGGCATTGCCTTTTCCTTTAATATTTATGGTTGTGCTCAATTTTTATGGAGTATTCAAATAAGTAGTTCTGTATATTCATGGCCAATGAGTTCTGTTCTTAGTGGTGCTGTGTTTTGTTTTGTGGCATTTAGTGGAAACTGTTCATCCATTTGCATAAACTAACAAAGAACAAAGCAAACTGATAAAAAATAAAAAAGAGGGGGATGATGTAGAAGTGAAACCCTAAACACAAAATCCGCACAAACGTTTAATATTAGCGCTTTCGTTCAAACCAATTAATTGAACTTCTTCAGACAAATACAAACTGAGTACAAGTGTTTTAAATAGTGCTCGTCATTAGATGACATCACAAATACACCTCCCTTTTAAAGGAAACCAAATATCAAATACAACCCTATGTTCACTATTCACATGAAACCATATTAACTATATTAAATATATACATACACTATACATATCAATACATATCTATTATAATATAAATAAAAAATAAATATAAAGACAAAAAGCATCTCTAAAATTATCTAGGCAAAGATTTAAGCTTCAGAATACAACATAATGAACAATAATCATTAAGACCAGGAAATGTGTAAGCATTTAGTTTTAGGTGCCACAATAATTAATTCTCCTCAAGTTTTTAATCTCACGGCCCACCCCTAATACTCTTCTCTACTTGTTCATCCATTTTATATATCTGAAATAAACTTTCATTCTTAGACTGGATCTGGCACAAATTCTGAAGAGAAGTACTACTGCTGAAAGATTATTTAACATATGTAGTATATGGCCATCACTTATTAATGTAAAATTGTAACCACGTTGAAATTTGACCAGTCTTTAATGTACTCCCTCCAAAGTCCTGTTATGCTCCACTATTGACTTGCACCCCAAATGTACCACTTGCTTTGGAGTCATCAGCTGCTTATGGAATGGCATTATAATGCATTAGTATTTTCACATAAAAGTGACAGATTAATTTTGCATTCATAATTCAGTAATATTCATTTCACACGGCTGAATAAAGCACAAGTCTTCATGACTGAAATCTAAATATAATGTATTAGTTATCAAGACTGGAAGTTTGTAAGAAATGGGCAACATTTCCAACCAAATTAGATTCATTGGGAGTTTCATATTTAAATAATAAATTATAATAGGAAAAATATGCAGGCAGAAATATCTGTCTGGGTTGGTATTATTCTGAAATAAAAGATCACCTACAGGTTTTCTGAGGAACAACCACTTCCATGGAATGTTCATTATTTTCCTCTATAATGCCCACCCTGGAGGTATATACATTTTATACATGTCTTTTTAATTTTTTATGTAAAATTGTTCCTCTACCTAATGTTACAAAGTTGTTGAATCATATACAAAATCTAAGTTATGTAAGCACTTGATGTCAGCACACACACACACACACACACACACACACACACACACACACACACACACACACAAATGCACACATAATGGCGTTAACATTTTTCTTTCTTTCCCATACCTTGCTAAACATGATTATTCACAGGAAAGATAGTAGTAGTGATAGTATTTTATAATACAGCAGTATGAGTCCCAAATATTTGAAGTCTAATATTATAAAGCAGACAAATAATGGGGGTGTTTAAAATAAAGCTGGCAGAACAAATAAAGAGATGGAAAATTTGGAATGTAAGTTTTTACAAATACATTTTCTTTTAGAGTTGTTAAAAAAGGGCAATCTGAATTAGTTATAAGTAATGCAATGACATAGAAAGTCCACAAGGTAGAGCAATTGTACAGAAAGAAAATTAAATGAATAGGCCCCAATGTATGATTTTTAACATGTTTAGTGAGTTCCAATACAGCAGAAGACATAACTAATTTGTGCATATTTAGTATATATCTTCAGGCAAAAGAAGTACCAGGAGATAAGTCTATGTTCACAAATGAAAGAGCTAAAAACTTTAAAGGGTATATTAATAAAGATTAATACTAAGCCTATTAGAGAAGGCAGAGAAGGCAAGGAGCTTAGAAATCTCTTGGAAGTAATTACTGTTGATTTATTATGGAAGGTATTACCTAATATAGTAGTGCTTCAAAAGTGAGATACAGATCACCACCACACTTTACCTCTAAATCTGTAATATTTGTAGCAGTGTTCCAGCTACTTAGAATTCTGTATTGGAAGAACATTAATAATGTTAAATCACTTTGCATAGACATGTAAAAGCCGGTGAGAGCTATCTTTTTTTTATATTTCATATAGCTGACTTGGGGATTAAAAACTCTAGAAAGTGCACTGGATTTGAGAGTTAAAGTGATAGATTTTACTAAATGCATGTGTGCCACCTGGGGTCTTAATTAAGCTTTGAATTTTAAATGTAAATTAAAAGCAATGGCACTGAAGCTTTTATATTTCTGGTTGAATTTTATCATGTGATTTGTAGAAAAGTATTTAATGAGTTGCATTTTACATCTCTTTAGTCTGAAGAAGTTTTATTTACTAAGTGTTTATTGAAGTTTTTACTTATTAATAAAAAGTCTTCCAAGTCTGACACCCATGTCATTTTTTGGCAAGTTACATGGCTTTGTACTTTACATTAGATCTTCCTGGTTTAGTTTGCAAAATATTTATCAGAATAAATCCTGTCAGAACACATATCTGAATTTACTATGGTAGTATAAAAAGGGTCTATATTATATGAACGAAAGTTCATAATATCGAACGCTCTAAAGAGCAAAAATGCTGGCCCTCAAACTCGTTATTGTGGAGGACTGGACCCCCACACCCCCGCTAAATATATATACCAACTCAGAGATCGCACTACAGTGAGGAAAGGGCAAATATTCTGACCTTCACTGTACTACAATCCCACAAGAAGCACTTAGATGTCTGGCATTTTCACTCTTTAGAGCGTTCGATATTATGAACTTTTGTTCATATAATATAGACCCATATAAAAATACTTCTGTTCTATCTGGTCTATAAAAGCCTGTTACTTAATGTATTATATTATATATTAAGCCTCTATGCAACATATTTTTTCTTTTATTTGTACACTGTATTATGTAAGCTATAGTCTACCTTTTCATATATTGCATTATGGAATCTAATGAAGTCTTTAAGATTCAGATGAAAGCTCTTATTCCTAGTACCAGTCAATAAAGTTTTCAACCATTTGTTTTTATTTTTATTTTTCCCAAATGTGGCCATTGCCATTTGTGTTTTTATTTAATATAGTGCATTATATACATAACTGATTAGAACTCATTATTTTCTATACATGAATGTCATTTTACTGATGGCCAGGTTTGTTGCTGGATACCATCCTTTCCTTGAGTCCAATTCACTTGCCCAGTTAAAAAAGATGCAATACAAACATACCTGTGATATATTCTTCTGCCTGAATATATGCATGTGCACATACATACACATACATAGATAAATAAATAATTTAATACATAAATATGCAGCTAACTACCTTTCAGCCTTATGCTGCTCCATGGTTTAGTTTAGGCTTGCATAGTCAGCCTGCAGACTACAGCTATGTTTCATCCTGCCCTGGGTCAAAGTGCCATGTCACCTGCTTGCCATGCTCTACCACATTGCCTGACGCTGTCTGCCTGATATACCTTCTGACAGATTGGTACATGCTGCCTGAGATTTTCTGACAAAGTGAATCATTTGCTGCCTATTTTGCTTCCCGACATACCCTGATATATGCTGCCTGATATGGCTTTTCTGTCTGCCTGCTGTTGCATTCCACCACCTTCTACTTTTCACATGCATTATAGGCCTTTTGTATCGATTAGTAGCTGCAGCGTCTAACATTCTTAATTTACTACACCTTGGATACAACTGCAACACACCAAGTCATAGCTCTCAACAGTTCAGATTTTTTGCAGAATGTCCAGATTTTTGCCTGATATTTTGGTCTGTTTTTAATAAAATTTGTGGTTTTCTTGCTAATTACAAATGATCGAAGTCAATAAATAATGAAATACATGTGAGTTTCAGACTTCATATCCTTCAGGAAATGCATGCTTAAACAGATCCTGTTAAAAGAGAAATATTTAAAATATGTCCCTATTTTTGGACCTTTGCATTACTTCACACTTTGTCCACATTTCTTGCGTTAAGAGGTTGAGAGGTATGCACCAAGTTCCTCCATCATTGTCTACTGATAAACCATAGATGCCATGCATTTATTTATTTATAATAGTTATTTATAATTCATTAAATACATTAGAGGGCTGGTCCATGAGTCCTTTTCAACCATCAAATGAGTCATAAGGTCAAGCATAAATTCAACATATGCACTATTAAATGTAGTCCTCAACCTAAATGTTCCAAAGAAATGGAGAACATTTTAAAATCCAGAGAGAACCCACAAACTTACATAGGAATCATTGACAAACTACACACAGACAGCTACATGACATACTAGATGAACCACAGTCTATCTATGAGGCAGATCATCAGCAATCATGCTGCCTGTAGTCATTAGTGTGTGTCATGATCAGGCAGCTGTAGGCCTGTGATATCACAGCAGCATCCATAGCTATTCTCTGGCTACCACTTTGCCATGCAGTAAATGTCTGCATATTATCTGTAGGATGGTGCATTTTACGGATGTATCATGTTATATATGTGTGTCCCTTGTGCATCAACCTACCTCTGCCATGGTCTGCTCTTTTTTCATGTCAGTGCATATCTTCCATACGCAAGCAAGTATGCCTTTGTGTGTACCGACAATTACCTCATGTTTACCTTACTTTGCTTGTATCTTATCTTTGTTTGATGCATACTAGTCTGTCTGTGCACAGCATGTAGATTCTTCTCAATGTGTCATGTCCACATTTGCTTTATGTACCGTGGTGCAGCTATTTTGTATTGGGTGCTTTCCCTGGTATGTGCCTTCATATTTGGACATTTTTAGACTATGTGCATACAACTGCTTGGTACTTTCGTTTCTTTAGAGTTCTGTATCAGTTGTTATGCAGGCATGCTTTAGCTGATATTCTGTTGTGTTCTGTGAATGCATTTCCATGAATATTGCTGTCAGACTGAAAACCCTTCCATCTCCTACAGTGGCATACTCTTTGCTATTTCTGATATCTTGAAGTTACAGGGTACACCATTCTTCTCAACATTAGTGCCATTCAGACTATGTCAGCCCCTCAATATCTGTGTCACCACGTCCTGGCATTCAATAAGTGTACAACACTTTGTCAACTATGGATGATCTCCATCTGATGTTCTCATGCACAATGAAATCTGATGCACTGGCAGTTTTAGTATACATGAGATGCACACAGTACAAGCCATATTACCTATCGTGCACAACCTAACCTTTCAAAATCAAGATTCCTTACACTCTACAAATGGAATGTTCATCTTTTAGGTACTAACCTCAGTTACAGTTTACACTTTTAAATCATAACACTTTTCAATAGGGTGTCATGGTAGTACATGCATGGCTTTTCTGGTGCTCATATATATTTTAGCCTGCTTTGTCATACTAGATTTATTCTTTCTTCATCCACCCATTTCCTAATCTGTTTGTCTTTTTGAGGATCATCATGGAAATAAAATGAGTAGGGTAAACCATATATTTCTATTTCCAGCTACAATGCACATCTCATCTTACAAATTCTTAAGGCATTGCCAAATACTTTAATTGATAACATTTCTCTATAATGCCCTATATGGACACAATCACTACCTTACTCCCTCTACCAGAAAGACCTAAGCCTCCTCCTACCTTATCCCCTCTTTCATGTACGGTGCTCCTCTGCTTACCAACCTCCAATTCAGCTTACAATGCAAACTGGAATCTTGTTACAATAAAATCTGCAAATTCACCACCAGTGCTAAAAATTCATCTCATTATTGCTTCTCCCTTCTCCCTCTGCAATGGCTCGACCTAATTACTTGAACTTTCTCAAACTCACCATTGCCCATAAGCTCATCTTCAAGCCATCCAGCTGTCCCTCTCTCTCTCCATCACCTTAACCCCCTATATTCCTAACTGCTCACTCTGATCAGAAAATCAAACCCTCCTATAAATTTGAAAACCTTCTTGGCCCCCTGGGCACCTTCTGATATCATATTCCTTAGCTAAACTATGAAACTCACTTCCTCCTTTTCTTCAAAATACTCCAAACCACACCAACTTTAAATCCCTCCTGATCTCCTACCTATCTTCAAATGGGTATGTCCATGCTCTTCTCCAGCATGAGCCCTTCCACAAACTACACCTATCCACTAGTTTCTCTAAAAGTTCAACAGCATCCCCTCTCCTGCATCTATTTCAGGTCTCACAGTCTATCCCCAACTACTCCTACTTCTACCTCTCCAAACTCTGTTTATTACTAAACCCCAGCTATTACTTTTATCTAATTACTAAGATCCATAAATACTGTAGTAGTTTATTTATTTATTTATTTTTTGCTGCACTCATTTTATATTATGTTAGCAACTCATATTTCTGCAAATGTAGAAATTCATGCTTCTGTAATCGTTTCTAATATTGCATAGTTTGAATGCAGAAGATGACTTCTTTGTGTGTATATTTTATTTCACTGTTACTAGAGCTACTCTATATATGAATGTGTATTCTACAAATGTGCTTGATTGTACTCAGCATGAAGTATATGACTGCTTTGCTTCATTATGCATATTTGAAATTGTCAATGGAGCTTTTCTCCCCGAGCATCCACTGAAAAAAAGGCTCTTCTTGGCCCAGTGGACTTTCCCACTCATCAAACTAAAATAAATAAATAAATAATATATCTGTTCCGAGTCCTTCTCTCAGTGGGTTATTTTTGTTATACCTCCTCTGACAAGTAACCAAAGGCACCCTCATTGTTTAACCAGACCAATCAAGTAAGTCATATTATACCAGAAAACAGAATCTATTTATAGAGAACCTCCCATTAGTATACAGACATAGAACAGCATCTCTGAAAAGGAATTATGTTTCTGCCATTTGTCATCTCTGAGAAAGAATTGCATTTCTGCCATTTGTATCTGTGATTTTACTCTTTCGGGTACAGCCGAAGACTTGAGATCACAACAGAAGACAGAGATAATATACAAATAAATGACAGCTTTGTCCTACACTCAGTTTTGTACTTTGCACCACCTTTAAGTAGAATACTTGCAGACCTACCACTACTGTACTCATACACTGGTCAGTCTGCACATCCACAGCATCCCACCTCACAGACAACACCCAAACATCTTAAACTCTGCTGCTTGATCTAGCTGTTAACCTGTAGAGACAGTTCATTTTTTCTGGGAGAAAACCAAGAATTTTGATGTCAGCTGCTTCACCCTCAGCAGCAGACCACTGCAATGCACACCAGAAATCACAGTTCCTCCCAGCTTATATGACAGAATCATATGCAAACAAGAAAGATACAGCCCTCACTCCCTCATAATAGATATTCTCCATACCGTGGATATGATATTTAAGTCCTGTTTATAAAAATAATGAACTAGAGAAGAGATAAGACACAGCACTGAAAAAGTCCCATATCCATATTAAACATTTTCAACTTAATGCTAAGAATGAGAGTATAACTCTGATTCTGAAAATACAATCACTGGCCAGCACACAACAGTAGCCATAAGATCCAGTACAGTTGTAGCATCTCCAATAATCTCTTCCATGTCACACAGCCATATGCCTTTTCTAGGTCATAAAACACATGCAGAGCGTACTGGTCAACTCTTATGACCATCCGGATATCTCTGCAGGGATAAAAATCTGGTACATTATTCCACAGTCAGGATGGAATTTCGATCACTCTTTTTGAACCTCATGTTCAATAAATAGACATTTATTTCCAACACTGTGTCACAATGCTCCTCAGAAACCTGAGAAACTTGACCATTCAATGAATGGAATACAGCCGGTTGTCCAGTCCATTTTTTTAAAAATGGGAAACATCACCCAGTTTTCCAATTGCTTACAAGAAACATTCAAAAGATTCATTGTGATGATATCCTAATATTAGTCAATCCTTTCAGTGTTAATGGTCAGATTTCACCAATTGCCACAGTATCACAATTCCTGTTTGCATTAAACCAACTTACTTTTAATTTCTCTAAAAACTGTGAAAATTTTTCTAAATATTAAATGATTGTCATATAACTGGTATTGATTCTTAACTAATGCTTTTATATTATGTCTAATTTGTTATAATTATTTAAACAGAAGATGTTTCTGATTTAGTTTTTGAATATTGTAAAATAATTGTTCTTAAAATATTTTGTAATAATTTGAAGCTTTTCTTCCCGGGCCTCCCGTAAAAATTGGGTTTTAACCAAATGTCAATAAACAAACAAACAAATAAATAAATAAAGACCTCAGTTACAAAAGTGAAGATAATCCCACAATTTGCATAGGGCACTACTCTGTCAAATATGGGTATGCCTATAGCGTTCAGGAATTCCCTGGAGTGCTCCTTTTATTTCCTGATTGCTTCACCAGTCGAGGTTAGTGTTTCTTCACTCTTATTGAGAACTACCTGGGCAATGTCTCAGTCTGAGATTGAGTCTCTGGATGATTTACAGAAACTTTTTTGAGTTCATCTGAACATCATGTGCATGGCTTCAGCAGAATCCTCTACCATCTGAACCTTCACTGAAGGTTCATCTGAAGCCACATCTGTTGTCTTTTGGGCCATTTGGTAGTTGTTAGCCAGATCTGGAGATCTTCAAGTGTTCATCCTCCACAACACATGGCAGAAATAGTTATAGCTAAGGGTGGAAAGTAAACTAATACCACAGTGAAGTATCTGCTAGGCAGTCTCATGAAACCCTCACTATAAGGTTTGGATTCTGTACACCAAGTGTGTGAAGCAACTTGTCACCAGTTGGAGACAAGTTTAGACCACAGCACAGCTATTTACTTCATTGTCCAGAAAATATGCTGTCAGTCTCAGTGACATGACCCAAAGACATTAATTGACCCTAGAACAAAGATGCTCTGGAACCAAGTATACTTATGAAATTCCTTATGTTCAAACAATCCATTTTAGTACAAATGTCCAATAACAATTCATCATACTTGTTGCTGTCAGGTAAACCGCTCCACTAAATTACATCTCTCAAGGCACTGTCATCATTCTATGCATGAACATTGAAACCACACAACAGAACTCCAAAGCAAGTAGGCGTTGTTGTTTCAAGAATTAATTTCCACAATCACACGTGAGGTGGAACACTCGGACTATCTATTGTGTATATGCAAACAATGCAATGTTTACTGTTCTTCAATTTGCATCAAAGTTGAGTCAGTCATCTTGTATCTGACACAAACTCAAACTCTTCTTAATATCACAGCCAAATGTTAGCATTCCATCATTGGTTAAGAACATATTATTATAAATACAGGTTTCAGTGCTTGTTGGCCAGGAGTAAGATAAGCAACCACCTATAGTGCTTTGCCCTCAATTGGCAACATCACTTTCCTGAGGAAGTACAGTTTCTGAACAAGAAACTTTTCATCTCCATGCTTTCTTTATAGACATCTTCAAACTAAATCCAAAACAAAAAGAAAGATAAATGACAGAAAAATAAAGACAAAGGTGGCTTTGTTAAATGACAGATGTTTTAATGACATGAGTGTTCTAATACCTTCCCTCTTCTTGGAAGACATCGATATCTGTAACATTACTGAAAGATGTTTTAGAGCTCCAATTGCTTGTCATAAATTCAAGGAAATACCTCCATTCATTGTTGTATATCTGAAAAGATAGGTGGTTTTATTTGAAATCTTGTGAAAGGCATGAGAGGGCAAGAACGCTTAAGACTTAAGAACTACACACATAATTAGTAGCATCAGTGTAACTGAATATAGTATTTGAACTGCAGCTAGATCATCTTGCACCCTGGGCAGGTCTCCAAACTGCTGTACACTTCAATTCAATGTTGAGGGGTAAAAAACTGTACTTGTGAGCAGTTCCCTAAAGTGCTGTACCCTTCAACTCAAAGTTGTGGGGCAAAAAAGGGTACTTGTCAATTTCTTACACACTCACTTGTACACTGAGTAGTTCAGCCCTTTAGCCATAAATGCAAAATTGATGAAACAGTCTTTCAAAATGTTGGATCCTATTAAAAGTGGACTAACTCCCATTTTGTTTAACTCATTAATATGCATCATTACTAGCTCTGACTCTTACCAATAAAAAACATGCAAATGTTATTTAATTAATGTCTCTGTTTTCTAGGTAAAGACTATATAATTCATTGTGCTCTCTTCTGTGTAAAGTTACATCAAAATATCTTTCTGCTAAATTGTTTGTTGTTTTTACTCATGTGAAAAAAATTGTGCCTGCAGTCACTTGGGTTGTACCTGAAACGTAACCACTGACATCACTGCACTATCCCTGCAAACATTCCTAAATAATATTTTTAGTAGATACAAGCACTCTACAGCAGCATTAAACATGAAAAGATGAAGGGAAGTAGAAGGTGAAGAACAATTTATAGTGAAGTATTACATTGATCATTGCTGCCGCCCCCTCTTGTTTGGCATTCATTTTGCAGGCATCCAAAACAATATCCCTGAAGTTTGGTAGAGAATGTTAACTAATGAGTCTTAGTTAAGGAATATTGTCCACTCATCCACTGATACTAAACTGCAACAACAAGAGATGAAATATGCACATACCTGGTGGGCTGAAAATGGTCTACAAGCTAAATGCAATGAAAGAAATGCAACTGCTCTGACCTCCTATGTTATAAGAGATATTCAACAGATATGGTCATGTGAGACCTTGGCACCTATGTGGACGACCCTCTCATTTTACTGCTGTATTTCCACCACAATCAGGAAATCCTTCTAGATGGTCCTTTAATATCACTGGAAATATCTAATATCTAAAAACATTATTTTTTCCACTGTACCATCCCATTATCATACCATCTTCAAAGATAATGCTCCTTCAGTATATAGACATCCAAGCATATTGTTAAACTGGAAAGGCCTTGACAATTTTTGACCAAAAATAAAAATAAAGACATTAAATCTTTCAGCTATCCCAACAGAGTACCAAAACTTTCCTTCCAGAAGTGTGAAATTGTTTATGTAAATGGAGACAATCATTTAAATGTAATAAGTGTCTGCATGAATTTTGCACTAACAATGATTTAGATGTAGTATACAGTTGACAAAACTTTCAAGAAGAACATTGTTTTCTTATAGGACATTGTTCATTTGAAGTTTTTATATGGGCAGATTGCTGAGTAAAAAAATATAAATACATGAATAAATATTTAGTGAAGCATTTTGTTTTGGACTTCAGTCACGTAATATAAGCAGAAAAGATAAAAAAATAAAGAGAGATTGGTAAAAAATATTATGCAAATGCTAGGAATTTCAATAAAAATGGATAAAAAATTAATTTATAAGGATTTAAATTCTGTTGTGATAGTAATAGAAATATGGAGCTCTACAGATATCTTTTACCCGAATATAAATTGTATGGCTGAGAGACAAAAAGAATGGGCTACATGCAGGAGTTGTTATTGCATTTTGGATAAGTACTAGAGTTCTAGTTGATGATTGTAGCAAGGAAACTATACTTCTAGAGTAGCTACTTGATACAACATCTTCTTCAATACATATATTGTTATATGAGTCTGACATTATCTACAATAGAAACAGTTCTATTTTATTGAGTTATTAAGTAAATATTTGGATTATGACAATTTTAGGGGTGATTTTAACTTTCCTAATATCAACTGGAAGGATAGGATATCTATGTCTGTCCTAGAAGAAGAATTTGTTGATATCTGTGCACTACATAATTTATCTCAATTCTGAGATTTCACTACAAGGGCAGGAAATATTTTTGTTTTACTATTTACAAATGTAGTAGCTAGACTAGTGAGAATAAAACAAATGTGGCTTAGTAGTTCAGATCCTAATGCCTTTGAGTTCACAACAATTACAAATTCACATTTAAAACATCAGACTACAATTATTTTTGATAAAACCAGATTATTTGACTAAATACAACTGAGCTCATAATGTCATTTGATCTATCTATGAAAAGTCTTGATGATTTGATTAGTATCTGGAATACTTTGTAGAGCACATGCTCTGAACATTTAAATTTTGAGAATACATGCTGTGAACATTTAAATCAGTGTAGACAAACTATACCCAAAAATATAAGACCTACTTACCCCTTGGTGTAGTATAACACATTCTAAATTATTGAAGAAAATAAAGAAGTGTAGTATATGGAAAAAGATATAAGACTGCTACAGCTAAAAATATCTTATAATTTAGTTAGTAGTAAATTAAGGAGCTTGTTAGTGAAAGCTAAATGCAAGTATGAAGAACATATTTTGTCCAATGTCGCAACAAAGAAATGTTATTCTTATGTTTAGAAATTTAAAGGTGAAAAAATGGAATGGGCCCTATTATTATGAATAAAAAAAGTATTATGTGAAGGAGGAGAATTGGCTTAGATGTTTAATAAACATTTTCTTTTGAGTGAGTTGTCTTAGGGATACCTTAAAGGATGATATTTATGAATGTCCATTTTTTAGTTTGTATACTGTAAGAAAACTGATGGATCACATAAAACAGAGCAGCTCCCTGGGTGCCGACATCTTTCCTAGATGTTTTGGGTTATTTACATGAAATATATTTCTGTAATTATTGAATCCTTCTTTAAAACAATGTTATTTCATGGTTATATCCCCTTTAAGATGGAAATGTGCAGATGTTATACCTATCCACAAGGGTGGTTCAGTGCATAATATCTCCAATTATAATACAATTAGTGTAACTCACTTGGTGGATAAGAGTTTTGAGAGATGTTTACTCTCCATCACGACTACTGATTTCAAGGATTGTCTGTTGGATTTGTCACAACATGGTTTTACCTGTAATAGAGCAACATTTATATATATATATATATATATATATATATATATATATATATATATATATATATATATATCTTTCTAAGGTTTTTGACAGTATTTCAACATAATGTAATTTTTGATGTAATGCTTGAAAAGCTGATAAATCTATACATTATAAATTGGGTCTCAAACTGGCTGAATGGGAGGAAGTAGCGAGTTAGAATTAAGAATTGTCTGTGTAATTGGGCTGTTCTGCTTAAAGGGGTCCCACAAGGCTCAGTACTAGGCCCAGTGTTACTTAATATATGTTTTTTATTAGATATCAAAGCATTCCTCTATCTGGATGTCAAAATATGCTGATGATATCAAATTTGTACAAGTTATAACATCATCAAGGAATATAGAAGAATTTAATGTGTACTTGAGTACAGTATCTTTTTGGTAAAATTATAATGGGCTAAATATTAATAAAGATAAATGTGGGGTCCTTTACTTTTTCCTTAGATTGGCAAATCTAGTTTGGATTTCAAGCTCAGAATATAATGATTTAGGCATTAGCAACTGTAATAATTTTAAATTTAGATCACATATCCAAGTAATTAAAAACAAAACACTCAAAGTTGCAGCATTAATTGTTTTAAAAACTTTGTTTCAAGGAATTCAGAATTATTTAAAAATTATTTATTGTACATATTTGACCTATTATTGAATATAATATGATGTTTTGTGCATATACCAAATGGCGATTTATTAATTTTGGAAAGGGATACATAGGACATTTACAATGAGAATTTAGGGGTTGAAACATCTTCCATATCAAGCTAGATTGAAAGTTTTAGGTCTTTTTTCCATAGGTTATTGATTTATGTGATAAATGTTGTATCTAACTTATTAGGCATTAAAGGATGAGAAGCCCCTATCATTACTAAACATTGATTTTACAGATTCTATTCAAATTATTGGTGGGTATAACTATTCATTTCAAACTGGAAGATGTAGAACTGTTGCCAGAGCAAAATCTCTATCACAGTTTCTATGGCATGAATGTACAATAAACCCTCTGCAATAATTAGTCTTAATCTCTATATCTATTAAAAAAAAACTTATTGATAATTGGGTTGATACTAAGGTTTATAGATTTATTTTATTGATGAGTTTTGATTTGTATTTTGCTCCAGTGCAGTTTTATTAAAACTATTGAAAACTATATGTCTTTTTAAGCCTGACTAGTGCTCCCTGATCTGTCCTGTGTTCCATATTTCACCTTCCTATTTCTATCATCTCTATGTTTTGGGCATAAACAACAATTTAAAAAAATAAACAAACAAATATCATATTATTAAATATCCTCTCTAGTTACATCATTGTGAGTCATGATACCACTTCAAATTATACTGTATGAAATATAGTAATCTTCTCTGAGCAGTTGCTGTCTCAGAATTTACTCTGAAATTGCATTTTGCCACAAGTTTTCCTTAGTAACACATATTGCCAGTATCTAAAAACTGGGTAGACTTCTTTGAGAATGTCACCAACGCTCTGGATGAAGGTAAGACAGAGCATACCACCTATCTTGACCGAGCCAAGACTTTTGACACAATTCTCCACTCAGGCATCACTGAGAAACTCACCTAGCTGGGGATTAACCCTTACATCACTAAATGTTTAGTCAGCTGGCTCACAGATAGAACTCACATTGTTAAATTTGGGGACTCCACCTCTCCCAGTAGACCAGTTACCAGTAGCATACTTCAAGGATCTGTACTGGGCCTGTTACTCTTTGAAATCTACTTTTCAAAATTTCAGGCCAAAGTAGATGGCCTGTAGCTTACCAAATTTGGTGATGATTGCAAATTGGGTAAAGTTATTGAATCCCCCAAAGATGTTAACATATTACAGAAGGGGCTAACACAAACGGCTGGTGCCAAAGCCATGGACTAAAACTAAATGCAAAAAAGTGTGTTATTATCCCATTTGGCAAAGAAGTAGCCCCTGCTAATTACAGTATTGACATAACCCCCTTAAGCTCAGACCCAGTGCTGCAAGACTTGGGAACTCAGGTTGATAGAAATCTAAACTTCAATCACCATGTCTCCACAGTGGTAAGAAAAGCCTTCTACATTGCACATCTCATAAGTAAGTGCATCGCATCCAGGTCCAAGGATGTTATAACTCCATTGTACTCAACCCTAGTTAGACCACTAATTAAGTATAATGTCCCCTTTTACATGTACTTCACCAGAAACCTGCAGCAGCTGGAGAGATCACAAAGGTTTCTCATAAGGAAAATTCAGGGCTTTCAAACCATGTCTTACATGGATAGACTGAAAGCCTTGTCACTGTACTCTGTATCTTACAGACTGATGAGAAGCGAATTGCGCCTAGCCTACAGGACAGTCTCCAACCCTGCTTTAATGGAAATACTGCACATTGGTAAATCAAATGGAAAAAAAGAGTCACTTGCTCAAGGGATCTTAATTTAGCCTGTGAAATCAACAGAACATGCTGGAGAAACATATGTCTCCTAGAGACTGTGACTCCTTGGGAATAGACTCCCAATTCACATCAAGCAGAGTTCCTCACCGACCATGTTCAAGCGTAACCTGGACAATTGGAAGGGAGACCATAAACTCACCCCAGGGGTGGTGCCCATGTCCCTCATGGACAGAGGTAGTCAGTGCTGACCTTAGACTCACTCTGCAAATAACACCCATCTATCCAAGGTCATTTGAGGTAACTTGGGTATAATATGGCTAGGACTGTAAGGGTAACTCGGGTATAGCATGGCTAAGCTTATAAGGACTCTAGGGCCATTAGCTTAGTAACCTCCTATGAACCTATAATCTTGTAAAAGATACACTATATGCGAATATAATCACTTTTGCTATGCTTATCTAACCTAATTAATTATTTATCCAGGAACTAGTTAATCAGCTTGTAAACTGATATACTTATTTTCCAGACACTGAATTTTCAAACTGCAAACATGGACAAGTTCTTAGACATATTCTGTATGTCAGATGCAAACTGCACATGTATCTTTAAAACTGTATCTGTACAATACATGCTGTGCTACACTATCATTTGGCATCACTGTTCTGAAAAAAAAAAACAAATAAATAAACAACTACACCTCTCCACAAAGGGAAGCTGTCAGTTCATCATCAGAATAGAACATACGTTTTTTTCTGGAAGATCAACATGAGCTTAAAGCTGAATTCCTGATTTTTAACACATCTGTTTCATAACTGGCTGAGACTCACTCAATGGCATGCCACTGGTCACACTATATTCAGGCTGAAAACAAAAATAACATTATTTTATGTTTGGATATCCTATCAATAAAAATCATGAACAGGAATGCTGCAAAGATGCATGCTTAGTGGACTTTGACACTCAACATGAGCAACTACAACTTAATGTCAACATAACTTGGCACAACTCTAAATACATTTATACAAGTATAGTGAAGCATACAACAGTAATTGCAGTGTCCGATAACTGAGCATGACCTCTTACAAGATGTGTTAGGTGAGGAAGTCACAATTCTTCTATAAGCCATTTATTAGTCCAGACAAGTACTGTTGTCTGGATTAGCAAACTCTCATAATCCCTCGCACACCTGCACAAGATAACAGAAAGACAATAAAAAAGCCTGCTCTTCCATTACTTCTAACACTGATGATCACCTATAAACTAGAATCTTTGGTTTAACATTCAGGCACAAGCACATGCTTCCAGGGGAGGTTAAGGGCATACTCCACCCAACAGTAGGAGCACACAATTGGTTCCTCTGTCTTAAAAATAGAGAACACTTTGCCATTTAAGTGTTACTGTTTCCCACTGTCACAAAACACTGAAAACATATATTTACCCTTCTACCCAAGCCTATGTATTCCTTTCAGTATTACATGATAATTTTAATCTCCATCTGAAGGCTTTCCTTGTGAGAGATCTCTCACCACCTCAATCATTTTGGCTAGATTCCTGGACCCCCAGCTGAAACAGATTTTTGCACTGATTCCCATTAAAGAATATGTCCAGCAAGTTAAAAGAATTCCTTAGAATCTTCCATTCGTCTGTTGCCAGTCTCACCAGTAGCAGCAGAACAGCTTGGCTGTGGTCATTTCTTCATCATAGCTGTATGACAAAGCAGCTGTCCTTCTGTCGGGTATCTCTGATCTTTTCACATTCCCCAGCTTTCACATAAGTAAGAACAGTTCTCCAAGCCATATTGTCTTACCAGAATCTCTAATCTGAAATAAGACAACGTTCCATAAGCTTTACCTAGAAGTCTAACTTCTTCTACTTGACAGCTTCCATTAATACTATTGTCTACCAATATGTCCAGGCATGCATGGCAAACACTAAACTTCCTATAGTCACACACTTATGTGCTTTCTGTCTCAGTGAGTGATGTCTTAACCATAGTCCTTTTGGACTCAGCATCCCTGACCTAGGTCAGAACAAAGTTGAATCAATCTCTCTCAAATTTGAGATGAACTCACCTCACACAGAAGCCTCTTACGACATCCTTAAGAGATGCTCACTGCTCATTTGGATCACGGAGATCTAGTCAGCTGATTTCCTGTCTGGTGACTCATACTTTCCACCACAAGATGATCATCTGTCAGCAATGCCCTATCTTTACTTAAGTATATAGAACTTACTGCCACTGGTCAGATGACAGGAATAACAAGATGTCTTTCAACTGTAGGTGATCTGGTATTAAGTACATTTATCTCCTTATGATTGAACATATTTGAATATTGTGTTCATTATGGGCAGCCAGTGTTTTACAAAAAAGCCTAATAATTGCTCACAAACTAGGATAATATGAATGTTCCAGGCTTTCCTCAAGGTGTCTGCGTCATTTCCTACATGTGCATTAAATTCTCCCTGTAAGACTATCGGCAGTTTTACATATCATCTAGAACACTACTCCTTCCTTCTACAAAAAAAAAGATGATTAATCCATATAGCTGATTGATATTTAAGTGTAAATAAATATCAGAGCTGTTGTTTCTGTAACCTGCAGCCATGTTGAAGAAGATGTCTCATCAATCAGGAAAACAACAACTACATGACCATTGAACAAGTAACTTTGCACTGGCAGACTCAGTCATTGGGACTTTCACAAGGGGCACCTCCATAAAGGGAAAGAAACTGAGGAATGGTTTGTTTACTTACTTAAATGTGTTTTCAGTCCTAGAGCATTGATCCAAAGTGATCATTTTCAGGCAAGCCCATTAAGTATAAACTGATTCATTTGAACAAGTAAAGAGGGCATGAAAAACACTGGACAATTTGGGCAATAATATAGGCTGTACAATTTAGGTAAAATGTTTGTGACAACAAATACCTAGTGGTGTAAACATTGGCTCTAAGTGACAACATTGACTAATGTTGAAGTGACAACCAACCTTATGGGAAAAATGGGAAAAAAGGGGGTAGATGAAGTTGATGATAATGATATATATATGAAATCAAATGCAGAGCACAAGCCTTGAGATCTATACAAACAGAGGCTTGAACAATAAGCTTTAGAACATATATACACAGAAGAAACTACAAAGAAGAAGATTAATAAGCTTGATGGGTTTTGGATCGAAGCTTGGTGAAGAGATTCATAGGCTGGGGATGCAAGCCTATATATATATATATATATATATATATATATATATATATATATATAGATCTACATATAGATATAGATATACATATAGATATAGATATAGATATGTAAACATCTTGAATATTGATGTTACAGAGTATTGCGGTTTATTAATTTGGTTAACAATTCAAGTTATGTGTAACCAGCTATAGCTTTAAACATTTAAAGCATGAGGACAAAAATGAGAAGATAGAAAAAAGGAAGAAGAACTTGCTTGGAGAATTATTATTTTACCTTATCCCCTCAAATCATGCATCCATACTTCTAAGCTATGAAGTACATCAGGTGGTTTTCTTTGTTATAAAATCTAATTCTACTAGTTGAGTGTGTAGCACAACTAGATGTGGCATTCATTAGATAGTAACTTAGACCAATTCACATAAACTAACAGCCCATATTCTAATTAAAGCAACCCATTGCCTGTTAACCAACTGCATAGTACACCTTATTCTCTCTCAATAGGAAAATTATCCTTCTGACCTCTCTGTTTACCAACATAGCCTTCATATCCTAGCATATAAATGGCACAAGCTCCCAAAGCTATTCTATCAACCCCCTACCCTTGCTCAACTCTATTTTTGCCTGCTGATCGTGTTTCAATTTCTGTTTCTAGCCTTATGCAACTACATTTCTTGCTGGTCTTACCTGTTTCCATAGTCATATAACTGATTGTTTTTTGTTGTCACTTCCTTTCTGCCATCTGGAATTTTGTAAATAATCATATGTCATTTGTGAATATCAACATGCTTCATAGACTTGTCTTACAAATAGTTATATGTTATGTGTATATTCAACTACTGTTACTGAAGTGTATTGAACAGGGTTTTTACAGTATTGAGCTTCAAGGATGCAACCACAGCATACCCTGCTAGAACACAGAAGATTAAATTCCCAAACTTCAAGAAAATAAGTTGAAATTAAGGGCTTTACAATGGGGCATAAAAGTTAGTTTCAATGCAGCAAGCAGACATAATGTCAAGAGCTAGAAGTTTTTCTAGTGTTGTAAAAGAAAAGTAAGTACTAGGTTTAAAATGTAAAGTGCTTGACTGCTTTATGACTTCCTAGCGGCTACACAGTTCTGAGCAAACATCTAAGAGATATGTATTTTTAACACAGAGACGTTAAAAATTCTTAGTTTCTGTTTTATCCTGGGAACTGAAGTCAGGTGACAAAGATTGATGTCATCCAAGCTGGCCCAGCAGTAATGTCTGATATTAATTTAAGAACTCTCGCAGAGACAGACTATGCATTTTGTATTTTATCTTTGACCTGGAAACATCCATCATCATCATCATCTGCACTTGCTGCAAGTAAGATTCAAGGCATAATATTCCTCTTAGAGATAGATAGGAATATGGCAAAGATTAGTTTAGATTCTTTCTGTATTTATTTGAGACTGCCTTGCAATGTTGTTTTAAAATATTTCCTGTGATATTGAACTCTGAAGTAACCGTGTTTGTTTTCTGAATATTGTCTTGTTCTTTTATTATTTATTATTAAATATATTTAAACCTATCTTTGTGGTTGATATTTGTGAGACATATTTAAGCTGTTAGAGTACTTGCATATGTATTTGGTGACACTGTACAGGCCACTCCTAAATAGCCCTGCAAGTCTTGGTCAAAACTGCCATTTGGATAATAGTAACATTACACAGTAGGATTGGACACCCTTTGTAAGGGCCTTATAGTAGCTGATAAGTAAGAGTGACTAGTGGTAGCTGGTACTACTGTATAGTCTGGGCAGAAGGGGGTATAGTTAGTACATCTGTGCCAGCCTTTCCCAGGTGTGTGTGTGTGTGTGTGTGTGTGTGTGTGTGTGTGTGTGTGTGTGTGTGTGTGTGTGTGTGTGTGTATGTGTGTGTGTGTTTGTATATCCATCAAATCTCAAAGTGTTTGTGTCAGCTACTTGGGCAGGGACATGAACCACTGGTTGGACAGAGAGGGTGCTGGAGGTCTTAGCTTGGCCACTCAGCTGAGATCTTAACCCTATATCTGTGCCAGGGGGGAGGCTTATTGGGGATCTGTAGAAAGAGGGAGAAACCAGCCCCAGACTGACTGTGATCTCTCTGTAATTTTAAGGGAAATCACACTTTACTGTGTGTGTGTACTTGTCATCCTTCCATTGTGTACATCCCTCACTGTTGTCAGCGGTGAAGATTGAGACTTCTTGGTTATTGGGCCACTTCAGGGGCATCACATATTAATTGGCTTGTAGTGGTGTGGATACTGAATTTCTGTAGCCTATGGACAGTGGTCACTGAAGGTATTTTCACTCTCTATCAGCCATGCAGTGAACATTCAGATTTCATATCACAATTGTTTTATGTTTTTGTTAGCTTATTGATTCAGGGAGAGCAGGCAAGCATGTCAGCGGAGGAGTATGGCAAGCTGACAAGGAGCCAGTTGGCTGAAATTTGCCAGGCTAAAGGACTGGTGCATGCCACCTGACTAAAGCAGATATGATTGCAGCTTTAGTCACAGTTGCATCACAGAATAGCAACCAGAAGGACAATCAGACTGGCCATTGAGATGTACAACTCCAGGAAAATGGACAGCTCAACCTTTCCACAGAGGACTTAAAAATCCATTTGGAGTTAAAGAGACTTGAGCTGGAGGCCAAGCATTTGGAAATAGAAGCAGCAGAGAAACTGAGATGTCTTGAGGCTGAAGAAAATGAGAAACTGCAATGGCTGGAGGATGAGGAGAAGTAGAGGCAGAGGCAACATGAAAAGGAGATGCTGTCTCTTCGCCAGAGTCATGGAGGTAATGAGGAAGGGAGCAACCGAACCCCAGAATTAACAAAGGTCACTAAATTCTTCCACAATTTACAGAGTGGATAATTTTGATTTCATTCATATGTTTGAGAAGGTATGTAAACAGTATAATGTTGACCAAGAGCTCTGGGTACAGTTCCTGACCCCCTTCCTCCATGGTAAAGCTGTAACTGTTATTTCTAAACTGTCTGACACTGATTGTTTAAATTATAATGTAAAAAAACTGTTTGCTAGAATGTTTTAAGTTAACACCTGAAGTTTATAGGAAAAAGTTTCGTAAGCATAGATGCAAGGCATATGAAAGCGTGCGCGAATACATTGTTGAACTAAGCACTTATTTTCATAGGTGGGTGAGTGGATGTTAGATCACCACTTTTGAAGGGCTGGCAGATCTCTTGGTGAGGGAACAAGCCCTTAGCACTTTGTCTGAGGACATGAGAATCAGGTTAGCTGATAGACAATATAATACTGCAGATGAGTTGGGGAAGAAGGGACACCTACACCTAGCAAGCAGGGCATCAGTGCACAGGAAAGGGACACCCCGTGCTGCTCTTGGATCTAAGGGGAACCTATGTGGGCAGCCCAGACTGCCCACACAGAGTCCACCAATAGCAGGGGAAGCCACTAGTCCAGGTACATGTCCAGGAACAAAGGTTAAATGTTTTAAATGCAACCAGTGGGGCCATGTAGCATATATATGTCTATGGAGGCAAGTTGGGGAACAAACTGTGGGAGAGCCAGTAAGTGGGAATGACAACATGTCAGCAGTAGGTTGTCTTGAGACAACAAGGGTACCAAACTACCACAAGAGGTTATATCTTATCTTAGTGAATGGGAAAAAAGGCCATTGCTAAGGGCGACACAGCCTCTGACCTAACCATTGTCAAGCCTGCAATGGTTATAAAGGACCACTACTTGCTTGGGCAGTCTACTCCAGTCAGAGCTTTAGGAGGGACCCCATTCAAAATACCTTTGGCTAGGGTTAACCTTGACTGGGACGATGGAAAAGGAAGCCAGCAAGTAGGTGTGTTTGAGGATATCCCTGCAGATGTCCAGATAGGGAATGATTTTGATAATGCAGTACCATGTGTGCATCCAATTACATGCAGTCAGGCTTGGAGACAAGCATGTGGGCCTGGTAGCCTGGGGGAGACCCAGACAGACTGCACACTTGCAGCTAGGACTAGTGAGGTGGTTACTTTAGGGAGGAAGCTACCCTGTAGCAGTGAGACTGAAGGTGAGCTACAATTGCTTGTGGGTACTAATGTTCCCTTGGACAGAGTGACTGCAAGAGCAGAGGTGAGTAGTAGAAGTACCCAGGCTGACAGTGAGGCACTGCTGTCAAAGGATGCCAGACTTCCTGTGGAAAGGGAGCTGGGAAGTGTTACTAAGAGATAGTTGAGACAGGTTCAGCTCTCAGATCCTATATTACAAGGCCTGAGGAGGTAGATAGTGAGGCACCTGATTCTTAACAGAAGGGGGAATCGGTATACTGGGGCAAAGGGTTACTGTATAGAGAGTGGACCCATGATGGAGGGCTAGAGGGTGTGAGAGAATACAGCAGCTGGTAGTGCCCAGAGCCTGCAGTCTGGCACTTCTAGCCATAGAACATGATATTCCCTTTGCAGGTCATATAGGCATAAAATATGAAGAGATGTATTATGCAGAACTTCTATTGGCCTGGGATTTCCAGAAATGAAACAGTGTACTGCAGGACCTGTGAGCAGTGCCAAAAGGTAGGCAAGGCAGGAGACAAGGTGAAAGTTCCTTTGATGCCTTTGCTTGTGATTGAGGAACCATTTCAGATGGTAGCTATGGATATTGTGGGACCTCTGAGTACCACAAGTTCCACAGGGGAAAAAGTATATCCTAGTAGTAGTAGATTATGCTACCAGATATCTTGAAGTGGTGGCTGTTTTGTCTATTGAGGCAGAAAAGGTGGCAAATGCTTTGTTAGAGATTTTCAGCAGGGTAGGTTTTGCAAAAGAAATACTGACTGGCAGAGGTGCCAATTTCATGTCAGGCCTGCTACCTTGTCTGCGGAAGTACTGTGTGGTAAAGCATCTAAAGACCACCCCATACCATCCCCTGACTAATGGTCTTGTTGAGAGGTTAAACTCTACACTTGTTTTAAAATATTTCCTGTGATTTTGAACTTTGATGCAACTGTGTTTGTTTTCTGAGTATTATCTTTTTCTTTTATTATTTATTATTAAATATATTTAAACCTATCTTTGTGGCTGTTAGTTGTGTGACATATTTAAGATCTTAAAGTACTTGCATATGTATTTGGTGACACTGTAAAGACCACTCCTAAATAGCCTTGCAAGTCTTGGTCAAAACTACCATTTTGATAATAGTAACATTACACAGTAGGATTGGACACCCTTTGTAAGGGCTTTACAGTAGCTGATAAGAAAGGGTGGCTGGTGGCAGCTGGTACTACCTTATAGTCTGGGCAGAAGGGGGCTTAGCTAGTAAGCATGAGCCATCCTTTCCCAGGTGTGTGTGTGTGTGTGTGTGTGTGTGTGTGTGTGTGTGTGTGTGTGTGTGTGTGTGTGTGTGTGTGTGTGTGTGTGTGTGTGTGTGTGTGTGTGTGTGTGTGTGTGTGTGTCAGCTACTTGGGCAGGCGCACAAAGCACTGGCTGGACAGAGAGGGTGCTGGAGGTCTTAGCTTTGCCACTCAGCTGAGATCTTAACCCTATAGCTGTGCCAGTGGGGAGTCTTATTGGGGATCTGGAGAATGAGGTAGACACCAGCCCCAGACTGGCTGTGATCTCTGTGTGCTCTTAAGGGAAATTTTACTTTGTGTGTGTACTTGTCACCCTCCTATTGTGTACGTCCCTCACTGTTGCCAGTGGTGAGGATTGAGGCTCCTTGATTACTGGGCCAGTGCAGGGGTGTCACAGAGTTAAAGAGCAGTAATTTAGTTTTTAGGGTTTAGAAGAGTTTGTGAATTATCTAACCATGATTTAATCAATAAGAAGAATTGTTGTGTAAATTATTTTTAAGCTCTTTTAATGAATTATCACTTGTGATTTGGGCAAATTTACATTTATATAAAAGTAATCAAACTGTATTAACATGTTCGCTTTTGCAAACATTATACTTCACATATATTGCTATAAATCATATGACCTAAACAACACTACATAAAGTATTCACTTCCTGCCCTTTTTTTAAACAAGAAATATCCTTAATAAACGATCACTTGTGACATAGGCAATCATACATTTATATAAATGAAAACAAACCACACCGTCACAATCCTAGTTGCAAGTATTTTACATCACAAACCATACTGACACACTCCCAGTTGCAAACATGATACATCACTTAGGTTGTGTAAGGTCGTAAGCGCTTAGAAAGAAATTTGGCAGAGCAAATTAAGTTTAGGTCATCAGAGTATTTTAGCACTTTTAAAACAAAAAAAACACTAGTAGTACCAAAGTAAAACCACAATGACTTTATTTAACTTTGAACATTAACTGACTAAGCACTTTCACCCATGTAGGGCATCATCAGAGTCAGTTTATCACAACTCATCACAACCTTTAAATATACATATCAATTAACACTAACATCAAATGCTAATTAAATACAATGATTCTATTATGTATACTTTATATTTTAAAGCTTAGCTTTTTGATGTAGTTAATTTTGCAAGTTTTTTATAAAAACATCAAGTACACAGTTGTCAGTAGTGTATCTACTTTACATGTGAATTGTTTCAACACTTGAAATCTAAAAATACATCTAGAGATATAAAAAATGTGAAAAATATAAAAAAAATATAAAAAATATATAAAAAACATATAGTATATAAAGTATATATAGAAAATATATATATACCCAAAAGTCAGAAATTCTCTGTTATTTCTAGTTTCAAAATGTGAAATGCATGCTGCCTTATCTTTTAGTATACATGCTAGGGATAAGGTGGTGTTAATGCCAGGTGCACTGCTTGTGTCTAGTCATATTTGCCACAAGCATTCACTGACTTCTAGAATGGTTTTATAATCACCACTGAAATCTTTGGTGTATAATCTGTCTGACAAAAAATATAAATTTTTTGTAGTTGGTACAGTCTTTACTGTGATTGAATAAAGAATTAGTTGATTTCCTGTTTTTAATGTCCCTATTGTGTTCCATAATCCTTTGTCTCAGCTTTCTTGTGGTCATGCCAATATAGAAAGCTGGGCACGATAGACAAGTTGCCGCATATATAACCATGTTAGTTTTGCAATTGCAATGACCAGGGCTCTTCAAAGACCTCTTGTAATTGCCCACTTGAACATATGGGCCATCACTGATGTATTTACATGCTTTGTAATTGCCACATTTGGCCATCCTAGATGGCCTTTGACTAGTAGGTGTGGGTATTCTTTCCAAATGTTCTTTAATATTCAAACCCCTACTGTTGATAAATATGGGGTGTTTTTCTAATGTGTCTTGCATGTTTGTGGGAAGTACATTTTGCCATGTTGATTGAATAATGTCTTTAACCTTAATGGCTGAGGTGTTGTGTTGTAAAACTATGCCTGTTTGAATATCCTTGACTTTATATCTATGAATATTGCTATTCTCTGTGTCCCTTTGGCTGTTTGACAAAATGGGCCTGAAATCTGTATCCTTTCTTCCAATAATGTCCTGTTTAACTGAAATTAGTAAATCCATAGGATAACCCCATTCAACAAACAGGCCAACTAATACCTCCAGTTCTTCCAGGAATCTACTGTCTTCACTAACTATGCGTGACACCCTAATCATCTGGCCTTTTACCACGTTCTTCTTCACATAATAAGGATGGCAACTCTCATAGTGTAAAAATGTGTTACTATATGTCTTCTTCCTAAATAGTTTGGATTCTACCTTCCCATCTTTGGTATATAACTGTAAATCCAAATAGTCAATGGTGTTTCTGTCCGCCTTGTTGGTGAATTTCAAAAAAGTTGTGGTGTTGTTGAGGTAACATATAAAATCATCCAACTCATCTTGGGTTCCTTTCCAAAGGAACAGTATGTCATCCAAAAATCTTAGGTAAATGATCATTTTGGATCTATACTCAGATGTCAAGACATATTGTTCCTCCCATTTGGCTAATACTAAGTTGACGTAAATGGGCGCACATTTGGCGCCCAAAGCAACTCCAGTGGATTGTTTGTAAAATTCACCTTCAAAGTCAATGTAGTTGTTTTCTAGAACAATCCACATCAAATCAGCAAGTAGGCTTCTCTTCACCTGATGTATGTGACTATATTTAGTTAAACTGCTGGCAAACCAGTCTAGACCAGTATTATGAGGAACCACTGAGAATAAGTTTACTATATCAATGGTTACAAACCAAAATTCCCCTAAATTTAAGTCAGATAGTGTCCTGAGACCGTTCGAACAATGTCATGAATCTTTTAGTATGTGTGGTATGTTGTCAAGAGTTTTCTTATTGGTAGTGTCTATAAAAGCTGCTAATGGTTCTGTTTTTGATCCCCTAGCCGCCACTATTGGTCTAAAAGGGGGGTTAGTAATATCTTTGTGAATCTTGGGGATTCCGAATAGACTGGGCATAACTGGATGTTCCACTAGCATGTAGTTGTACTCTTCATAATTAATTATTCCTTCACAAAGGAATTCATAAAGTTGCCAGTCAATTTTTACACTATGAGAGTTGCCATCCTTATTATGTGAAGAAGAACGTGGTAGTTCTGCTATGATGAGGACTGAAGCCCTTTTACAATGAAGACAGAAGCTGGGCATTTATTAGATAGCTGCAAAGTTGTGTATGAATAAAATTTTTATAATATTTTTGACAGGGAGGATAAAATAGTAATTGGCCTTTAGTTTGAAATATCTGTATTGATTCTATCCTTGAGAGGTGGAATGATGGATTATTTTTTCCATAGTGAGGGGACTTTGTTTTCAGATATGGATTCATACTTGAATATCAATAGGTTCATACTTGAATATCAGGCTGCAGACTATTACAAGCCTAGCCAATAACAAGAGACCAGAATCAAATCATGTACCTTGTATCGATGAAATAAAGGCCTTAACCACTATGCCAACCCATCAGCATTAAATGTGGATCTGTAATAGCCGGAGATGCTATTTTAAGTTATTCGCCAGATAGATTGCTAGGGACTATTGTAGGACTTTTTTTGGGGGGGATTTTTTGTATTTTTATGGTATCTGTTGGGACTGTTTGGAAGGAGAAATGTTGAAGGAGGTTATTTGATTAAGTAGGGTCATCTAGAGTTTGATTAGTTGCCACATTGGTTAATGACTGGACTGGTTTGCTATAGTATCATTTTGTTTCTGTGTGTTTGATGTTGGCTTTGTAGCTTGTTCTGGATTTTACAGTTTATTGACTGAGGTTCAAAACTGCTTTGTATTATTAGTGTGTTTGTTTTTATTGGCTAGTAAAGTAGGAGAGGTTAAGGTACTTGCCTAGCAGACACAAGGTCCAGTGTTCAATTCCCATGTGAGTTACTTATCTAGGCTTAAAATGGCCCATAATAGCAGTTTGCCTATTACTCACCTAAGAATGAGGTTGGCCTATGAATGAGATGGTTTTTTGTCCAGACATTCCAGATTTTGTCTGTTTCATAAGTTGTTTAGTTGCTGAGGATAGCCATGGTGCAGATTTGACTTTGGCTCTTTCTATTCTGAGAGGACCTTGTGTGTTTAGAGTACTTAGGAAGATTTTACTGAAATCCGAGACAGCACCATCAATGGGGAGAGTCTGTAGTGATACCCAGTTAAGGAAATATAGTGTATTAATCAAATTATCTTCATGAAAAGTGGTAAGTTTTATTGCCAGGCAGTAATTATGTGTTTTGGGCTGTTGCTTTGGTAACTTATGTTGAAGACTGGCAAGAGATCACTTAGGCTGATGTCATAGTTCCATGAGATGATATTTTACTTGGACAGGGTGTCAGGATCCAATCAAGCATTGATTTTCATTTTTTTTTTCTCAAAAATTGTTTTTATTTTTCAAATGCAGTTGAATAAATTCCATAACATTTGCATATAACATCTCAAATAAATACATACACTATTTACATCAGCCTGACATTATAACAGAGCTCAATATATACAATTACTTTATAGGTATAATGATCCAATTGTCAGTGTGTATCTGTTCAGTTATTGTAAAGTGTCAATCAAAGATAAGACTTTTTTCCATGGATTGTTAAATAGGTTAGGATGAATCCTTAAGTCTATAATTTTAATTTTCAACAATGCTGTGGTCTTCAGTAGGCTGTAGAAGTCTTCCAAAGTCAGTATTGTGTTTGTATTCCATCTTCTTGTTATACACTTCCTTGAGATTACAAGTATTGTCCATACTAGATACATATTTGACTCATTCAAATGAGGACTTTCGTACACATTTAATAATATTAGAGCTTTAGGTAAGTTAAACAATTCATTAAATAAAGCTTGCAAAAAGTTTTTAATACCATTCCAAAATGGCTTAATTTTAACACAGTCGAAAAAAATGTGATTCCGATCTGCATTGTGTATTTCCTCACACCTCCAACATATTCCCTTTGTGGAAGAATTCATTTTAGTAATTCTATCTGGAGTTAAGAATGCTTTGTGCAAGCATTTCCAATTAAAAACTTTCCAGTATTGTGTAAAGGATGTATATTTTATTGATAATAAAATATTTGACTTAATTTCTTCAGTTAACTGTAATGAGTGTCCTTTTGTTATATAATTCCAATATGAGGATTTGGGTGTTATTTTATAATTTATTAATATTTTGTAAAATTTTGAAATACTATTTCTCATGTCATAATTATTATATATGATTTCATATAGTTATTTTGTAAGTTTAGGTATTTTTTAAAATGAAGAATGACTAATCATTCTGCATAAATCTTGCGAATACATCAGAATGCTTTGAATAGTTATTTTTTTATTTTATTTTATTTTATTTATTTTATTTATTTAACATTTGTTGACCGGGAATGTCCGACTAGGTTCCACAGAGCCTGTTTTCAGCAGAGGCCCGGGGAGAAATGCTCCAGATGCATGTCTTTGGAATGTGGGAGGAAACCGGAGTACCCGGAGGAAACCCACGCGAACACAGGGAGAACATGCAAACTCCACACAGAAGGCACCCCAGCTGAGAATCGAACCGGAGAACCTCTTGCTGTGAGGTGACAGTGTTAACCACTGCACCACTGTGTGATAGTTAGCCAATCTTGTTGTGGAATTTTGTATGTTGTTTCTATTGTTTGCATATCCAGAACTTGTAGTTCTTTGATACATTGAAACCAACAAACAAATCCTTTCTCTTCCCAGGAATTAATTATTTTTCTGTATATTGTATGTGGATAGCTCTTTGTAACTATAAATGGTGTTAAAAGATTAAACCCGATTTTTAAATCTATATTTTCATTAATAATTTTCCTAAATGAGTCAATGTAATAATTAATCATACAAGTTTTAGTGGGCTTAGTTATGTTATACTGCATACTAATATATAATATGTGCCATGGCAAATTGTTTTTATCTGTTATTTGAAATTTGTTTGTAAATCAAATTCATTTATTGATATTACAGTTAGTAATTCTTTCCAATTTGCAGAATAATTTGGACTTATCCAATCTGGGATTGTTTTAGATATTGATGCTTTTGTATATGTTTCTATATCAGGAAAGTTTAATCCTCTCTGTTTCCATGGTCTGATACAATGTATTAAAGTTATTCTGCTTCTTTTGGGAAACCATAAAAAATGTATTAGGCATGAGTTTATTTCTTTGAGTATATTTGTTTCTGGTAACAGTTGTATTGCCAAAGCTATATATAGAATCTTGGGTAGTAAAACCATTTTTATTAACTTTAGTCTATCTTCAAATGTTAATATTATTTTGTTCCACTTTTCCACATAGATTTTAATTGTATTGATGATATTATTGTACTTTTTTGAGAGTAATTCATTATTATCCTTGCATAACTTAATTCCTAGATATTTTAAGGTAGATTCTTGTTTCCCTATAATGTGATTCCCCTTCGTCTGCAATTCTTTTTTTTTTATTTAAAAATAAAAATTGTAATTTTGATTTATTGAAATGGAGTCCTGAAGTCCTGTAAAATGTGTCAGTTAAAATATCTAATTCTTCTAATGTCTCTTTTGTATTGGATAATGTTAATAATATGTCATCAGCAAAGAGCATTACTTTAGAATTGTATTGTTCATAAACATCTACTCCTTTGATTTTTTTTTATTGTTGCATATTGAATCTGCCAATATTTCAATAGCCAAAGCAAACAGAATTGGTGACAAGAGACATCCTTGTTTAGTACCCTTTGTTATATGTATAGATTCAGAGGTGAAAAGACTTAGCTTAACATACGCTAAATTATTTGTGTGTGTGTGTATATATATATATATATATATATATATATATATATATATATATATATATATATATATTCTTTAGTAAATGAACAAAGGAAGGAGGAAAGTCAAATAACACCAGACTTTTGAATAAATAATCCCAATTTAGAGAATCAAAGGCCTTCTCTATATATAAGCCAATTATGAGTGTTTATTTTCTTTATTAACATAATTTGTAAGAGAAATTATCCTTTTAATATTGTCATGTGTGTGTCTATGATATATAAATCCAGTTTGATCATTATTTATTGTTTGGATAGTGGTGTTTTCATTCTGTTAGTTAATATTGTCATAAATATCTTATAGCCAATATTTAATAATGATATAGGTCCATATGAAGTACAGTGGTTTGGGGATTTGTTTTCATTTAGGATTGGTGTGATTAAGGAATGTCTGCAAGACGGTGGTATTAAAGCTTGTGACTGAATTTCTAATAGTTTTATGGAAGTGGGATAGTATCTTTGAAGGAAAAGGTTTATATATTTCCATAATTATGTCATATATACCTGGAGTTTTAGTATTTTGACCCTCTTTTATTGTATCTGTAATTTCTTTGTAGAGTATGGGTGCTTGCAGGTCTAGTTTTAATTTTTCTGTTTTTTTATATTAGAACATTTTTTATCTAGCTTTAATTGATCAATATCTATATTTTCATTTTGGAAATGTTCCATATAGTGATTTCTATAGGCATGAAGAATGTCACCTATATCTAAGACATGTTCCCCTTTCTTTTCATGGAAGATACTTTAATGTTATTATCTTTGATTGTATTTTGATTCTTGTGGATAAATTATGAAAATATTTGGGAGAAGTGGCCAAGGTATTAATTTTTAATTTTTTCTAAAGCTAAAGTGGTGTTATGTGTTAGAATTTTGTTGTATTTATTGTTTAATACTTCTACATTCTTTTTCATCTTCAAATGATTTTGATTTTTTTTCAGCTTTTATTGACAAAAGTTTGGATTGTAGATCTAATAATTCAGAATCTCATTCACTGATTTTTTTTAATACCAAGTTAGGGTTTTACCATATATGTAAGCTTTTAATGAGTTGTATATCATTATTTTATGTATCTATGTGGTGTAATTAATATCTAACAATAACTGTAATTCAGATAACAAACAGGGTGTGAACTCTTTAATTTTAGTTACATATGCTGGAATTCTGGAGTTAAAGATTAATGGTTTGTACCCATTTTGAAGTTTTAGTATCAATGAATTTTGGTCTGAAAAGGGGCAGGGAGTGATTGAGAAATTAATGATGAGTGTAAGTCATGAGCAACAAATATTTTATCTATTTTAGTTTGGGTATCAAATCTGTGATCTTGAGGGAAAACAACAAAGATTTATCTTCTTTAAATTTGAAAGTATCTACAAGATGAAATTATTCTACCCACTTGTTTAAAGGTGTTGATACAGCAGATGTATGCAGCGATCTTTTATTTGTAGTTTCAGAAATATCAAATACACAGTTAAAAATCTCCTCCTTATATTAAGTTGCCATTATAAATATTGAACATGAAATCCGAGTGTTTTTTAACAGTTCCTGAGCCAATGCCTTGGAACCAGGATAGATTGGCTAGGGTCCATATTCTGTTATTATATTTAACTATTACTAATGCCATAAGGCCTTCTTTATCTTCATACTTATAAATGATTTTTGGGTTAATCACATTTGTTTTCCATAAAATTGTTACCCCTTTTGTCTTTGTCTTATAAGTGGATTGCACCAATATCATATATTCCTTAGGATTCCATTTGTAATCGTTATTTGTTTTGAAATGAGTTTCTTGAAGGAAGACAAGTTGTGCTTTGTTCAGTTTTAAATATTTCAGTAGATTTGATATCTTGCTAGGATTGTTTAAGCCATTGGTATTTAAAGATAATAAAGTTAAATCCATCTTAGATTATTTAGACTATACATATTTGGTTTTATTGTGACTATTAAATATTTTCCTCTGATAACTGTAAAGCATATGTTTGAGCTTTTAAAGGAAATTATCAGTTTTATACTTTGAGTGTTTACCAATAAAGTAATGTTTTGATCAGGTGTACTAAAAATGTTTATGTGAAATAAATTTAAATTAATAAATGTTAACAAAACTAAGAGCCGCCCACTCATTCCAAATCCGATGGATAAACCTAAGTCCATCAGATTATCACTCATACGCTGACAATCCAGAACATCTGAGCTCCATAAATTGAAATATCATATGGAGAATATTTGCAATAGGAATAAGCAATATTTATATTATTTTGAACAGATATAGTACTATTGTTGATTAGACAGACTTCTAATACAATATAAATGTCTACTTATTGTATAAGCAATTAATATTTATGTGAAAGATAGATGATAAGCAATTCAAACATAGTAAAGTAGGATGTATCATATATAAAACCTCAGTAAAAGATTATAGCACACAGTTATTTAACATATTTACCCTTACTGATTAAGTCTTTCAAAACTTAATATAAATAGATGGTAATACTATTTATACCTAATGTTTATAATACAATGTATTTTACTGGATATATCAGAAGTTATATTTCATTGTTTTCCAGCATTTAAGTAATCATTTTGTTTGTTGCTAACTTACTTAAAACATCAAGTTTGTGTTATGTAAACATTGATGAAAGTTAGTGCATTTTAATTATCAGTGCATCCCTCTTCTCCCCATTTCCTACACATAAGGATTTTCATATCTGTCATTTCTTATTATAAAATTAGTGAAATTATAGGTTAAAAACAATAACTTCACTTATTGTGATTAATGATCACAAGCACAATATTCATAAATTGCCATTTTATGGCATATACTGAAAGTTTTTAGATTTAAATGGCAACATTCTATTTTGTATAATCAGCAAAGGTTAAACTGAGTGATTATTATCATTTTAATACTATTTGTTCAGAATGCGATTGTTATATTCTGTGACATTCCTAGTTCAGGCTTCTATTGTTTCCCTTGAACAACTTTGCCAGTTTGATGTCATGTATAAAACATTAGTTACCTTGGTAATAGCAAAAGTATTATGTATTGTCAAGATGTGTTACAAAACCACAATTCAGGTTAAAACAATTATATGACTTATTATACACATTTACTTATATGAGAAAATTATCATGCTTCCCCTTGATGTTCAATATAGTGTATGTCATTTATGACAAGTTAAAACAGTAGTGTTATTATACTCAAGCCCATGTTATTAAACTGAGTGTCTATTGTCCATTTAATACTATTTGTTCAGAGTATGATTGTTGCATTCTGTGACATTTCAAGCTCAGGCTTCTATTATTTCTCTTGAACAACTTTGTCAGTTTGATGTCATGTATAAAACATTAGTTATCTTGGTAACTGCTTAAGTATTATATATGGCCAATATGGGTTACAAAAACTACAGTTCAAGTTAAAGCAATTACATGACCTGTTATGCATATTTACTTTTATAAGGAAATCATCATGCTTCCCCCTTGATGTTTATTGTATTTTTTGTCATTTATGACAAGTTAAGATATTAGTGTTATTATACACAAGCCCATGTTATTAAATCCTGTCTTTAATATCTAAATTGAGCAGACTGCTTCATCTTATATGGCGATTATGTCTAGATTTACTAAAAATCATGAATTACATAACTATTGTGTGTGTGTTTTTTTTTTTTTTTATTTTTGGCTGTTGCTTAGTTATTTGAAAGACCACAAGCTGTAATGTTTATTCTTATTATTAACTCCTTCCAAGCATTTTTATACAGTCCATAGACTTTAAATTATGAGAGCCTTCTAGTTTCTTATTTGTTATAAATATATTTCCATCCTTACATACACACACATATCAGTACTTCAAGTACGGGCAATAATGCCCATCCAATTTTGCCAGAATACCATTCACTAATTCATGTGGTATGTTTCCAGGCTGTTCTTAAAATATCCAAACCGATATTTGTCCTGTTCCATTTTACAAATTCACCCCGGGGATCATGTCAGTCGCCCTGCTAGACAGGGGTCCAGAGAAGTAAATATTGTGGGAAGAAATATCCAGGGAATTGTTATGGCTAGGCTTGTATAGGCCCTAGGGCTGATAGCCTAGTACCAACCTATGAACCTATAAACCAGACCATTCCATGCAGTGGCCACTCTGCCAGTGAACCACTCAACACACCCTCCATTCCCACAGATATTTCCACAAAGGAAATCTGATGACTATCCAGCACTTCTCGGTGACCCCAAACACCTCTAGAATCAGCTATCCCCATATGCCCAACACGTCTGAGCAAGCTCACCTCCCAAACCATTGCAAAGGGTACTGCACAAGACCAAGTGCTCTTTGTCTTTCCCAATAACTCAGACTTCTACTCTTATGTAAGTCCTTAATGTGTTTGGACCAAAATACTTTTTAAATATAAAATTGCGCTTATTATTTATTTATCTATTTTTTTATCAAGAATCAACTTAATGAGCTAAACGAAGTGTTGGGAGACCATCAATATGTGTACATGTGGTTTAAAACAGCCCTTTTATTTTATATATATTTTTTAAACCCAAAACATCATTGCCGAGAATCATCTTGGAGGCTCCTCAGAACTGTTAATCATTATCATCACTCTGTCTCCATTACTATAATAACCTGGGAGTGTCTGTTTCTGTTATTATGTCTATGTACTGCATACCAGAGACTCACAATGCTCCTAAAGCAAAGCTTCACTTCAGTGCAACTTCAAGCCTAAATTGCCTCACTTTCAGTGAGGCAGCAGCCAGGAAAAGAACAGGGAGCAAACAGATAAAAAAAAAAAAAACTCCCAACAAGCTGCCACAAGAGACAACACACTCCTCCAGCCCTCCCACCTCTCACTCAGCAGATGTACAAACAAACCATTCTCTACCAAAATATCCCAAATCACAGTTATATCCACCTCTTTCCCCTGGATCCAGGCTAAACACCAAATGTCTCTTCCTAATTCACAAGCATCAATAAACCTTGAGCACAAGCCGCAACCAACAGCTTCCCACAGATGAAAACGGCAACATATAACAGCTGCCAGACACAGCTGCATCCACATACACCACGTCAGGCTTAATCAAACAGCACTCAAAGCTATGATACCTGACATAATTGTTATTAATTATGTTTAGACAGAATAATAATGACATTTGTACTAGCTGCTAGACACAGCTGCATCCACGCACACCATATCAGGATTGATCAAACAGCAGTCGTAGCTGTGATACCTGCTATAATTGATATTAACTATATTTAGAAAGAATAATGATGACATTTGTACTAAGAGCTTGCTACTATTATTTAACCAGGATACACATGACATTTCTAAATCATACTTTAACCGAAGAAGATGTTAGTTCGATTGATATTATTTTTTTTTTCAAAACACTCTACTGTTACTGCTATTATATATGATGTTAATTTGTTACATTTGAGTCTGAACTCTGATGAATGGTACCTTGCTGAATTAGTTAATTAATTACTTAAATTATTATAAGTAAAATCAATGAAAAATGAACAAGATAAGTATTCAATGAGTTCATGTAGGGGAAAAGAAACTTCTGTGTTTATATTATATGTTGCTTTGTTTGGCTTATATATACACTTGCAGCAATGTTTTGAATATTTCTTCAACACCACTCACACAAGCTGATTTGCAACTTTTAAATAAAGGACTCAACTTTGTACCCGCTTTTTTTGTCTTATAGGATTCATTAGCACAAGATGTTGATTTCTGCTGTCTATTGAATCTTAGGTTGTATTTTGATTCTTCATCTAATTTTTTTGATTCTGACATTTTTAGATTTCGGAAGTTTAGATTTATGCCACCTATGCAACACTCAGTCCATATGTTTCAACACATGGTTCTCAAAGATCTACATTTCTGGTCCGGGGAATTCCAGACCAACTCCACAACCTTTCAAGTATTGAACAACAGATCATTAATGATTTGCAAAAAAATAGGGATCTGGTCATTCTACAGCTGATGAGGGTGGGGCCATAGTGATCATGGACTGGTGCAAATATGATGCCGAGGCCCAAAGACTGTTGAGTAATGGTCGGTACTACATGCACATGTTCTTGGATCCTGGTCCTAAATTTAAACAACAAATTGACCAATTTCTTTTGTTAGCAAGGGATGAAGGCATTATTTCCCAGTCTACTTTGTGCCATCTTACTATCCCTGATCCCAGGCACCAATATTTACACCTGTTACCAAAGATCCATAAAAACTTACTTGACCCCCCCCCCCCCGAGAAGACCAATTGTATCTGGTCGTGGATCTGTTACTGAACCATTGTCACAGTTCTTGACACAATATCTTCATCCTTTTCTCAAATACATTAGCTTTCATATCAAGGACACCACTCAATTTCTACGGTTAATCTAGGATATACAACTAGAGCCACCTTGGTTGTTATGTACCCTTGATGCAGCATCTCTATATACCAATATTCCTCATTGGGTGGGTTTATTGGCCTTTGAACATTGGCTTTATCAAGTTGAGCTCTATCCACCTGGCTTTAACACATTTCTTATCAGCCTTGCGGAACATGTACTTACTAAGAACACTTTCTATTATCATGGTAAATGTTTCTGGCAGTTTCAGGGTATGGCTATGAGGTCTTCCTTTGCCCCCATTTATGCTGACCCTTTTATGGCTTATGTGGAAGAGCAATTGATTTATGTTGCCCATAATTTATATCTTGAGGAAATTGATATGTTGAGACGCTGCTTAGATGATTGCTGGATGGTCTGGAAAGCTGATGAGGGGTATTTGTATGAGTTTATGGAATACATCAATGGGAATAAGTGGGGGATCCAGTTTACTGTCAGTCATAATGTTAATCAAATCACCTTTTTGGATGTTCTAATTACTAGAAATCTGGACCACACTTTGGCTACACAGATTTTTCGTAAGTAACCACAATATAACTCATTATTATATGCATCCAGCTTTCACCCACCCAATATCACACACAACATCTCCAAATCACAATCATAAGACAGATTTGTTCTCACCCTGATAAATATCATCATTACAAACAGAACCTCATTAACAGCTTTAAATCCTGGGGGTACAAAACTGGCACGATACTGACAGTTTTGTTTGTTTCAACACTTTTATTATTGGTCGGACTTTTTTCCTTTGTTCTAGTATTCTGGAAGAATAATCATTGTCAAACTTCATCAGGCTTTGATTGTATTTTAAGGGTGATTTTCTCCAAGCAGATTTTATAACTATGGATCTAGGTGGAGTATTTGTTGAATTAGAAGCAGGTTTACTCAGTGCTCTATGCACCCTTTCAATTCCAAATGAAAGTCCCTCTTTCAAGTCTAAAAATGCAGTAATCCAGGTTAAGAATGAAATAATGTCCTCACCTTCAGTGTTTTCAGGTAGACCAAAGATCCCTATGTTATTTCTCCTTTCCCTGTTTTCTAAGTCATCTATTTTGTTAAGCAGCCATGTATTCTGTTTAAGCAGACATTCTTTTTGGAATGCTTCCTCTTTGAGTCTCGACCTTCAATGTCATATAGAGAAGTCTCTATATTTGTTATTTTTGTATGGCATTGCTAAAATAGTTCCTTAAGAGTATCAGTCTATTTTTGAGAATTTAATTTGAGGTTTTCTAAGTCATTTTTAAAGCCACCCATTTTCAAAGATAATTCCTGTAAGGTAGATGTCATCAACTACAGTTCTTTTTTTCAAAGCAGCATCTGGGTGAAAATTCCTTGAGTTGTTCATATTCAGTCACTCAATATATCTCCAAGTTACTTGAAAGGAACATTTTTTGTATATCTCCACCAAAACTGATATTTATGTAGTTTAGTAGTTTATCTATAGATTTCTTTTTTTTTTCAAAATCTCTTTATTTGAATTTTCAGATATTAACAGTGATACATCCAATCAAACACACAAAACAAACAGTACATACAAAAAGGAACTCTTCAAAAAACTAATAACACAAGAAATACATATACACTATATACAATAGAAGTCACTACATCATCAAATGGAGTATAAAAGGTTTTTAACATCACTTAAGAAAGTGAGGGATAGTATAAGGGACATATTTTATGAAGAAGATAAATATAGAAATTCAACCACTTATTATACTTAATGTAATCAGGGAATACAATTAGATATATAAAGAGGAAAAATGGAAAGAAGAGAAAAAAAAGAAAAAAAAAAGAAAAAAGAGAAAAAACTAAAAACTGGTTATAATGCAGTTATTGCATAATATAAATTTGTCTTATCATGTCAATGTACAGACTATCTTTCTTTGTTAAGAATTACATCTAGTAAGTAACCCCGATATTTCTGATAATAGTGTTTCTTTTTTGTTTTCTTATAAACTAGTTTGTGAGATGATATATATTTAATAGCAAGGTTACTAAAGCCTTCCCATGTGATTGGAGATGTGACATTCCAATTTTTAGTGATATAACATTTAATAAGGGCACACATCATGATAAGGACATTTGTTTTTATTTTTGGAAGTTCGGTCATGTTAATGTGAAATATAGCTATCTCCCATGACAGGGTTGATTTTTCAAATCCCATCTTCTCTAACCTAGCTCTTAAAGAGCACCATTGGTTGTGTACCTTGCTATATTTCCACATGACATGGAGAATATCTGCAGTTTGGTTTGGGCAGTGAGGACATATAGGCGAGAAGTTGGAATTGAACTTATTTAGTTTTGATGGGGTATAGTATACATTGTTATTTATCAGAATTTGTGTATATAGCAGCTTCTTAAAAGGAATGACTTTTATCATATTCTCAATGGCCCGTCTCTTATTTTCATCTGTCAGAGATTGTTTTTTTTTCTTGCCAATAGTTTGAAAATAATAAAGAATTCCGGTGTTTTATGTTCATTACAAGTTTATATGCCCTAGAAATTGTTTCCCTTTTATCTCAAGGTTTTCTAATATTAGTTTTACTAAGTTAATATCCTGCAAGTCGACTTGTGTTTGTGAGAATTTAGCATTTATGAGATAATGAATTTGGGTAAGAACAACAGTATATTTCTTACTAAGATTTAGTTCTAGTCTTATTTGTTGTATATTGGATTCTCTCCATTGATATATTTCCCATACTGTGAGATCTTTTATCAGAGGGTAATTTGTTAGATTTAAGAGTTTACTGTTTATTAGTAGGTTGGGATTTAGGTGGATTGGTTGTATAAAGGCAAGAGCATCTAATAATTGCAATGATTAAAATAATTTCTGTGTAGTAAGAATCATGTATTTAATTAGTTGGTGTATATTCTTTGTGAATATGCCATTTTGATTTAGGTTTAACAATGGTAGGGGTTTGCTGTTATACCCAAAGGATTTCAGTTGTTCAGACCAGATTTTGGTCCATTGGAGTGTCCAAGTATTTACATACGGGTCATGGCCTATTATCTGTATTAGTCTGTAGGCAGTAATTATAATATAATAGAGTTTGAAATCAGGTAACCCCAATCCCCCTTTATCTTTGGTAAGTACAAGTTTGTCATATTTAATTCTAGTGAACTTGGGGTACCATAAGAATCTTGATATAGCTTTTTCTAAATCAAGGAAGATTTTTTGGGGAATATTTGAAAACGTAGCATTTAGTTGAAAGTATTCTCGGTAAAAGGTTCAATTTAACAACACTAACTTTTGAGAGTAATAATATAATATTCTTCCACCTATTGATATCACTTTCATTACTGGTCCATGTATGCAATAGGTTATTCTTTATCATATCCTTAAAAGTCAGGAGTAAATATCATTCCTAGGTATTTTATCTGGTAACTTATCTTGATCTCACTCATTGGAAAGTAAAATTCCTTATGACCTATACGATTCATGGGAAATATGTGGGATTTGTTTAGATTTAAATTATAGTTAGAGATTTCAGAAAACACATCTATAGCTTTAAGTATTTTGGGAGGTCACTAGTGGGAAGTTGAAAATATATATTTAAGTCATCAGCAAAAGCAAAGAATATAAGATTTGTATCATAGATTCTAGGTATGTGCTGGAAGTTTTTTTGTGAAATAAACAGAAGGAGAGGTTCTAGATAAAGATTAAAGAGGTATGGGGAGTGAGGGCAAACTTGTCTTGTACCACTGGATAACAGTATAGGGTTAGCTTTGGTTTTATTTATCTGAATAGTGGTAGAAGCTTTCTGATATAGAACCTTAATTATCCTTATGAATTCCTGAGGAAAACCATATAAAGGCAATATATATTAAATAGGAAATGTAAATTAACTCTATTAAAAGCTTTGGTTGCATCCGTCATGAGGACATATCTGGGGCATTTGTTACTGTTAAGAAGTCTGATAATGGTATCTAAAAGGAGGGTGTTATCACTTGTTTGTCTGTTTATCATAAAGCCCATTTGTTCTTGGGAAATGATAGAGGGGAGTATATTCTTAAGTCTATTTGCTATAACATGAGATAGGATCTTAAGGTCAGTATTTATCAGGGCTATTGTCTATAGTTTGCTTGATCTGTTGGGTCAGAATTCGGTTTTGGAATTAGCACTGGATTGGAGTTATTTAAATAATTATCTGTTATTCCATGTTGTATTATAAAGTTGAAAACTTTTAATAATACTTTGGAAATAGGTTCCATAAATAGTTTATAAAATTCAGAGGTGTAGCCATCAGGCCCAGGGGATTTACCTGGTTTGAGTTTGTTTATTGCAGCTTTTATCTCGTTTAATTGCAGGGGTGTTTTTAGGAGTTTTCTTTTTTTGATCTTCCATAATTTGTGGACATTTTATATTATGTATAAAATCACCAAAATTCTCTGTAGATGGTGATAAGGGTATGTTGTATAGTTTCTTATATTTGTCTTCAAAATCATCTACAATATCTTGGTCCTTGTGCTTCACCAGTCCTTCATACACTATTTCTTTAATTCTTGGTGGGTCATTTTTATGTTAATTAGTCTGGCTAGAAATTTTGAAGGTGTTTGTGCCCATTCTGAATATTGATATATTGACCCTAATTCTAACAGGGAGATATCTTCTAGATAGTGTTTGTATAATTGCCTTTGCCAGTCTATTACTTTTTCCTCCAGGTCTTTAGAGTATTTTTTCTGAAGTTCTAATTCAGCAATATTTATTTTAGTTTCTAGTTCCTTTTTAAAGTTATTGTACTTTTTTTTGAACCGTGCAGATTTGTTGATAATTATATCTCTAATGACGACTTTGGCAGCCACCCATTGTGTATCATAAGGAATTTGAGTAGATATAAAGTCATTTTGAAGTTGGGCTATGACATTCTGGATTTCCTGTGCTGTTTCTTGGTTTTGAATGATTTTAGGATTTAATGTCAAATTATTGAAATAGAGAACATTTTGTTTACATGTTTGAAAATTTATTAAGAGACTGATTTGTGAATGGTCTGAGATAGTTCTAGGTGATACAGCATAATTTAGTTTGCTCAGAATTAGAAAAACATCTATTCTGGACCAGGTTTTATGAGTGGCTGAGAATAAAAGTGAATCTTGATATTGTTTCATCATATTGGAATTTAATATAGGGGTCAGTTAGTTCAAAAGTATTTTGTAATTCTTCAAGTGCTATAGTGGATGTTGCGACTGCCTATTTTCATTATGTGATCTATCTTTGTCTAGCTTTAATAAAGTATTCCAGTTCCCACCAGTGATATACAAATGATTTGGGTGGTAAGCTAGTATATTAAAGATTTCATAAATGAAGAGATGTTGATTAGAGTAGGGGCTATATATATTAAGAAAGAGTAAAGGTTTATTTAGAGTATGATATTCGCTAGTAAATAATACCCGTCTTCCATTAGAATCAGCTGTAAAAGAAGTAATTTCTCCTTGGAAAGATTTATTTATTATAATGGCTACCCCCCTAGATAAAGAATTATGGCCTGCCACTAATATTTGCTTAACCCACTTCTTTTTCCTTTCCTTACCCCAAAAATGATCATCCAAGTGAGGTTCTTGCAGGAAGGTTACATTAGCCTTGCTTTGGTATGTGAGATGCATGATTAAATCTCTTTTTTTATCCACTCTCTCTTTAATATTCCATGAGTCTATTGATACCATGTCTTAATTTACTTATCATAATGTTCATTGCCTGATAAGCAGAGAAATACTAATAAAACTTGTCTGTTAGTGTGTTAAGCTTTAAAATTGATGCAGTGACTTCTAAACTCCCATACCCCAAATAGGTGCCTATCCACCCATCCCTCTGTATTGATAATTGTGCATAAGTTGAAAAGCAAAGAAAAAATATTATTTGTATTAGCGTTATATATACGTTTATCAGAGGGATGTCAAAAGTACCTAGAATGTTCAAAATGTGAACAATCATCAGCTACAGACTGAACACAGCCTGCTCCTTTTATTTGTTATTTACAGTGTAATGATTTTCTGACGTCTTAAAATAATATGTTAGTTATTCAATTAAATGGTATGTGTAAAGTAAGAGAATGTATAAGACCCGCTTTGGCGAGGTTTTTGCACTTGTTACTACTCAGCCAAGCTCCTTTTGGTCTGGCAGAGTGGTGCTAGCAGCAGAGAGGCTAAAAGAGCGACTGCTAACCTGATAAAAGTGTTTTTTTCCTGCTACTACCTGGGCGACTGTCCAGTCTAGCTAAACTGCAAATATTTCTGCTTCTTGAACTGTTTTAAACTGTCTAAAGTTGTTTTTGCACCTGCACTTTTAAAGTTTGTCCTGTTTGTTGCATTTACTTTTTGAGGCTACACACTCAAGTGCGCTAGCCTGTGTTACATATTTATTGCATTTTCCTGCTGTTTGTTGCAAAAAAGAAAAAAAAAAAGTTATCCTTGTTTCCCATCTTTCCTGACCTAGAGTAGTCCAAATACAGGCTTTGCTGTATTCTGGACTTTTGGAAAGTTCCTGTGTTGCCATTTCCTTTCTTGGATAGAGGGAGGCTTCTTTGTTCACCAGTGGCAGTGGGGAGCTTGGAGCAGCCTATCTGTCCCTGGAGGAGTGTTCCCAGTGCAGGAATCTGGTAGTCTGTTGGCCGTTTTGGGCCAATTTCTAGCTCTTTCAAGTCCGCCTGCATAAAACCCGCTGTAGCGCGGCTTTGTGTGATTTTGTGCATAGCGCGGCATCGAGCAGCGCCGCTTAATTGGGTTTGAGCCATTCTCGGCTCCACAAAGTCTGCTTTTCACTTTTTCCCTTGAAACTGATCTAGTTCTCATAATAAACACCCTATTCCTACTCTAAAGCCGAGCACTTGCTCACTATAGCAATTATATAAGTCGGCACTAAAAAATTAAAAGCACTACACCCTCACAAACTCCCCTTGAGTAACTTGTTCCCCATTGGCCCTTTTTTTCAATTATAAAGCTCCAGTCTAGTCCAGCAGCAAAACCCCTTTTTCTACTCTCAATTTCCTCACCCTGACCTGCTACCTCCCTAACAAAACCTTTAGCTTGATGTACTGCATCTTGCCACCAGGTGGCATTTTTCTCCTAGAAGCTATCCCACTAACTACCTTTCCACTCCTCAGGCTCACAGACTGACTCAACCTCTTGTACTGTAGCTCCACTTTTCCTTTATACCTATACTGAACTTTCTCACCTATCTACCTTGCTTATTTCACTATTTTCAAGGCTCTCTCCTTCCACCTACTCACATCCAAACTACCCTTACCTTTCATATCTCCTCTGATTGTTTTCCTTGGGTCCACTCCCTCAGTGGGTCACTCCCCTCCATTCGCCCCCCCGCTCACTCTTCGCCCCTACCCCCCCCCATCCCCCACCCCCACCACCCCAGTGTCTCCAACCTTATACCTTGCCACACACCCCTAGTATCTTATCACCTATCACACTACTTACTCATTTCACACTTCCAAACCTACCTAGCACCGTCCACACCTCCTCCCTCAACACTCCCTCCAAACACCACACCCATTTTACTTCTTCCAGCACTATGAAACCTAATACTTCAATTCACCTTAACATACTGTGTTCATTCACATTCCTAAATTTCCTGGTTATATCTTACACCCTTACCTACTATAAAAAACCCTAAGTCTGTCCCCCCTTACATTATCAAAGCAAACTAACCCTACTCTCTTCCCAACCACAATACCATATCCTACCCTGCCATCATCATCCCCATACCTTCCTCCCCAGTTTCACCGAATAAACCACAACAAATACTATAAAACCAGAAAGCTCTACCTCACCTACTCAAAATACACACAAATACTTCCCTCCCTCTCCTGCTCCTACTTGTTCATGGGGACATACATCCCAACCCTGGCCCTAACAAACTCCCTTCCACTTACCCTCACTGACCAAAATACTAACTCCATGAAATCCCCTTTTCTCCCAACTCACTTTCAGTTGCTCACCTAAATATTCGTAGCATAACAAATAAAATCACCCAGCTCCATGCCCTAATTGACCTCTACTCATTTGACATCCTCTGAAAAGGTGGGGGGTTGCCATACTTATAAATCTGAATTACAAATTAGCCTGATAGACTCCCAACCTCCCTCCCTACAAATGCTGAACTCCTTTGCTCCAAACTTCAGATTAATAAGAACAAAATATAAATACACTTGAAAATATCCTTAGCTGGCTCTCTTCTACCATCCACCAAGAAACAAAGTATTCTTGATTGGATACTTAAAAAACAACAATCCTTGCATATAAAAAACATACTGACTCAATATTGATGACCACCTCCTTACATACATAATTTCAAAAAAAAAACATAGTAGTCCAGTCCCAGTCAGTATCAGTAAACTATCGAACTATGTAGAGAAAAAATTTCAGCCTTCTCATGCCCCATCTCGCCAAATTAAAAATAAGTCCAAAAAGCTCCATGGCTTTTTTCAAAAGAAACCAAAAAAAAATGATACTAAGAAACAAAGGGCAAAATGGAGAAAAACTTCTACTTTCAACAAAACAACAAACCCACACTCAAAAAAAAATTTCTGGAACTGGAAAACCCTATACCCTATAAACTGAAAAAACCTGCCCCACCCCCAACAGGCTACCTCAGACCCTCCTAAAATTGCTGACACCTTCAATAACTTTATCAGTTCTCCTCAGGCATCTTGCCAAACCCCTACACCCCCCCCACACCCCTTGCCCTTTAATAACCAAGAATAATAAAATAACAAACACCTTAAGCTTGAACTTCTGCAGCTAGCTGCAGAGGGTACTAGCATTCAGTCTCCATCTTTAATAAACAGAACCATAACAAAATCCACACACCAAAATCATGGAACGATGTGTCCACCCACAATTTCTAGAATTTTCTTCACAATAATCTATACTCATCTGCATTATTTCTGACCTCTCAAAAAGCATTCTGATGGTAAATCACCATCTGACACAATGGCTGTTCAGTGGTTCAACTCCTACCCCTGTCAAATGAAACAAGCAGTTCTCTCTGGGACAGTCATTTATCCTCCTCCCAGTCCTCTCCATCTTTATTAATAACCTGAATACCTCCCTCCCATCATCCTCCACTTGCATTCAGTATGCATGATGACTCTACTTGCACTGCACTGCAATGTGCCCTGCTGAACTAATGTCATGTACCCAAAATGTTTTTACAGAAAATTGAAATTGGTTCAAACACACATCCTCTCCTAAAAAAAAAAAGACTAGAGTTACTATTGATTAACTTATAAGTCCATAGCACCACAAAACTGCTTGGTGTCACAATAGATAATCAACTAAACTTTGATGAGTGAACTTACTACCTGACCTCAACACCCCTTTCAAGAAAAGGTAGTTTTTTAGTTTTTCTTCATGATAGTCAAGTCCAAGTCAGATGCTAAAAAAAAAAAAAATTCAAAAAATAAAAAAATTGCTGTTGTGTATGTTGTTTTGTTTTCTTTTTGTTGTTTCTTTGTGTTTTTGTAGTTGCTAACTGCTAATTAGTTTGCTTAGTAGTAGTCTTGTATATAGGACATGTATCCAGTTAGACTAGCCCGGTCAACAAATGTAAAATAAATAAATAAATAATAAAGGAATTCCCAATACTATTCTAGCATGTCCAAAGGTCAGTTGTCAATCTCCTCTCCGGTCCAGCTGGTGAACCTGGGAATCTTGAGGCAATGTTACAACTGCCTCATGTACACAGACAACCCTCTCCTCCTCCCAACAAATTCCAACACATGCGAGAGATGCAACCATATAGCCAAACTGGAGGCTAAGCTCTCTCAACTCAGTACTGCCGTAACCAGTCAGGAGGAGAAGGAAACCACACTCACTACAATTCGAGTCTCACATAGACCTACCACGACAGCAAACCAAACACATAAACACACAAAAACATACTTGGAGGCTCTAAATAAAAATCCGCCTAAGCAGCAGAGACCTCCAAAGCAGACACCCAAGCAACAGCTACCCCAAAACAAAACAAGTGCAACACATAGCTCACAAAGCCAGTGTGCCGAACAGTCACAGCCCTTAATGCTAAACAACACACCTGATGCACTTGTAATTGGTGACTCTATCATCAGGCACACTGATGTCCTGCTCACCAGGCTGAACAAGGAGAAGGTCACGGTAAGCTGCCTGTCGGGCGCTAGGATCTGCCACATAACACAAGCACTCAGGTCACTCCAAGGCAAGTACAAATATGACTCAGTCATTGTCCATGCTGGTGTGAATGACCTGAGACATACCTCCCTGGACTACATGAAAAGAGACATAGAGGAGCTCTCTGAGCATGTAGCCCAGGCCAGTATGACCCTGACCTTGAGTAGCATCTTACCCTCACCAAGAATGATGCCACAGTATGAAGACAAGATTATCAATTTCAACAATTGGCTTAAGTATTGGTTCATTCAAAAGGGATCCAATGCCTGTCAGCCTGGGATGACATGCTCGACAAGCCACAATGCTTCACTAGGGACAGCTTGCACCTGTCACCCCTGGGCTTTCGGATATTGGCAAAGGCTCTTGCTACCCCCATAATGCCTTTTTTAGGCAAGACTCAAAAGACAAACCCACCTCCACAGGTATCACAATGGATAAGAAACTAAGAGTAATGCTACTCAATGCCAGAAGTCTAAACCTCAAGATGCGTGCACTCGAAACTCTCCTTAGCATGGAGAACATCGATATCTGTGCAGTAAAAGAAACCTGGTTCAAGGCTCTCGAGAGCACCCCAGCACTACCAGGTTATACCTCATGCCATGCTTTTCAGCCCCAAAACTTGGACCGAAGGAGGGGGAGTATCAATATTCATCAAAGATACCCACACCTCCAGGTTGGTGGCACAGCAAGAAGCATCAGAGACTATCCATGTGCAACTAACAGTGGGTAAAACTGCCTTCCAGTTTATAGCCTGCTACAGACCACCCTCCCAAACCCAGGAACCCCACTCGGCCTTCCTGAGAACACTGGAAAATATGAAGGTCTCTCCAAACACCATTATATTGGGTGACTTCAACTACCCAACCATAGACTGGGAGCATTACTCTAGCTCCATCACCCTAGCCCAAAAGTTCTTAGAATTTATAAACTCAAATGCTATGGAACAACTTGTTACCACTCCCACAAGAGGGGAAAACATACTGGACCTGATCATCACCAAAATGGGGACTCTATGCTCCAGACCAGAAGTGTATCCCTCACTGGTAAGATCAGACCATAAACTAATCTCACTGGATATTCACATCCTGACCCCACCCCATGCCCAGAAAACCACAGTGAAAAACTTCTCTAAAGCAAATTTCACATTCCTCAAAACCGAGGTGGAATCCTTCAAAGCCCCTGGGCCTGTGGATAATACGGCCCAGACCACAAAATCCTTTATAAACGCATTCTATGAACAACTTCAGGAATGCATGGATCATGCAATCCCAAATAAAACCAAGACCCAATCCTCCAAAGGCAGACGTCCTGTCTGGTGGACCCCAGTCATAAACAAACTATACAATAGAAGGAGGAAGCTACTAAATGATAGAGCAAAATCCCAAAAAGGGAAGGCATCTCTGATCAGTATTAGCAAAAAACTACGGGCACTCATAAAACCGTCTAAGGCCAGCTTCGAGAGAAAAATTGCACAGGACACTAAGGATAATCACAAGGCTTTCTTTAGTTATGTTAGGAACCTGGGTGGGAATTCCCAGATATGCTCAGAATTAGTCCAAAATGACAAAAAATACACTGAACCCACAGATATGCCAACATCCTAGCTGACAGGTTCAGCGCAAACTTCTCCTCCCCCTCCCCACCAAAAGGGCTAATATCTATCCCAGCAGAGTGCTGCCCCCCTGACATCTCAGATGCTCAGGTAAGAGCTGCCCTTTGCAAAGCAAGAAACACAGCATCAATGGGACCAGACGGTGTCCCAGGCTGCGTCCTACATGAACTCCAAGAAGAGCTAAACCCAAACCTAAAACTACTGTTCAATCTCAGCCTTACTACAGGATATGTACCCAAAGAGTGGCGTACAGCAACAGTGGTCCCTCTCCACAAAGGTGGTGCTTCAACGGATCCTGGAAACTATCACCCCATAAGTCTCACTTGCTTGGTCTGCAAAGCTATGGAAAGGATCATCATGGACCTTATAAATAAAGATATTGGGGACCTACAGACACTGGATCCTACCCAGTTCAGCTTTGTTAAGGGCAGATCCTTTCTCTTAAACCTGGTCACTTTCTTTGAAACAGTCACCAAGGCCATTGACAAGGGGAAGGTGGTCCACACAGCCTACCTGGACCTCGCAAAAGCCTTCGATACAATACCCCACTCGGGCATTATATATTATACTCGGGCTCACCAGCTTAAATATAAACCCCTATGTCACTAGATGGGTTGCAAACTGGCTCAAGGACAGAACCCACATGGTTAGAATAGCTGGAGCCATGTCAGACTCCAAACCAGTTACAAGTGGCGTCCCACAAGGCTCAGTCTTGGGACCTCTCTTGTTCGGTATATATTTCTCGGAGGTACAGGCCAACATGGAAGGACTGTGGCTGACCAAGTTCGCAGATGACTGCAAACTGGGTGCCATAATAGACTCTCCAGCTGACACAAGCATCCTGCCAGAGCCATGGCCTCAAGCTAAATGCCAAAAAGTGTATAGTCATCCCCTTTGGCAAAAACAAAGTGCCCACAAATTACCACATAGGTGGTAATCCATTAAGTACAGAAGAAGTAATTAGGGACCTGGGGACCCAAGTTGATAGCAATCTCTCATTTGACAACCACATGGCCAAAGTGGTTAGAAAAACATTTTATATAGCCCACCTAATCATGAAGGGATTCACATCTAGATCAGGGGAGGTCATCGTGCCTCTTTACTCATCCCTCATCAGGCCCATAATTGAGTACAATGCCCCTTTTGGCATGTACCTTACCAGACACCTGCAGCAACTGGAAAGACCCCAAAAGTACCTCGCCAAGAGGATCAAGGGGCTCAAACAGATGCTGTATTATGCTGCCCGGTTAAAGAAACTCCAGCTCTACTCAGTGTCATACCGCCTGCTCAGAGGCGATCTGTGCCTGACGTATAAAGCCATGTCCAACCCGGAATTAATGGACATGCTGCACCTCAGAAAATCCAAATCCCATCGAGCTACGCACTCGAGGGACTTAAACCTCAGCACTGAAATAAATAGGACATGCTGGAGGGACAGAATCATAACCCAGAGGCTCCCTTCAATCTCGAATAAAATCCCAATCCAGGTTAGGCAGAGTCCCTCATTGACTCTCTTCAAGAGGAATCTTGATGAGTGGATGGGAGATCATAGGTTTACCCTGGGTATCACTTCTGTGTCACTGTTAGACAGAGGCACAGTATACTAACCTTGAAAAAGGGCACAGCAAAATTAATTTAAAATGGGTGGTGAAAGCCATACACACTCTGGCTAGGCTTATAAATGCCCTAGGGCAGATAGCCTAGTATGAACCTATGAACCTATGAACCTTAGAAAATGTTTATAATAAGAGGCAATAATATGTTCTAGTTCTTAATATTTCAAAAGTTATTAAAAAGTTTACTAAACGACATTTTATATAGAACAGATCTAAAAGAAGCTTACAAGAAAATGCAGCACTTTGAAGTTCCAAAACAGTTAGAGTAATTATGTCATAAGCAACTAACTATATTCTTTAAAGCTACTGGAAATTTGCTCATTTATATCTATACTGGCAATATACATACAACAACATCTGTCTTTGTTATCCAAATATACAAAGAATAAAAATATGACAACATAATCCAAAACTTGAGATAGATCATGTCCATATCCACACATTTGTTTTCAACTAGTCAGTGTCACCTTCTCACATATGCATGCAAGAAAAGACTGTTTATCATCTAGTCATAGACTCATTCAAATACAACCCAGTAAACATGTTATTAGGATAGTGATTAAGCAATGTATAAGAACTTACTAATGTCAAAGTAATATACTAATTTAGGCTAATTTAAAACAAAAGTCACAACCCAAATTGCATCACCGTGTTTCAAAGCATTATTCAGAAAAGAAGAGTACCCACCCAGGATTTGTTAGAGCATTTCACCTATATAGTTGTATAATACAAGAAAGCATAGCTGTAATCATTTGGGAGTGTTTAATACTTAAGAGTTTATATAAGACCCATTGATCCAGATGTCATTTTACAATCCTTGTTTCTTGACCTCTGCAGTGACTTAAAGAAAAGCACCTTTAAGTAATTTCTTTATGTAGCCATACTTAGGTAGATTTTAAGAAATTATAAATGAAATGAAGTTACTAAGAGACAGTACCTTGGTTTATCTAGTGTAGCACAAGGTTTTGTAACACTGCAGGAAGGGAGGCTGAAATATTTAAAAGCAGGTACATCCTTTTCATTTCTAGAATTTCCAAATGACTGGTATTTTCTTCTATCACCTTCTTCATTGTTAATTATAGCAGTGTAGAGGCTTGAAAACATACAATTTGAGGTTTCTTTGATGAGAAAAGCAAGGTTTGGTTAAAAGTTGAATATTTGTTGTTTGTAGAGCTTTCCCGACTTGATTTAGTGTTTTTCCCATTCCCAGAGATGCACTGGGGCTCGAAACAAGTCATTAATGGCATCATTAAAGTTGAAAGGTAAAAGGATCATAGAGCTTCCTGATCTGAAGAGGATTATGGGAAACAGAATGCTAAAATGCTAAAACGGACCTCCATGGCTGTAAAAATAAAAGAATGGTTTTATTTTTAGCTTATTTTAAAATAGAAAGATGCAGAATACCTTGCTGAAGCCATTCAAATGTTGTTTTGAGTTCAGAGAAGATTAATTGGGTTGTTTCATACAAGATTAACTTTGAAGAGATGCAGAAAGGTGAATTTTGCTTGCTCAGGGGTTTCAAGGGATATTTTTTATTCTTTGTGGTAGAAAATTAAAGATGCAAGGTATTTCATTTGAAAATGAATCTTGCTTTCAATAAGGTAAGCACAATATTTACTAAGTTTCTGTCTGTTTTGTTTAATTTCCAAAGGGAGATCTTGAGTTATTGTGATTTTATGTGCTCTCCATGTAAAGTTCTTTTTAGCTTTGTATGCTGCTAGTATGTGTTGAATTAAGCAGTCTGACATATATTTAGGTTCATAGGTTCATAGGTAGGTACTAGTCTATCAGCCCAAGTGCCTATGTAAGCCTAGCCAGCAAGGTTCCATGGCTTACACCACCCACGAAAGTTATTTTCCTGTTCCACTGTCGAGCAGAGACACAGAAGTCATCCCCGGGGTGTATTTCCTATTTCCCATCCACTCATCAAGATTTTTCTTGAAGAGTGCTAATGAAGAACTTTGCTTGACATAGATGGGTAGCTTTTTCCAGAGTATAGGAAGTCTCTGGGACAGGAATCTATCCCTCCAGCATGTCCTGTTTATTGTGGTGACAAGGTTTAGGTCCCTAGAATGTGTAGCTCAGAGGGATTGGGATTTCTTCAGGTGTAGCATGTCCAACAGCTCTGGGTTTGACATAGCTTTATATGTTAGGCAGAGATCACCTCAGAGTAGGCAATATGCTGCGGAGTAAAGCTGGAGTTTTTTGAGGTGGTCAGTGTAGGGCATTTGTTTGAGGCCAGTAATCCTCTTTGTGAGGTACTTCTGTGGCCTTTCCAGCTGCTGCAGATGTCTTGTGAGGTACATTCCAAAAAGGGCGCTGTACTCTATAATGGGTCTAATGGGTGACGAGTAGAGGGGAACTATGACCTCTTTTTTCCTTATATCTCTCTGTGGGCTCTTTCTATTGCGATATCATCCAAGAGATCTTTATTATTAAAGAGAGCTTAGTATTTCTTTCATTATTGAATTAAGTTGTGTATTGTCAAAGCTCTCTGGAATTCCTCTTATGATAAAGTTATTACACCTGTTTCTGGCTTCTAGATCTAACATTTTTTGTTGTAATTCTTTAATTGTGTTGTTGCTGGTCTGAAGCCTTTGCTGAAGTTCATTTATAACTTTGGCTTCACTTTGCTCTAGTCTAAGCATAATTTGGTCCAGAGTAAAACCAAATGTAGTTAATTTGCAAAACTTTGCACTTCTAATTGTAAGGGTTGCAGAGCATTTTTAAGGTTTTCCAATGTTAAAGATTGTTCCTGTTTTGATCTTAGAGACATCTTAGCAGCTTCTTGTTGCAGCTTGTTAGTTTTTCGTCTTTTGGGAGTGACGTCTTTCTCAGGAGTAGTAATCATAGATAGTTTAGTTTTTGTAGTTAAAATTTCCATTTTATCTGGTTGATTCTCCATTCGACTTCCAAACTTAGATGCTTAGTGATAGTGCAGAATTGTTTGTAGTAAATCCTGTTCTGAGAGATACTTTCTCCTTATTTTTGTGTTAGGCCTGTTAATCTGGAAGAATCCGCACCATGCGGTTCAGGGCTCAACTTCCATCAAGTAGATATTTTCCTTCAAAAAAGAAAGTTAGATGCTTTATAATATTGCAGAATTTTTTAGTAATAAGTCGTGTTCTGAGGGATGCTTTCTCCTTATTTTTTATGTTAGGCCTGTTAATCCGGAAGGATCCACACCATGCTGTTCAGGGCTCAACTTCCATCAAGTAGATATTTTCCTTCAAAAAGAAAGACTTTCAACAAAAATATAGATGAAAAAAGTAAGTACTCACATTTCTGCTTTAATCATTTGATGTTTTGTGTATTTTCTTTGAGCAATGCACCGGCCTGAGGTCAGATTAGAGTTTAGGTTGCAGGAGCTGCACTGTTAGTGTGCTTACAGGCTGTCCACCATTTTGGAATCGTTTTTCTCTCTCTCTCTATATATATATATATATATATATATATATATCTATATATATATATATATATATATATATATATATATATATATATATATATATATCTATATATATATCTATATATATATATATATATATATATATATATATATATATATATATATATATATATATATATATATATATATATATATATGGGTCTACTTCATTTGCCCTAACTTCCAGTTGACTGACACCCATTTGACTGAGACCAAATGACTGAAATTTCATTTGACTGACACTTCATTTGACTGACACTTCATTTGACTGACAAGTATTATTGGCATTCTCCAAAACACTGTAAGGCAAGTAAATGGAATATGTCCCCTACTGTAGTGCAACCCTGGAGTTAGAATGCATAGTTGGGGGGATGGGTGCACAGACCCCCACAATGGTGGGTGTGGGGGTGAAGCCCCCCACTTACTTTTGTTTTACTAAACAATATTAAAGCAAAACCAAACAATATAATATGAAATTAAGTGGGAGACTTAACCCCCACACACCCCCATTGTGGGGGGCTGTGCCCCCCACTCCCCCCCAACTATATATTCTAACTACAGGGTCGCACTACAGTGGGGAAGGAGTCATATTCCATTTACTTGCCTTACAGTGCTCTGGAGACTGCCACTAATACTTGTCAGAAAAATGAAGCATCAGTCAAATGAAGTGTCAATCAAATGAAATTTCAGTCAAATGGGGTCAGTCAAATGGAAGTTAGGGCAAATGAAGTAGACCCATTTATATGTATAGATAGATATATAGATATAGTTTATCTATAGATTTGTGACATTTTAAACTTGAAAATAATAACATTTTCCTATATTATTATACTAGTTTATGAAGCTCTCAAAATTCACTGCTCTCAGTTGGCCATCTAGGCTCCCCCCCACCAGCATTGATTTTCCTGGCTGTGGCTTTGTTATACCTTGTTGGTGTAATTCTGAGTTGGGCGAACATGTACAGATGTATATTAATGGTTGGATTTTCAGATTTCATGGTTCACCAATCTGTATTAAAATTACCCAACATTATGATTTTGTTTTATTTTATTTTACATTTGCTTACTGGGAATGTCCAACTGGACACAGGTCCATTTTCAATGGAGGCCTGGGGAGAAAATCTCCAAAATACAACACATAAAAAAATTTCAGCACACAATGTAATAAAAATTCAAAACACATAAAATAAAAATGCAAACACATATATAATTTTTAAGGATAAAAACATGCAATGTAGTAAAAGATCTATCAGCATATGGTAATTGTTTCTGGCAAGAGGTAATGTTTGCCAACAATATAATAATTAGGTCTTGGTACTATTCAGTAAATAGCAGAAGTAGTGACAATCTTTGAGGTATGATCAGAATAACAGCCTTGCCAGGGGAACTGGTATCACATAACACTATCCGCATAACAATGCATTGATATATATTTAACCTGGGGAGTAACAGGAGCATAGCCATTTGTTTGTATAGTGGGTTTTCAGGAGGTTTTTTTTAAATTGTGTAGCAGAGCTATTAGACATTATGTGGCTGGGTAGTGTATTCCAGACTCTTGCAATAGTGCAACCAAAGAGAGAATTACCAGCATAATTCTTATATTTGATGACATTTAGGAGGTTCTGGTTACTAGATTTTAAGGTTCTAGTAGCAGTATAGGGTTGAATTAGATGTTGGAGTGCTGGAGTTCTATCAGGAAGGTAGTATAACTTGCGTGCCACTGACAATTGACTGAGTAGCAGTAATTGAGGCAGCTGAAACAAGTTAAGCTGCTTGAGTAATAGACAGAGATGGGACCTATATGAGGCTTCTGTAGCAAACTTGGCAATCTTGTTATAACAAGATTCCATTTTGTTTAAATCAGCCTGGCAGAGATTACTCAGCATTGGGGAGGCATAGAGGAGGAGAGATAAGAGATGTTCCTTGCTATTGTGGCTTTGGTATATTTAGTGATAAACTGTTCCTATAGAGGAGTCCAAGCTTTTTGTTAACTTTCATGAGGAATTGCTCTAGGGCCCCCACCAGGCAACATTTTCCAGCGTGTCCTCATGGCATGTTGTTTACACTAGCTTGATGTTGGTCATGATGGCCAAAACAGGGAAGCAAGAAACTAGCAACTTTGTACATCACCAAACATTCTAAGTCTAATTTTGTAAAGGTGCACATCTAGCTGTACATCTGCATCTACCTTACTTGTTTTCCTATTGATCATCTCTACCTTCTTGCAATAATGTCTCTCCTCTCTTCTCCTTTCACAGCTATAAAGTACATCAACGCTTGCCAGGGACATACATTCTAATCTACAAAGAATACTGCAAGCATAACAGATGCAAGAGTAGAAACCTGTCCAGCAACATATTTGAAAAAGTCAGCTTTCTATATTATGAATACCACCCATACTGTATGCAGGACGTATGTAAATTTTACATACATTTTTTAAAATTTACATGCACTTATTCATTTGACAGCATTAATTATCAAGATGTCAAGATTGACAAGAATAGATCGGGTCAGAGATTTTGTTCTAAGTTCTATAGAAAGCCAATTTTTTTAAATAGTTTTTCACATTTTAGTAACAATCTTCCCAGGTTTCAGAAAAGAGGGCTTGCTAAAGGGCAGATGATATGGATATCCAAATTAATACCTGAAGATACTCAGTTTTGTAGTGAGATTGACAATCTTATGAATATGTTCCTGGAAGGAGATATCTTCAGGCTATGCTGGAACAAATCAGAAATGAGATTGTTAACAAAAGAAAGGACATTTTTTCTTTCCTTTATTGGGGACTGGTCTAGCTGAAGATAATAAGAACATCAGTGGTCAATATATAAATAAAGATGTTAAAAGTTCCAACAATTATGAGCTAACCATGGTCATTATGGAAGTGAGAGTGGCCAAATTAAATAAGCATTGATTAACAATTAGAAATGTATTTAATACGAAGAAGAGTGTAACAAGTTTTTATGGGACCAGCCAAGATTTATTTACAAATGCCAACATAAGTTAAAACAGAAATTAGAAGCTGGTTATGAACAAATCAAGTGGAATTTGGGAATGTAAAGATGTGGATCTAGTTCTTACTGTAAATACATTTCTGTAGGACAAAGTGTTAACTTAAGATCCATTCATTTTAAGTTTAATATTAATGACCAATATGACTTTAATAGTTAAAGTGTTGTTTACTTAGCATTTTGTGATTCCTGTCATACTTATTATTTCAGCAAGACCGAATGTTTACTTAAGAAAAGGATCTATGAACACTACTATGATGTTACTAAATGTAACACCAATAACGTACTATATAAACATAAATTGTAATGCAGAATTAACACCAAAGTATTATTATTTTTTTTATTTTGGAAAAAATGGAAGTAAATCCCAGAGGAGGACCCTGGGAATTAAGATTAGAGTACAAAGAACTGCTGTGGTAGATCAGACTTAATGTAAGTACAAATCCAGGACTAAATGGTACTGTTTTAGACAGCAGTGTCTATAAGTTAAGATCAGCTAAGTTATAACTTTAGCATTATCATTTTTTTTCATTTCACTTTTCTAGTGACAATTTCAGGCTGTATATTAATATGGACAGAGCTCATTATCTAATTATGTATTTGTTAAGCGGTTTTGATTTATGCTTTATGTATCGTGCTCTCTAAATCTTTTAATTGCTTAATTGCTTATTACTTAGTTTTAGTCATGTAATAATCTAGTATAAAAGCAATTCATTTGGTGCTATTAACTTGTTCTGATGAAGTCCAAATGATTCTGGGGCTAAAGCGCTTAATATTTAATAAAACATTTTATTAAGTTCAACATGTGGCGCATAGAAGTTATTTCATGATTATTTCAACTCCTGGTAGTTTGAAGTAGTTTCCCGTGCATTTGTGGGTTAACTACGCAAAGTTTACCTTGCTCTCTTCCAGTAGAAAAAATTGTCCTACTGACCTCTCTGTTTAGCAACATAATCTACATATTTTAACTTCCAAGTGGCACAAGCCCCCCACAGGTATTTATCAGCCACTTCACCCTTGTTTCATTCTACCTTTGCTTGCTATCTCTCTTCTATTTCTAGCCTTGTGTGACTTAATTTTCTGTGGGTCTTATCTGTTTTCACTAACATATAACTGATTGTTTTTGCTGTGCCTTTTTTTCACGAGGGAGTGGATCCCACATAATTCTCTTACACTACCCCTAATTCCCACCCAAACTATCCTCCTCAACATTTATCTATCCTTAACTCTTCCCACACCTTCACTGACCACTCATAAGACTTCTCTTTCCTGCCACACAGCAGTTTATACCATCCTACCCCTCCACGATGTTGCATCTATTAGACTGCATCCACGCCCAAGCATTTCCCCTGACACCCTTACCAAGCACCATCCGACATTTACTGTCTAAACCTATATTGCGTACATATTCCTTGTCAACTAAGAACAAACACTTGAATTCAATCAGTCCCCCACTTACTCCCAGCTTACCATGTTCAGCCAAATTCTATTATTCTCCTTCCTATCCACTCTCTCATTTATGACATCTTATCATATCAAGTTATATACTTCATCCACAATGCCAGCAGCTACTACTAACTTGAATTGTAATCATGACCCTTTCCAATATCCCTCATTTATTTAGCACCCCCATCAAACTCACCTATGTAAGAGCCACAACTCCACATAGAAAAAAAACAGAACAATACTACATCATATCTTCCCCAACCACCAATAATTCAACTATGTGGTGACATCCATCTTAACCATGATACTATGCAGCAATCTAATTCTAGCCCCTCTCCAAATTATTCTAACTCCAAGACATATACTGTCAGAAACAGCAATCACTTTGGTTTACAATTATTCCATATTAATGTTAGAAGCCAGAGCACTATGTTTCCATGACCTCCATGCATGCATTGCCCAGCACTCCCCTGACATCCTGGCTATTACAGAAACATTCCTAAAACCCCACATCAGAGAAGATGAAATCTTTCCTCAGGGCTACAACATTTGTAGAGCAGATCTTATCAATAAAAGGGAGGATGGATAGGCATTATATACACAAACATAATAGACCATACTTCCTTATCCCCTCCAACAATGCAGAACTACTCATTTTCTTCTTTGAACTAAATAAACAAAAAAACCTTTGCATCACTTTTGCATACATCCTCCTGGTCTTAACAGCCCTAAAGCTGAAGAAATCCTATCCTGGGTCTCATCAAACATCCCACAGGAAACCATCATACTAGGTGACGTAAACATAGACTGGTGTTCTGTTAACTGTTTCTCATTCCTCCACCATAAATCTCTGTGGTATCCACCAGCTTATCCAAACCCCAACAAGAATGAACAAACCCAAACAAAGCCTCAGTAAAACATTTTATACTCCTCATAAAACCCATTCATTTTTCTTCTACAGGTTTTCTCCCAGAGTTACTAAGTGACCACCTCACAAGATAGCCCATCAATATGCCAAAAATACATCACTTCAGACTGGTAAGAAATTTGACAAGGAAAACTTCTGTTCATCTTTAAGCTAAATAAACTAGAGCATATTAAAACACTCTCACCAGATGAAGCTGCCAATGAGTTTAGCAGACTCTTTCTGAGGATACATAATAAACAGGATTCCACACACACAGAAAGAATTAAAGTAATCCCCACCCCTAGATATGCACAAATTCCAAATTAATAATGAGCAGCAGTGACAAATCCTGGAAAATGTAACTGTGATGGCCATGCCCTGGCATAGAAATCAAGGAGCCTCAATCCTTACCACTAACAACAGGGAGGGTGTCTCATATAAGAGGAAGGGATAACAAATACACACAGTAAAGTACAATTTCCCTTAAGTGCACACAGCGATCACAGTCAGTCTGGGACTGGTTGCTCCCTTGCTCCCCAGTTCCCCAATAAGACTCCCCACTGGCACAGCTATAGGGTCCAGAACTCAGCCTAGCTGGCAAGCTAACATCCAGTACCCTCTCTGTATCACCAATGCTTTGTGTCCCTGCCCAGGTAGCTGACACACCACACACACTTTGAGATAAGTATTTATACAACTTCACAGAGACTCCTGGGAAAGGCTGACACAGATTCTCCAGCTGTGCCCCTTTACCCAGACTATACGGTAGTAATTTCTGCACCAAAAGCTAATATTTATCAGCTACACAAAGGCCCTTAAAAGGGTGCCCAATTATTATTGTGCAATATCATTATCCAATTGGTAATGTGACTAATCAGTCTAAGGCTTATTAGAGTGGCCTTGTGCAATAAACTCTATAACTATGCAATGTACTCTAGAGCTTACATATCTCTACACAAACCAGCCACAGGTAAAAGGTTTTAAAATATTTAATAATAAATAATTAAAACACAAGACAATACTACTATACCACAGTGATATCTAAGAGTTCAGAGATCACACAGAAACTTAAAACAATACAGTAGGAAAGTTCTGATACAACAGAAAAACACTTAGTCTAACTTTCTTCTAAGTTCCTAGATATTACTACAAGAAAACATACTTCTAAGATGCTACTTACATAAAGAGAGCATAAGGCAGTGCTGAAAGTTGGATATCAAGATCAAAATGCTTACAGTCTCTCTCTCAACAATAGTTTTTAAAATCACTAACACATTTCTGCTGGGCCCTCCCAGATTACATCATTTTGACACCTAAGTTTTCCCAGTATACATTTTACATCATTTTGACACTTAGTCTGGAGTTCTCAGGCCAAAAGTCTACATTATTTAACAATCTAACACCTGCTTAGGAAACTACAACAATAAAAGACATTTCACATGTACACTCCAGCAATTATTCCTTAAGCCAAGACAATAGAAATAATGTGTTCAGTTAGCCTCTTCGGCACCACTATCTAGATCAAAAGGGTGTACAAGACATCATTTTAACTTCAAAAGAACAGATGTGAAATGCTTGGCTTAGTTTTCCTTGCAGCAGATGGCAATGTTGTTACAATCCTGAAGTTCACATTTTCCAGTGTTTTCTTTCATCTAAGAAAGAAGGCTGTATTTTACATTTATATTTACAAATGATACAATTATGCATCAAATTCTATTCGACTAGGCTGGCAGCCTTCGCCCATCTTTCCCCAATATTCACCCCCCCCCCCCCGGAGAACTCAAGCTAGTTTTCAAGTGACCCTTGTGAAACACCACTTGAGAGGGTTAGATCTATCTGAGGGTACCTCACCCCATTCCCTGTCTTGAGAGCCTATCAGCATTAACATTGTTAATCCCACTGCGGTGCTGCACCAACATATCATATGCTTGCATCCCCAGGTTCTATCTTAGCAACTTGGCATTTTGCTGGCTGGCTCTGTTTAACTATGTTAGAAGGTTGTGATCTGTCATTACAGTGAATTTTCTTCCATACAGATAAAGCTGAAGTTTCTGCAGTGCCCACACTATGGCTAGACATTCCTTTTTAACAGCTGCATAGCATTCCTCCCTGGGTTGGAGCCTACGACTGAGATAATTGACAGGGTGCTCTTCCCCTCTGAAGAAATCTAAGTACAGCCCCCATCCCATGGTTTGAAGCATCCATCTGTACAACAAATTATTTGCTGTAATCTGGACTGGCTAACACAGGCGGTCCTTCCAAAGCTTCTTTAAGCTTCTGAAATTCCTGCTCACATGCTGAGGTTCACACTACCTTATCTGGCCTGTTCTTCCTTGTCAGGACTGTGAGGGAAGCAGCTATGGTACTATAACTAGGGAAGAAATTTCTGTAGCACCCTGCTGTCCTTAAGAATGCCCTCACCTGCTTTTTGGTAACAGCTGCAGGCCATGCCTGAATAGCTTCCATTTTGGCAGGTTCTGGCCTTATCTTACCACTCCCCACTCTATGTCCTAGGTAGGAGACCTCTGCCATTCTCACCTGACATTTGCTCGGCTTAATGGTCAACCCTGCCCTCTGTAGTCTGCCCAGCACCTCCCTGAAATTTTGAAGGTGCTCTGGCCAGGAATGGCTGTAGATGACCATATCATCTAGGTAAGCAAGGGCAAACCCTCGTGCTCCTGCTAGGATATTATCCACCAGCCTCTGGAAAGTCGCTGTGGCATTCTTCATCCCAAAGGGTATCTTTGTGAACTCGTACAAGCCAAAAGGAGTCACAAAAGCTGACTTCTCTCTAGCACTAGGAGTCAAGGGCACCTGCCAGTAACCCTTGGTAAGATCAATGGTTGTAAGATGCTTAGCCCCACCCAGCTGCTCTAGGGCCTCATCTGTCCTAGGCATGGGGTAAGCATCTGACACTGTGTGACTATTTAATTTTCTGTAATCCACACAGAACCTGGTGCTGCCATCCTTCTTTGGCACCAGCACCACTGGGGAGGACCAGGGACTGTTGGACTCTTGAATCACCCCTAGTTCCAACATCTCCTGTACCTCCTCCCTCAGAGTCTGTCTGACTCTCTCAGGCACCCTATAAGGGACCTGCCTAATAGGCCTTTGGGGTCCTGTATCCAACTGGTGCTGTACCAGGTGGGTGCACCCTGGTTTCCCAGTGAACATGTCCCCAAATTCCAACAACACTGTTTAGATTTCTCAAACTTGGTAGGAGATAGCTGCTGGGATATTGCTACCCCTTCCACTGAGGTGTCAGACTGAGCCTCACTGGGGAGATCAGTCCCTAGATCTCCCTCAGACTCCTCCTGCAATCCACTGCAAATGCTCAGTGCAAGAGCCTCCTTATCATGGTAAGGTTTCATCATGTTAACATGGTACAATTTGTGCTCCTGCCTTCTGCCTAGCAGTTCCACCATGTAGTTCACATCACTTACCTTTCTTACCACTTTGTAGGGTCCCTCCCAAGCTGCTTGCAGCTTGTTGTGTCTGACAGGAATGAGAGTCATTACCTGCTGCCCCACAGCATACTCTCTAGCTCAAGCATTCCTGTCATACCACACCTTTTTCTGTTGTTGGGCTTCTGCCAGGTTCTCCTGGGCCAAGCCCATGAGTTCCCTGAGCCTTGTCCTGAGGTTTAGGATGTATGTCACAACAGACTACTTGTGAAACTCACACTTACATTCCCACTCTTCTCAAATTAAATCTAGAGGTCCCCTCACCCTATGCCCATACAGCAACTCAAAGGGTGATAGAACCTGTGGATTCCTGGGGAACCTCTCTGTAAGCAAACAACAGATGGAGAAAATATTTGTCCCACTCCCTCTTAAACTGATCTGAAAATACCAGTGGCATGGACTTGATTGTAGAGTTTAACCTCTCAACAAAACCATTAATCTGGGGATGGTAGGGGTGGTCTTCATCTGCTTCACCCAACAGGACTTCCACAGACAAGCCAGCAGGTCTGACATGAAATTGGCACCTCGGTCAGTCAGTATTTCCTCTGGGAAACCTACCCTGCTGAAAATCTCTAACAAAGCATTTGCCACCTTCTCTGCCTCAATGGAGGACAAAGCCACTGCCTCAGGGTATCGTGTAGCATAATCCACTACCACTAGGATATATGTTTTCCCTGTGGAACTTGGGGTACGCAGAAGACCCACAATATCCATAGCTACCCTCTGAAATGGCTCCTCAATCACAGGCAAATGTATCAAAGGAGCTCTTACCTTGTCTCCTGCCTTGCCTACATTTTGGCACTGATCACAGTTGTCACCTGTTGCATCACCTTCCAGCCTTCCCTCAGGGGTCCACTCTCTGTATAGTAACCCTTTGTCCCAGTATACAGATTGCCCTTTACCTTGAGAATCAGATATCTCCCTAGCTACCTACCTCAGGCCTTACAATGTAGGGTTTGAGAGCTGAACCTGTCTCAACTCTCTCCTTGTAACCCTTCCCAGCTCCACTTCCACAGGAAGTCTGGCATCCTCTGACAGTTGTGCCTTACTGTCAGCCTGGGTACTACTACTCACCTCTACCTTTGCAATTACCCTGTCCAAGGGATCATCAGTACCCACAAGCAGCTGTGGCTCAAATTCAGTCTCACTGCTACAGTGTAGCTAATTCCCTGAAGTAACCACCTCACCAGTCCTAGCTGCAAGTATGCAGTCTGTCTGGGCCTCCCCCAGGCTACCAGACCCACCTGCTTGTCTCCTAGCCCCACTGTGTGTAACTGCATAAGTACATGGGACTGTCTCATCCAAACCCTTCTCTCTCAGGATATCTGCAGGATGGTAGTTCCATGCTGTTGTTGTTTCAAGACAACCTATGATTGGCATTTTGTCTTTCCCACTTACTGGCTCCCTCACCTTTGGTTCCCCACCTTGCCTCCATGGACACCTGTATGCCACATGGCCCCACTGGTTGCATTCAAAACATTTCACCCTAGGTCCTGGATGTGTACGTGGACTAATGGCTTCCCCTGCTACTGGCAGATTCTGTTGGGGCAGTCTGTGCTGCCCACCATGGGTTCCTTTAGACCCTTGAGCAGTACTGGGGATCCCCTTCCTGTGCAGGGCTGCCCTGCTTGCCAGGTATAGGTCTCCCTTCTTTCCCAACTCATTTGAAGTAGCACATTGTCTATCAGCTAACCAGATCCTCATGTCCTCAGGCAAAGTGCTAAGGGCTTGTTCCCTCACCAAAAGGTCTGCCAGCCCTTCTAAAGTGGTGACCTGACATCCACTCACACAGCTATGAAAATAAGTGCTCAGTTCAGCAACATATTCACATACATTTTCATCTGCCTTGCGTCTATGCTCACAAAACTTTTTCCTGTACATTTCAGGTGTTAGCTTAAAACATTCTAAAAGGCATTTTTTTACAGCAGTATAATCAAAACAGACAAAGTCAGGCATTTGTGATATACAAGTTACAGCTTTCCTATGGAGTAAGGAGGTCAGGAACCGTACCCAGAGCCTTTGGTCAATACTATGCTGTTTGCATACCCTTTCAAACATGTGAAGAAAATATCAAAATGATCCCCCTCTTTAAATTGTGGAAGACATTTACTGACCTGTTGTGATTCTGGTGTCCAGTTACTCCCTTCCCCATTACCTCCATGACTCTGGCGAAGAGTCAGCATTTCCCTCTCATGCTTCCTCTGATGCTCCTTTTCTTTGGCTTCTATCTCCAAATGCCTGGCCTCCAACTCAAGTCTCTTTAGCTGCAGCTGGATTTTTAAGTCCACCACAGAAAGGTTGAGCTGTCCATTCTCCAAGGATATTGTCTCTCCACTGCCAGTCTGATTGTACTTCGCAGAAAGGTTGAGCTGTTCATTCTCTGAGGATATTGTATCCCCACTGTCAGTCTGATTGTCCTCCTGGATGCTGTTTTCTGATGCAGCTGTAACCATGGCTGAAATCAGGTCTGCCTTAGTCAGGTTTCCATGCACCAGTCCCCTAGCCTGGCACATCTCCACCAGCTGGCTCCTTGTCAGCTTTCCATACTCCCGTGCTGACATGCTGCCTGTTCACCCTGACTAACTAAGCTAACAAAAGAAATAAAACAGTTGTGATCTGAACTTTGAGTATTCACTGCATGGCTGATTTAGAGTACAAAACACCATCAGAGATCACTGTACATAAGCTACAGGATTCACTCTACCCACACCACTACAAGCCAATTTGTATGTGAAGTGGATCCCACCACTGTGAACCACAAGTGAGGATATCTTTTCCCAACCCCTGCCAACCACAAAATGATGGCTGTGCCCTGGTCCAGTAATCAAGGAGCCTCATTCCTCTCCACTAACACCAGGGAGAGTATCTCATATGAGAGGAAAGGATAACAAATGCACACAGTAAAGTACAATTTCCCTTAAGTGCACACAGAGATCACAGTCAGTCTGCTGCTGGTTGCTCCCTTGCTCCACAGGTCCCCAATAAGACTCCCCACTGGCACAGCTATAGGGTCCAGATCTCAGCCTAGTTGGCAAGCTAACCTCCAGTACCCTTTCTGTCCCACCAGTGCTTTGTGTCCCTGCCCAGGTAGCTGAAACACCACACACACTTTGAGAAAAGTACTTATACAACTTCACAGACACTCTTGTGAAAGGCTGACACAGATTCTCCAGCTGTGCCCCTTTACCCGGACTATATGGTAGTAATTTCTGCCACTACCAGCTAATACTTATCAGCTACCAAAAGGCCCTTTAAAGGGTGTCCAATTATTACTGTGCAATATTGTTATCCAATTTTTAATTTGACTAATCAGTCTATGGCTTATAAGAGTGGCCTTGTACAATACACTCTATAAATATGCAATGTACTCTAGAGCTTACTTATCTCTACACAAACCAGCCACAGGTAAATGTTTTAAAATATTTAATAATAAATAATTAAAACACAAGACAATCCTACTATACCACAGTGATATCTAAGAGTTCAGAGATCACACAGAAACTTAAAACAATACAATAGGAAAGTTCTGATATCACAGAAAAAACACTTAGTCTAACTTTCTTCTAAGTTCCTAGCTATTACTACAAGAAAACATACTTCTAAGATACTACTTACATAAAGAGAGCATAAGGCAGTGCTGAAAGTTGGATATCAAGATCAAAATGCTAACAATCTCTCTCTCAACAATAGTTTTTAAAATCACTAACACATTTCTGCTGGGCCTTCCCAGATTACATCATTTTGACACTTAAGTTTTCCAAGTATACACATTACATCATGTTGACACTTAGTCTGGAGTTCTCAGGCCAAAAGTCTACATTATTTAACAATCTAACACCTGCTTAGGAAACTACAACAATAAAAGACATTTCATATGTACACTCCAGCAATTATTCCTTAGGCCAAGACAATAGAAAGAATGTGTTCAGTTAGCCTCTTCGGCACCACTATCTAGATCAAAAGGTTATACAAGACATCATTTTAATTTCAAAAGAACAGATGTGAAATGCTTGGCTTAGTTTTCCTTACAACAGATGGCAATGTTGCTACAACCTTGAAGTTCACATTTTCCCGTGTTTTCTTTCACCTAAGAAACAAGGCTGTATTTTACATTTATATTTACAAATGATAGAATTATGTATCAAATTCTATTTGACTAGGCTGGCAGCCTTCGCCCATCTTTCCCCAATCTTCACAGTAACTATATAAAAAAAAAATAGAAAAGCAACGATTGCTTTAGACTCCTCAAAAACTTAACAAAACACACAACAAAACCAGAGAAAAAAACTTTAATGCTTCATCCCAGACAACCCAGCAGAGTAACCCCAAGCTATCCTGGATCTCAGTAAATAACCTCCTTATAAAAATGGCAAAAGAAGACAACCTAATAGAATGCCAGACATCTCATCAATGCAGAATGCATGCCACTTCACTAGTCACTTCATTCAGTTACCTCCCTGCTACATGATATACTAAGGTCACAGGCCCACAATCACAAAGACATGCACAAGTTCTTTCTCTTTCAAGCCAATCCTTGTTTCAGTTATCAAAAAAAACCCACATATCCAGTCTCAGACCCTTAACATTGACTATCTCCCAAAATAATTTATAAAGATCACTGCAGACATCTCTGAACTCATTGCTAATGTCAAGGGTATCTGGCTGATCAAATTTGCAGATGATTGAAAATTAGGAGCAGTCATAGAATCCCAATGACACTAGTATTCTCCAGGAAGGGCTAACACAGACAAATAACCTGTGTCAGGGCTATGGGCTAAAATTAAATGCCTAGAAAAGCACTATGGTATCCTTCGAGAAGTCATTCACCCCTAGTAACTATCATATTGACAACACACTCCTAAGAGATGACCTAGTAGTCAGGGACTTTGGGGCACACATAGGCAGTAATCTAGCCTCTGTGTCTACAGTAGTGAGAAAATCATTCTGTGTTGTGCAACTTATAAACAAAGGTATGACATCTAGGTCCAAAGAGGTCATTGTTCCACTGTATTCAGCATTCATCAGACCTATCATTGACTAAAATGCCCCCTTTGGTATGTACCTAACTAGGCATATCCAACAAATGGAATGTCCACAGAGGTTCCTTTATAAAAGAATGCAGAGCATAAGTAACATGTTCTATGCAGATTACCTGAAGGCCCTATCCCTGTATTCTGTCTCCTGCAGACTGTTGAGGGGAGATCTATGCCTGGCATACAGGTCATTGTGAGACCCCACTCTGATGGACCTCCTGCATATCCACAAAATGAACACCACCAGAATTACCCCTTCTAAAGATGTAATCCTTGCCTGAGATATAAATAGGACCTGCTGGAGAGACAGGTAAGTATCCCAAAGTCTACCCCATCTCTGAAACGGGCTCCACATCCAAGTGAAACTGAGGTCTTCCCTAACACAATCCAAGTGTAACCTGGACAATTGGTTTTGTAATGGGAAATTCATCACTGGCATGGCACCTTTGTCTCTAATGGACACAGGCAGTCTGTAAACAGTCCACCTCCCATGCCCCTCCTTGTAAGTGTTTCATCTCCCAAGCCCCTTCTAACACTTATCAGTGGTACCAGAAGTTGTCAGAGATTTGGGACACATGGTTAGACTTAAGAGGCCCTTGTGGTCATTAGCCTAGTAAACACCTATGAATCTATATTAAAATGAAGTATTCAGCTACAGCTGCATTACGTGATCAAAGTAAAATTAATCACAGATGGTGAAACATCATGTATATTATTCCTAGAATTCCTATGGCTTCTTCAACTTTTATTATCGTGAAATTAAAAAAATAGATACTAAATTTTGAGAATAGCAGCCATTTGAGTCAACAATGTCAAATCAAAACATTTAGTACATAGTGGCTATAGCAGCAGGAGAATAAAGTACTCCTTTTCAACAAAATGAGCATGGTTGTAGGTATATATTTTTTCTAGCCATTCAAAGAATGTTATTTCAAAAACAGGAAACAAAAATTATCTATATGGACTGACTGTGGACACCAAAGTAGATGAAGCAGGTTAAATACGTGCGATAAATACTCTACAACAATAGTAAAACTCTAGAATACCAAACCATAAATATACTTCTCTGCTTGACCACATGGTGGAGACAAAGATAAAGCAATTCTTTTTTTTTTTCCATAATAAATTTTTATTGAAATATATTTTCCAAAAACATTACAAAAATACAATAAACATCACACACATAATACACTATAACTACTACAAACCATTTATACAATATCTACATGAAATGCTTCCTATATTTAATATATTCCTAAAATCAGTATCATGCTAATATAATATTGAAGACCTTTTCCCATATTTTCGGGTTATTAATATTTTTGTTAGTTTGTTTCAGAAGTAATTTATGTGCTAGTATATGCTTTATAGCCACAAGCTTAAAATTATTCCATGATGTCTTATGTGGTTCTAGCCAATTTGTGGCTATATAGAGTTTCATCAGCAAAAAAATATTCATACAGATAATAGTTTGCGATCTGGAAAGCTCTCTTGGAGGAATGTGTAGAATCATAAATTCCCATGACAGTGTAGAACTTTGATAACCCATCTTTTGCAGTTGTACTTTAAGAGAGTTCCAAAGTTTATATACGCATTTACAACTCCAGAACATATGAAGAAGATCCGCTGTTTGATCTGCACAGTATGGACAAATTGGAGAATTCCTAGGGTTAAATTTATGTAATCTAAGATGTGTGTAATATGCATTGTTCCAAATCATCAATTGTGTACATCAGTTTTGAAAAGAAACTGATTTCCTAGTTATATCAATTGCTTTTAATATCTGATTGTCTGTTACTGTTACTTTTTACCCAATACTCTGAAAGCAAAATTTTGTCCTGAAATTTCAAATCCTTAATTAATTTATATGCAGTTGCTATAAATTTAGTGTCTTGTTGGATAGCTTGCCACAATTCAGAGCACTTATCCACAAATCCGGCTGCAGGTTTAAAGTTCCTAAAGTAGCTCAAGGCAAGTTCTTTAACTTGTCTCATTATAACAATGTAACTTCTAGGTAGATTCATTTCCTGTCTAATTTGTAAAGCCGATAAGTCAAGTTTATTAAAAACATCAAATAGAGTCAGATTAAGTATTAATGGAAATTTGCTGAGATCGATCAGCTGATTATTTAGTTTAAAATTAGGATTCCTGTGGAAAGGTTGAAGAACCATCATATATTGCAATAAATCTACGGACTGAAATAAAGTTTGCAAAGATGAGACACAGGTTATTATGTGGTCCATGACCCCATATTTTATCAGACTAATTTTGTCCATAAAGGGCAATGCTTTAGGATTTATTTTCCTATCCAAAATATGCTTATGATTCAAGACCACCCAAGTTGGTATCCATTTTGTATTCGTTACATCATAATTAGCAATTCTTAAAATTTTATTAGCGTTTACAATCAAATAATATGCTTCAAAGTTTGGTAGCTCAAGTCCCCTCTTGTTTTAGGGTCATTAATTTCTCATAAGATATTCTAGTTCTTTTTGGGTTCCAGATAAATTTAGCTAGATCTTTATGCATTTGTTTAAAACTGTTTTTGAAATTGATAATTGGGCAGACCTAAATATGTATAACATTCGTGGTAGTATATTCATTTTCACTATTGATACTTTTGCTAATACCGGTAGTTTTAAATTCTTCCATCTGTCACAATCAGCTATTATGTGTTCCCATACTGTTTAACATTATTGTTATAAAAGTCCTTATTATCCGTAGAAGTTGATACCCAAATATTTAATATTTTCTTTACATGTTAACTTCCCCATTAGGGCCATTAGTGAAAAGGTTTTGGGGTTCTTAATGGGAAGATATTTGTTTTCTGTAAGTTAATTTTATAATTGGAAACTACTGAAAATTCGTTTATGAGCTTTAATATCTTTTCACTGTCTGAAATTGGGGTTGTACAATAAATAATAAGATCATCGGCGAATGCTGACATTAATATTTTATTCCTATAAATTATTGGTGCATTATGATACAAATTTTGCTTGATATATAAAAATAGGGGTTCTAGATATAGGTTAAACAATAAGGGGACATGGGACAACCCTGACAGTACCATTTTTAATCTGTATTCTGTTAGAATAAGTCCTATTGATGTATAGCGTAGTGTATGGATTACTATATAATATTTGTAGTATCTGAATGAATTCTTGGGGCAAGTTAAAATAGGGTAACACATCAAACAAAAATTTATGTCTACTCTATCAAATGCTTTCTGGGCATCTATTATAAGAGCATAGATATTAAAGTTGTTTTTTTAGCATCGTCATCATATTATGCAGTGTAAGTGTGTTATCGCTGGTTTGTCTAGTTGCCATAAATCCAGCTTGTTCCTTAGAAATTAAATATATCAAAACCTTCTTTAGTCTCGATGCTATAATTGATGTTAAAATTTTCATATCCACATTCATTAGTGCTATTGGTCTGTAATTATCTGGGTTAAGGGGATCCGAACTGGTTTTATGTATGAAAATTGTTTTTGACGCATTGAGGTGGGGGTCACTAATTTTATTTTTAGTTATATAATTAAATACATGAGACAATTCTTTTCCCAAACTATCAGCAAACTCTTTGTAAAATTCAGCTGTAATACCATCAGGCCCTGGCGACTTATGTACTTTCATATGTTGAATTGTATATACTATTTCTTCTTTAGAAATAGGTTTAATCAGGTCACTTTGCAGGCTCTCTTCTAATTCTGGAAAGTTAATTTTTGCAGAAAACTTTTATTCTGGTTATGTAGAGACCTATCAGTTTGCCCTCATACACCTTAGTATAGATTTTCCCAAAAACATCAACAATATCCTCAGTTTTAGAATATACTGTGTCGTTATACTGAATTTCGAAATATATCCAGTTGTTTTTGATTGATTTATAATCCTTGCCAGTGCTTTTGATGGTATTTGAACATTATTAGCATATTTCACTAAACACCTATGTTCTTGAAGTGTTAATTTATTATTATGAAGCAAAAGAGATCCCTTTGAAGCTTCAACATTTCCTCCTCAGTTTGAGCGTTAAAATTCTGAATCAGCTCATTATCAAGTTGTTTTATTCTTATTTCTAGTTTTGAATATCACTATTATGAATTTTCTTATAATATGAGGCTTTTTGTATAAGAAATCCTCTAATTTGAGCTTTAGCTGTCGCCCATTCAATGTCAGGGGTATGTTTTTGGAGCTTCAAGCTATCTGTAAATTCTTTCAAATATTTTATAATTCCATCTGCTATCTCTTTTTTACTTAAAAGATTTGGGTTGAGTGACCAATTATAACTCCTATGCCTTCTTGTGTCTTTTAAATCTTTAGAAAATTTTAACGAAATTTTTGAGTGATCTGATACATGACGAGTATGTATAACCACCACTGGTTCTAAATTCGTTAGTGCTTTAGATATCAAAAAGTAATCTATTCTAGCCCACATTTTGTGGCATGGTGAATAGAAGGTATATTTATTTGCATTATTAATATCTTGTGAATAAGAAAAGGGGTCATATAAATGAAAATCTTCCTTAAAATCATTTAATGCTATCCCGGCCTGCTTATTAAATGCTCTCTGTGGACAAGACCTATCCAACTTTGGATTTTGATAGGTATTCCAGTCCCCACCCACAACAAAATAATAACCATCATATTGTGTTAATATTGGATATAATGATGCTATGAAACTTTGTTGATCATTGCATGGGGCATATATATTCAAAAGTAGGATAGGTTTATCAAATGCATTATCCGATAAAATCACATAACACCATCGCCCATTTGGATCCACTTTGGAGTCTAAAATCCTATCTTTGTATTGGGTTTTGATAATTATAGCCACTGCCGCACTGTTTGGCTTACCTTCTGATGTCACTAGCTCTCTAATCCAGTTCTTTTTTCTAATATCATTCCATTGTTCATTCATCAAATGTGTTTCCTGTAGAAATACAAACAGTGCTTTGTCCTGTAATAATATGTGTAGCAACAGCTTTCTCTTCTTCAAGTTCTGGAGCCCTTTAACATTCCATGAGTTCAACTCCCACATTCACAGGTCTTGGTATCAAATAACAATATAAGAGGAGAATTATGAAATTGACATGTATTGACTGTACACTATATCTAATCTGGAAGCATTTCCTACATCCCGTCCCCAACCAGTGCTTACCCACTTTACCCCTGGACCAGGATTTATATAGGTCTTGTATAAGAGAAAATATAAACAAGGTTAAACACACCAACACATTGAAAAACTTCAGGTAATAACATTTAAAACATTTCCTAAACATACAACCTATATATTCTAGCATATCTACATCAAAGTCTAAACTACACATTCCCTACCAAACACCGCTACTTAACTACAGCTTTGGTTTAACTATTAGTTAAACAAATCTCATTTCTAAGGTTATTACTGTGTAAAGGAAAGTTTTAGTAGATTGGGTACTTATTTTATCCTACCTTAAGTATCTGTTTTGTTGCAATCATTATGTACATAAACTTTTTACAGAAGAGAGGAGAGAGAAAAAAAAAAAAATACATCCTACATTTTAGATCTGTACCCTACACAGTGCCTGCCACACACTGCATATAGTAAAAAAACAATGTTGGTTCACACCTATGAAAGAAGAAAAACAGTAAAAGTACATGTTATTATGTGCTTTAAGTAGATACTGTAATGTTAATTAGTTAATAAAAGAACATTATCATATTATTTTCAGTTCTCTTTGTCTTTTCAAGCCAGGAAACCATCAGAAATACTCACGACAAGGGACCTCTTTCACAGCAGGACCACAAGAAGTATTACATCCAAATCTACACTCTCAGTTGAAATCCAGGCATTTCCTGTTTACCACACAATGGAAATAGACCTTGGAGGCCATAAAAGTCTGGAAACCAGACAGCAGACCCTCAGATTAGCATAAACAAACAGTTTTATTGCTTTTTCAGAGGCCTGAACAGTTTAGTGAAGAAACAAAGGATTAGAAAAGCCTTGAGGTAAAATACATGCTGGATCTGACTACAGGAACATGCCAGTCTCAATTGAAGTTCTTTTCAGCCCTCTGATGCAGGTAGAACTTTAAAACTTTCAGAAACACTTCTTTTGCCTGATTTTTATTGGAAACAGAATATTTAGTGCCATCCACCATAAATGTAAGCATATTGGGGTATTTCATCTGGAATTTAATTTGTTTATCAATCAGAAATTTACAGTAAGCAGATAAAGACTGTCTAGCCTGCCTTACTTGTAATGGTAAATCTTGAGCCAGAAATATTTTAACATTTTTCCACATAACATAGCCACCATTTTTTTTTGCAGTAAACAGTATTTTGCTAACATCTTGAAAGTTCAATATCTTAACATATACAGGTCTAGGCATAGTAGAAGCTTGTACCTCTCTCAGCTCTGTGTGCCCTTTCTATTACAATCTGTTTCACCCCATCAGCATCATTTAACAGTATTTCAAATATTTGTGTTATGGCTGGTATTAGCTCTGCATACTGGATGTTTTCAGGGATTCCTCTTATAATAATATTATTTCTTCTAGACCTTGCTTCTAAATCAATAAGTTTATTTTGCATGGCTTGTACATCCACATCACATACCTTTGATTTTTTCTCCAGCATGTCAATTTTGTCCTCTATTTCAGAAATTCTGGTCTCAGTTTTGTCCATTCTCTGAAGCAATTGATTGCATAAAACTCCAAATGTTTGTATTTATGAGGTCAAGTCCTTTAGAGCTTCCTGTATAGGTAGTAAAGCGTGTTTGATATCCTCCATGTTTAATGGCTGATCAGTCCTGGATCTAGTTTCTGGTTTCTGTTGTTCCTGCTGTCTAGTAATCCTTTGTTTTTTCGCAGTTCCATCCTTTACTGGCGACTGTAGTTCTGACAACTTTGTCTTAGTAGTAGTTGTTTCCATGGTTCTTCCTTGTTGCAAGATTTTTCTTTCCCCAAGCAGAAAGGCAGAATAAAGAAAGCACACGGTCCTTTGTTTGTTTCTCTCTTCAGAGCAAAGTAATCACTTGTAATCCTGATGGATAAATACTTTTTTTTCCCACTTTTTTAACTGATTTTAGATTAGGTCAGTATAAATGCAACTTTTTATCATCAATTTGATGTTTAAACCTCCTGATATCCACTCAGATCAGAGATTTTCCTCGGGTTAATTGAAGAGCTGCAGTTTAGCAGTGTTTACAGTATGGCAGCCATCTTTGAATCCCAAGATAAAGCAATTCTAATGCTCCTGGAATTCTCTGGGAACACATGAACAGTTTTGAACAAATAACCTTGTTTGACTCTTGGTTTAGATATGCAAGTGCTTTTAAGACTACAATTGCATCAGCAGTACAATCAATGGAGTACATTACTTTATAAAGAGAAACAAAATACATTTAAATTACCTTCATAAACAAGACTAAAAAGTTTTCATTTCATTTGAAGTATGTTTGTTTACTTCTTTTCTGGACTTGAGGTGAAATCTGTATTTATTTCTTGCTGGGGTACATGTTGCCTTTCACACTTTACATGTCTAAATCTTTCTCATAGGTTCATAGTTTCATAGGTAGGTATTAGACTATCAGCCCAATGGCCTAAGTAAGCCTAGCCAACAAGGTTCCCTGGCTTACTCCACCCAAGAAAGTTAATTTCCTGTGCCCATGTCGAGCAGAGCCACAGAAGTGATCCCTGGGGTGTATTTCCTATTTCTCATTCACTCATCAAGATTTTTCTTGAAGAGTGCTAATGAGGAACTTTGCTTGACATAAATGGGTAGCTTGTTCCAGAGTATAGGAAGTCTCTGGGACAGGAATCTATCCCTCCAGTATGTCCTGTTTATTGTGGTGACAAGATTTAGGTCCCTAGAGCGTCTAGCTCGGCGGGATTGGGATTTCTTTAGGTGTAGCATGTCCAACAGCTCTGGGTTTAACATAGCTTTATATGTTAGGCAGAGATCTCCTAGGAGTAGGCGATATGCTACAGAGTAAAGCTGGAGTTTTTTGAGACGGTCAGTATAGGGCATCTGTTTGAGGCTAGTAATCCTCTTTGTGAGGTTCTTCTGTGGCCTTTCCAGCTGTTGCAGATGTCTTGTGAAGTACATTCCAAAATAGGGCATTGTACTCTATAATGTGTCTAATGAGTGCTGAGTAGAGGGGAACAATAACCTCTTTTTTCCTGGATGAGAACCCTTTTGTGATGAGGTGTGCCACATAGAAGGATTTCCAGACTACTGTGGCAATGTGATTATCAAAGGAGAGACTACTGTCCACCTGGGTCCCAAGGTCTCTTATCACACATTCGGAGTTAAGCAGACTGCCGTTTATGAGGTAGTTCATGGGTACAGAGTTTTTCCAAAGGGGATGACAATGCACTTTTTGGCATTGAGCTTGAGGCCATATCTCTGAAACCAGGCATCTGTCTCAGTGAGGCCCTACTGTAGGATGTCCACATCATTTGGGGACTTGACTATGGCTCTTAGTTTGCAGTCATCTGCGAACTTCATTAGCCAGAGGCCTTCTGTGTTAGCTTGTACTTCAGAGAAGTAGATACCAAACAGGAGAGGTCCCAGGACTGAACCCTGTGGTACTCCACTTGTCACTGGTTTGAAGTCAGATTTGAAGTCTGCAACTTTTACAATGTGGGTTCTGTCAGTGCGCCAGTTGGCAACCCATCTTGTGATGTAGGGATTTATACCTAGTTTAGTGAGTTTATCTATAATTCCAGAATGGGGGATGGTGTCAAAAGCCTTGACAGGGTAAAGATAGGCTGTGTGAACCACCTAACCCTCATCTACGCTTTGGTGACTGCCTCAAAGAAGTCAATCAGGTTCAGAAGGCATGATCTGCCTTTCAAAAACCCAAACTAGGTGGGGTCCAGAGTTTGGAGGTTACCAATGTCTTTATTTATGAGTTCCATGATGATACATTCCATGGCCTTGCAGACCAGGCTCATCAGGCTAATAGGGCGATAGCTCCGAGGATCAGTGGTGGCAGCCCCCTTTGTGGAGTGGGATAACTGTTGTTGTACACTATTCAGTGGGCACAAAGCCTGAAGTGAGACAATGATTGAACATGGTGCTTAGGTGGGGAGCCAGTTCATTCTGAAGTTCGTGTAAAACATAGCCTGGGATGTTGTCCTGTCCCATGGATGCTGTGTTTTTGGTTTTAGAGAGTGCAGTTTTTACCTGTATAGATGTAATTACAGGGACTCTGCATTCTTCATGTATAGACATGGGCCCTTTAGGGAGTGAGGGGGGGGTAAAGATAGCACTGAACCTATCTGCCAGGATGTTGGCAATATCAGTTGGTTCTGTAATTTTTGTGCCGTTGTGCTGTAACTCAGAGCAGATCTGGATATTGCCATTGAGATTCTTGACATAGCTATAGAATGCTTTGTGGTTGCCCTTAGAATCATTTGTGATTTTGTTTTTGTAGCTAGCATTGGAGGACCTTATAAGGGATCTAAGCTTCTTACTGAGGCTGACCAGGGAGCTCCTCCACTCATGGGATTTTACTCTCTTTTCCAACAGTTTCTTCCTTCTGTTGTAGAGTTTGTTTATGGCAGGGGACCACCAGATTGGCTTCCTTTTTTTGGAGGATATCACCTTGGTTCTGTTTGGGACAGCACGATCCATGCACTCGTGTAAATGCTTATAGAGTGCATTTGTGTAGGATTCAGCAGTCATAACTGTATTGTCCATCTGCGTGGGTGTCATGAAGTTTGCCATTTCTGTCTTAAGATGCATGAAGTTGGCTTTGCAGAATTTTTTTACTGTGGTTTCTTTAATAGTGGGTGGGGGGCAGGATGCGGATATCTAGGGTGAATAGCGTATGGTCAGATCTGACCAACGAGGAATTGACTTCAGGTGTGGAACACCGGTCAGTCATGTTGGTAATGATTACGTCTAGGATATTTTTGCCCCTGGTGGGGTGTGGATAAGTTGATCCAGGGCACTGGAATTTATAAATTCCAGAAAGCGTTGAGCAAAGGAGTTGGTACATGAGTAGTTTTCCCAGTTAATGGTAGGGTAGATGAAATTACCCATTATTAGGGTGTATGGTTGAACCCTAATATTTTCCAGTATATCAAGAAAAAAGGAGTGGGAATCCTGGGGCATGGTGGGGGATCTGTAGCAAGCTACAATTTGGATTGCAGTTTTGCCCAGAGTTAGTTGCACTTGGATAACCTTGGATGCATTATGCTGCGCTACTATCCTGGAGATGTGGATATCCTTAATGAATATGGACACACCTCCACCTTTGGTTTTCTGGTCCAGGTTAGCTGGCCGAAAAGTGTGGTTTCTGCAGTTGGTAGTTTTCACATTTTTACCTTTGGTTACTGATTTCCAGTTTTGAGTTAGAGCTTCCATACCTTTATATAAGCTGAGTTGCTTGAATCTGGAAATTGCTTGCTTTAGAATTACAGTTCCGCATTTTTATTCCAAGCTCTGCATTTTAGTTTGAAAAGGAATAGCAGGAAGAGCATTAAGATGTGTTCTTATTCACTTGTTAAGCCCATTAAGCACCAATTGCCCTTTTACTGGGGCAATCCAACAGCACTTGCATGTTTACTGTTGTCTCTAGAGTGCCACATTATGTAAGATGAGCCAGCAAGACTCAAACCCAGAACTACTTGATGAACATCTCTAGCCTTAAGCATGCACTAAGATGAAATACCATTTTATTACAGAACTAGGAAATGAGAAATGAAAAATATAAAGTGAAAACAAAAGCTTCAATTAAAAAGAATATCGGAAGACTAAAATAGCAGTTTTAATGCAAGTCTGAAGGATAGTTAAGGACTTTTATATAACAACCTTCTATTCTCTAGTGAGTGTAGCATTTCCAGCCACCTTAATGCTCCTTTTTCTAATACTTGTTTATTGAAACTATATTGATGTGTTTTGTAAGAGCTGGCAGTGCTCTGCATTTTTCCACTTTTCCCTGCAGTCATGCAGCCAAGAGTTTTAGATAGATAGATAGATAGATAGATAGATAGATAGATAGATAGATAGATAGATAGATAGATAGATAGATAGATAGATAGATAGATAGATAGATGTATATATATAGATAGACAGCTAGGCAGATATATACATGGGCATATTATGTGTGATCAAATGTACTTAATGTTGAAAGTCAAATACCAGCATTAAGAAGCTCAAAAGTACATAATATTAAATACCTTGAACATAAAACCTACTAAAGATTGAAAAAGGAAGAGAATTTCCTTTCAAGGGCTTGTAAGTTCATAGGTAAGTAGTAGGCTAGCTACCATTGCAGGCTATTTTAAGCCTAGACAATTTCCCTTTTGTTCTCAAAATAACCTCTCCCTTTGGTGTTAGAGTGGCCTTACTCATCTCATGGTCAATAATTATATTTTACCTCTAATGAGACTAACGTGGCTCATACCAGAGATAATATCAGGTGACCAATGCACAGGATAAATTATTTAGGAACAGCATCTGTCCATCAGTAGTACAGGAGGCAGTTCTGGTGTAAATTTTCTGTTTGCCATTCAAAGGTCTAATATGTGCTTGAATATGGACAAGGATGAACTTTGTTTCATGTGGATGGGGAGTCTGTTCCAGAACAGATGCAACCTCTGTGAGATGTATCGGTACCTCCAAACTGTTTTTCTGGTGTTGCAGGAGAGGTTTAGACCCCTATACTGAGCATTTCTGATGCCATTTGACTTGCTGATGTGTGTAAATCCATCAGTAATGAGTCGAAGGATGCCTTGTACGCCAGACACAGGTCACTTCTTAACAGTCTGTAGGATAGCAAGTATAGTGACAGGGCTTTGAGCCAATCCATGTAGGAGATGTTGTTTAGGCATTGTATCCTTTTAGTAAGGCACTTCTGTGGGTGTTCCAGGTGTTGCATGTGTCTGGTGAGATACATGACAATTGGGGCATTATGTTCAATGACTGGCCTAATAATGGCTGAGTAAAGGGAGGACAGTGACATCCCTAAAGCTAGGGAAAGTCCCTGTTTACAAGCTGTACAATATTATAAGACTTTCATACAACAATGGGCACATCTTGGTCAAATGTTATGGCACTGTACATATAAGTTCTCAAATCTTGAACAACTTGGTCAGTAATCAGGGCCATATTGTCAAGGTGGTAGTTCCCCTGGGGTAGTTGACTTCCCAAATTCAGGCAAAGACATTTTTGTTTAGTATACATACCCTCCCCATTGTTTTTATATTTCTGCTGTGCATATGTTTGCATTTGGACAGTTTATAAAATAATATGATACCCTTAACCTGATGCTATGCCGCCTTTCTTTTATATCATGTACAAACTATAGTCCTTTCTACTGTATGCCGTCCTCTCCCTCACAGAAAAACAATACACATGTCCATCTTGATGTATAGATGAACAAAAGTGCATTTTTTCTTTTATATAGCTTGTTTTTTCAGTAGCTTAATGGAACACTGTTTTTGACAAGACATTCTCTATGTTATTTATAATTTTGCATTTTTCTTTACCTTTTCACTGTACATCAAGTTTTCCACAAAAGCCTAAACAATCAACAGATATTGAACATCTATAATGATATCAAAATCAAGTTGAAATCTATAACCATCACATAAATAAATACAATGTACGTGTATGTACTTATGTTTTCACATACATTAACACACACACACACACACACACACACACACACACACACACACACACACACACATGTACACATAGATATACACATACACACACAGATATACAGATACACACTCTCACACGCACACACACGCGCACACACACACACACACACACACACACACACACACACACACACACACACACACACACACACACACACACAAATACACATGCACACACTCACTCTCGGTATGGAATAACAATTTTGTGATATATGTCCAGAAATGGGGTCTATATTATCTTGCCGAAAGCTGTTTACAGCAAATACGGCAACATCAAACAATAAACTACGAAATCCCACTAATGCAAACATGCAGGTCACCGATTTTTTTCCTAGGGGAAAAAATCGCTTGGCTGTCGCTGTGAAATTGTCCTTTACCCCACTGTACTGCGATCTCAGAGTTGATATATTTAGTTAGGGGGTGTGGGGGGAGAAGCCCCCCACTTTGTAATGATTTAGGTGGTCTGTTGTGTTTGTTAGGAAAAAAATCGGTGACCTGCATGTTCGCGTTAGTTGGAATTCATGGTTTATTGTTCAATGTTGCAGTATTCACTGTAAACAGCTTTCAGTAAGATAATATAGACCCCAGAAATGTTTAGTATACACCTAAACTGACACCAAATTAGGCATCACTGCAAATCTAATCTCAAGAACATCACCTCAAGAGTGTAAAAACACTTACAATGCACTACAATGTCAATAGTTAAATATGAATCCCAGTAGATGACATGGAGAATAGCCCACAGTCTTCTGATGTATCTCTCATTAAAAGCAAGTATACTGAGCCACTGAGTAGTAGTAATCACAGGAAATGCATTTGACTGTTTTAGAATTTCTGTGATATTATGTCAATACTATGGGTAATATGGATTTTGTATAATATTATGAAAGAAAAGTTGTAAGTCAAGCAACAGTGAGTGCTATGCAGCATGAGTAATATCTTTAAATGTGCATTATTGTTAACCTTATGAATGCAAAATGTGCCAGCCGTGACACTTTATAGGCAAATGGAAATGTTGTTAAGCCTATAGTAAAAAGAAAAGTGATAACACATTATGCAAACCAGCAAAGTCCAGCCCAGTCTGTTTAATAATCCTTAGGAACTATTGCAGTTTGGAATCTTTGTTTATATTCTGATCCTGGTGAAAGTAGGAGCAGAGTGCATTGATTGCTGACTCTGGTTGGAATCCCTGTGACTAGCACTTGAGTAGCATCCTGCCTTTGCCCAGAATGATACCACAGTATAAGGACAAAATGATTGACTTCAACAACTGGCTAAGCTTCTGTTGTCATTCAAAGGGGATCCAGTATCTATCTGCCTAGGATGACATGATCAACACACTACGATGCTTTGCCAGAGAAGGTCTGCAGCTGTCACCCCCTGGGATTCAGGTTACTGGCTAAGGCTCTTGCTGCCCCTATAGTGCATTTTTTAGGTAAGGCTCAAAGGACAAAACCACCACCGTAACAGGTACAAGTATGCAAAATCTGAAAGTAATGCTACTCAAAGCTAGAAGTCTAAACCTCAAAATGCACTCTCTCGAGGCACTCCTAAAAATGGAGAACATCATATCTGTGCAGTAACTGAGACCTGGTTCAAGGCTCCAGCTCCAAAGAGCACCCCTGCAATACCAGGCTACAACTCTTACCACATGTTTCGGCCACCAAACCAGGACTGAAACACTAAAGGTGGTGGAGTGTCCATATTCACCAAGGATATTCACACCTCCAGGCTAGTTGCCCAACACAATGCATCCAAAATTCTCCAGGTGCAACTAACACTAGGTAAGACTGCAATCCAAATTGTAGCTTGCTACAGATCCCTCACCATGCCCTAAGATTCTCACTACACCTTTCTAAACATACTGGAAAATATTAAGATACAATCAAACACCCTAATACTGGGTGATTTCAACTACCCTGCCATTAACTAGGAAAACTACTCATGTACCAACACCTTTGCCCAATGTTTCTTGGAATTCATAAATTTCAATGCCCTGGATCAACTCATCCATAGTCCCACCAGGGTCTCCAATACTCCAGTATCCTGGACCTGGTCATTACCAACATGTGAAATCCATGCTCCACACCAGTGGTCACCCCCTCGTTGGTTAGGTCTGACCATAAGCGAATCATCTTTGACATCCACATCCCACCCACACCCCCCAGTAAGGAAACATCCATAAAAAACTTCTCCAAGGCCAACTTCATGCTACTCAAGTCAGAAGTGACAAACTTCATGACACCCATGCAGACGGTAACTGAAAGTTTGACTGCCGAATCCTACACTAAAGCACTGTACAAGCACATCCACTCGTACATGAATTGTGCCATCACAAATAGAACCAAGACGCTCTCCTCCAAAAAAAAGAAAGCAAATCTGTTGGTCCCCTGTCATAAAAAAAACTATACAACCGAAGGAAGAAACTGTTGCAGAAAAGAGGAAAATCCCAGAATGCAAAAACTCCCTTGCTAACCTCACTAAGAAGCTGAGATCCCTCATAAAATCCTCCAAAGCTAGTTACAAAAATAAAATTGCCAAAGATTCCAAAGACAACCACAAGGTAGCTATATCAAGAATCTAAATGGCAATGCTCAGATCTCCTCTGAGCTACAACAGAATGGCATTAAATATACTGATCCCAAGGACATTGCCAATATCCTGGCAGATCAATTCAGTGCCAACTTCACCCCCCCTCTCACCTCCTAAAGGGCTCATCTCAATACTGAAAGATTGCCAAATTCTGGTAATCACTGCCACATAAGTAAAAACTGCACTCTCCAAAGCTAAGAATACAGCATCCATGGGACCAGATGACATCCCAGGCTATGTACTATATGAACTACAAAATGAACTGGCACCTCACCTAAGTGTCATGTTTAATCATAGCCTCACCTCAGGCTTCATGCCCACTGAGTGGCGCACAGCTACAGTTATCCCACTCCACAAGGGGGGGATCCACCTTTGATCCTGGAAACTACCATCCCATCAGTCATATGAGCCTGATCTGCAAGGCCATGGAACGTATTATCATGGAACTTATAAACAAAGACATTGGCAACCTTCAAACACTGGACCCCACCCAGTTTGGGTTTGTGAAGGGCCGATCATGTCTCTGGAATCTGACTGACTTCTTCGAATCCATCTCCAGAACAGTGGACATGGGAAAGGTGGTCCACTCAGCCTATCTGGACCTTGCCAAGGCCATCAACACCATCCCCCACTCTGGAATCATAGATAAACTTACTAAGCTGGGCATAAATCCCTATGTCACTCGATGGGTTGCCAACTGGCTTACTGATAGAACCCACACTGTAAAAGCAACCGATTCCAAATCCAGCTCCAGACAAGTGACAAGTGGAGTACCTCAGGGTTCAGTCCTGGGACTGCTCGTGTTTGCCATCTACTTCTCTGAAGTACAAGCCAACACTAAGGGACTCTGGCTAACAAATTTCACAGATGATTGCAAACTGGGAGCCATTATTGAATACTTAAATGATGTGGATATTCTACAAAAGGGCCTTACAGAAACAGATACTTGGTGCCAGAGCCATGGGCTAAACCTCAATGCCAAGAAGTGTATAGTTATCCCCTTTGGGAAAAAACATGTACCCATGAATTACCACATAGGTGGCAGTACACTAAACACTGAAAGTGTGATAAGAGACTTAGGAACACAGGTGGACAGTGGTCTCACCTTCGATAACCACATCGCCACAGTAGTCAGGAAGTCCTTCTATGTGGCACACCTCATCACTAAGGGCTTTTCATCCAGAAAAAAGGAGATCATTGTCCCACTGTAGTCATCCCTCATTAGACCCATCATAGAGTACAGCACCCCATTTGGTATATATCTCAGAAGACATTTGCAACAACTAGAAACACCACAGAAACACCTCACTAAATGAATCACAGACCTAAAGCAGATGCCCTATGCTGACCGACTAAAAAAACTCCAGCTATACTCTGTCACATATCGTCTGCTCAGAGGTGATCTCTGCTTAACATACAAGGCCATGTCAAACCCAGAGCTGTTGGACATGCCACACTTAAAAAAAATCCCAATCCATCAGAGCCACATGCTCCAGGGACCTAAACCTCGTCATCACAATGAACGAAACATGCTGGAGGGATAGGTTCCTTACCCAGAGACTCCCCATACTCTGGAATAGACTGCCCATACATGTCAAGTAGAGCACCTCCTTGGCCCTCTTCAAAAGGAACCTTGACAACTGGATGGGAGATAGGAAATTTACCCTGGGGATCATGTCAGTCACCCTGCTAGACAGGGGTCCAGGTAAGAAATATCCAGAGAATTGTTACGGCTAGGCTTGTACAGGCCCTAGAGCCGATAGCCTAGTACCAACCTATGAACCTATGAACCTATGAATACTGAAATAATATAAATTTCATGTAACTGCTCTCAAGTAGTCATGAGTTTCTAAAACTGAACAGTATCAGCATTTTATTTTATTGCAGTATAGTAATGCAATTATCCAATAAGCAGTTTTCTTTTTGATGTACTTTATAAAACTTGGTGCACTATATTTCAGATCAGTATACTCCCTATGGGCTGGATTCATTAATAGCTACACTAAGTGCTGCTTTTGTGTTGGTGGTGATAGCTTGCTAGTTGGCATTCATTAAATGGCTCTACACATTATGTAGAGCCTCAAGGGTCTATATTACGTCACCGAACACTTAAAAAAGCGAATGGTGATTAATTGACCCTATGTAAGTGAAAGCTTACAATGTCAAACTGCCAGAACAGCGATTTTTTTCCAAGGGAAAAAAATTGCTGTTCCACCAAAAAAGAAAAAGAAAAGAAAACACTTCAAAATATTACATTAAGTGTGTGTGTGTGGGGGGGGGGGGCTGCACCAACTCCGAGACTGCACTACAGTGCCAAAAACAGCAAAGTAATGAAGTGGCCAAGTGAATTCTTTCCCTGGGAAAAAAGCTGCTTCAATATTTTGCCTTTTCAGTCTTTTATGTTCGACGAAGTCACATTCGAAAGAATGCGTCTTCGGTCTTGTAATAGGAACCTGAGCCTCAAAGCAAAGGAAATGGCAGAATATACTAATGACAGCATAAAGAGCTGAATTACAAGTTAATTAACCAATCCAACATGGTGGAGCTATTCAGCAAGCTATAAAGCCATCATGTACACTCAGTACTCACTTTTGCCTTGAACTCTAAAACCCTTTAGAATACAGGCACAAATGCACTCTAGGGGGAAAAAACATCTTATGGGTTGCTGCTATTGTTATGCTATGTGGGTTGCTGCTGCTATCGTTATGCTATGTGTGTAACAGGCTTGATATCAAGGTGCTGCTGCTACTGTCAGACCTTGGGCAAAAAAGGGTGTTTGTACCCTTTTTGACTCATCATGGACTGTATGACACAGAAATTACAGAGCAATACAGGGTGGACAGGGAAAAACTAGGGGAACTATGCAACCTCTGCTGTCCCCATTTCAGGCCCTAGGGAAATCATGAGGAACCCATCCCAGTGGAAACAAAGGTATGTGTAGCATCATGTATACAAGCCACTGGTACTTTCCAGGAACTCACGGGGGATATATATTAGGCGGTACCAGAGGCATCAGCCTCCAGAATATTGCATCCATTTCTAAATGCAGTGCTGCAACATGCAAGGGATGACATCTGTTTCCTACACAGCCAACAAGAGAGAGCAAGAAACATGCAGGAATTTTATGCAATAGCACATTTCCCTGAAGTGTTGGGGGACATAGATTGTACACAGTTTACTATCAAAAGTTTGAAACTTACCTTAACTTCATTCATAAGGGTGAGGGTAAAGTTGCAAAAAGTTTAAAATTGCAAGTGGAAATCCCATCACTTTTGAAAGTTCGACACAGTTTACATTCATGGTTTTTGCGCATCACTGTTTACAAGTGGATCACACTACAGTGGGTATTGGGAAAATTAACATTTTCCTCACTGTAGTGCAGTCATGTTGTTAGAATATATAATTCGCAGGGGGTGTCGGGTGCACAGCCCCCCATTGTGGGGGTGCAGGGGGGTTTGACCCCTTGCAAAACAGTAAAAAATGTTTGTGACAATTGATCAGTTTATTTTACAGAAGATGAACACTTCAGGAAATGCTGAATGTCAGTTCTAGCTTTCCGAATATTCGACATTCTGAGCACTCAACAAAACAGATTCTGTCCTTATTTTTTGACTACTACTTTAAATGCTAATACAGATTCCACTGTTTTGATAGCAAACTATTCTACACACATAGAAATAAAAAGCCTCATCCGGTGAAAAGGGAAGGAGGTACATCAACAGAAAAATATACCATTCTATAAAATGTTGGGTTGTCTGAAATGCCCAAAGGAACATCAACCATGTCTGCGCAGATAACCCAGCAAGTGTTCATGGCTCACACATGTGTCTCACCTGTGAACAGAGTTACACAAAGTTTGTTAGTGGTGAATTTCCACAAAGACATCTAATGAGGGATGCAGGTTATGCACTGGAGCCCTGGATCATGGTACCCATGAAAAATGCACACAACCCCACTGAACAAGGTCCACACTCAAATTAGGAATATCATACAATGTGTGTTTGAATTGCACAAAACAAAGTTCCAATGTCTAGAAATATCAGGAAGTGCCCTACTGTATGGCTCAGGCAACTCTGTACAAATACTCATAGTCTGTGCCATGTTACAGAATATAATTCTCAGGAAACAGCTTCAACACAGACAGCAAGGGGCAGTACCACAGTTTGAAGGACCAGAGGCAGGACCACCAGCAGCAGCAGATACAGATGAGGAGTCTGAGGAAGAACCACCAACTGCTCCCAACCATTAGAACTACTTCTGCCAGGAGTTGAATTGCTACTTCTTTGACCCTGTCTAGAAGTCAGGGTGCTACCTGATGTCTGCTGGATGAAGTCTCATTGTGACTACGTCCAGTTCCATGAACCCATAGCCTAACTCATCTGGGTGTATAGACCACAATCACTTACAGAGCAGCAGAAGCAGTTCTACTACAGGAGTGGAATCTGGCATGGCCATCTTTACTAACACCAGAAGATGTAGCAGTTCTCAGGCCACATGGACGCCCTCCCTCCCTGGCAGACATTCCACCACAGGCACTGCCTGAGCTAGTTTCCAAGGAGTCACACAAACAGTTCAGGAAGTCATGCAAATCAGAATGAATGATGTTTAGTACTCACCCTATCTCTTCCAAGGCCCTTTTGGAATGTGCTTGTGTCTCCATTATGGCCCTACTCATACATTAGGTAGCACCTAGTGACACACCAGTATCAGGTGAAGGGTAGACAGCAGGTCTCCCCAAGAATCTCTAGTGACCCTCCTGTGATCCACCTTCCCCTCATGATGGCTATGGGTAGAATCAATCAATTCTGCAACCAGAATACCCACACTGCCCTGATCAACTGTATCACCCTCAACCTGTCCTATATCAGAGAGCTCCGTGGTATGGATATGTGTAGGTATACAAACTGTGCCTGAAATATGGGCAGGGTATGTAGGAGCTACAGCCTCAATCTCAGACCAACCTTCTGCACCCTCAGACAGTGCATCTCCTTCACCATCATCAAAGGGTACCAATACCCTGACATCAAGCAATAGGAGTTCCACAGTGTCACAGTCAGGGTCACTTATGATAACAAGCAATAAACACACCCAAGAAAGAAACAGGGAATGAACATGATCAAAACTTTGTGATGCAAAAGGTATGTTAAATTACAATAAATGCTAAAACAATACAAATATCAGTCTCAGTTAGACATAAATCTACCTTGTATACACTAATAAGAATAAAAGAAGGTGTGCTTACCATGTGCAGACTGCAATCCAGATGCCCATGTATACAAGGAAGGGAGAGGAAAGAAGGCTGATAAGTATCACAATGCAAATTAAACAAGAAACAGAGAACAATCCCCTTTACATGTGCAAATTATAATCTTTGCTACAAAAATCTACTGACCATTTGAATTCTCCACCAAACATTGTCCTTTGTCTCTCTTGTACTGTGTCTCCTAACTCACACTGATCACTGGCTCTAGATATATCAGACATAAATACATTTTTAAAATACCTATGCCAACTGGACAGGCTGGCCGCATCTCACCCCTGGCCCCATGTGTAGTGTGCATGCCGCTCGCTTGTTGTTTCTTCAAGCCTCTCTCATACAAGAAACTATTCAAAGCTCTACTATGCTAACACATTCCTTCCAGGACAAGGACCTTACTGCTTCCTAAGAAAAACTATCTGTAACCTGTCTTACCACAAGTGTATCTTGCTTGGTGTTTCTGCAAGCCCCTCTCATACAGGAACCTATTCAAAGCTCTACTGTGCTAACGCCTTCCTCCCAGGACAATGACTTTGCTGCTTTCCAAGAATAAACTATTTGTAACCTGTCTTACCGCAAGTGCATGTAAGCTCCAGTGGTTTCTGCCTAAATGTTGTTGTAAATAGTATATGCTACATCTGTTTTGAGTGCTCCATGATAGTGTGCACACTTGCAGGGACCCTCATCTCACTCTGTTCACTCCCAACACCACCTGCCCTCTACCACTAGGTGGTGACATTACTCCTCTCTTACTGGTCAACTATCCCAACCAACTCAGACCCCCACTGGTTGTTGCCTCTTATATTGCAAAAAGAATCTGGCAGCACCCTTCCCTAAAGTAAGTGCTCAGCAGTCCAGCCATTAGCCAGCTACATCAAAAGTGCTACTAGAAACTGAAACAGGCTGCAAGTGCTCTATTTTAATTGGCAGACAAAGACACTATTCCCACAAACATTTCAAAGCTACTACTTGCATTGTATTAAACAATTCTACTGATAGGTTTTTGCTCACCTCTACTGGGGACATCACATTACCTTCTACCCCTGCGTCCAACTTCTACCCTGCCCGCATTCACATTCACATGACTCTGCACCTTTCACCCTATCACCACTCCTGCCCAGGCTCCCTGCCACCCTGCTTCTCTATTTGACGTTCCCTATCATCGCCGCACCATTTGTCTATTTTTAAAACACCTATCACGCCTGGACAGTCTGGCCGTATCTCCCCCCTGGCCCCACGCGTAGTGTGCACGCTGGTAAGACACTATTGTACTTGCATTTTTATTCATTCACCAGTGTTGTGTATCTGAACTGATTAGACTGTAATTAGATCTGAGGATCTGTTATTGTTGTGCAGCTGATTTAAAAGCTCTACTGCAATACTTTGCTAAATTGTTTTAATGTAATACTTGCCCCCATGAGCTAATAACATAGCACTGTGTACAAGACACATTGAGTTGCAGAAGTACTTCCTTATGCTTTGTCTTATATTGTTTTTTAAAGCAGTTTAATATATTCTGCTGTACATAGTGTTTTCACAGTCATATTAATTGTGGTTTAACACATTTTAAGTCTTACACTTGTGCCCCACAGTCTTATTGGATGCTTTTTACTCTTATTTGATGCATTGTATGCCTGTATTTATGTTTTACAGCCATATTCAGTGCAATTTCATAGCTATAACTTCTACTGTGCATGTCTGATGTTTTTAAATGCTTAGTGGTGTACAAGTTAATACAGTGCATAGTATACTGTTATGTAACCCAACCCATTCAACCAACACTGCTGTACTCACCCTGCTGACCTACACTGCTACTAGCACATGCTGTAACAGGCCATGCTACCTTGAGCTATCATACTCGCATAAACACTATTTCACCCTCCGAAACCTTCATTTCCTATCTCACCCTGCTGCACTCACTACTCTCACTACTCACCCTTGACACACGCACCTCGCCCATTGCTCATAGATTAGTACTAGACTAACTGCCCTTATGGTGCATTTTAAGCCTAGACAGTTACCCCAGGTGAGAATCAAACCCTGCGCCTTGTGTCTGTAAAGTAAACACCTTAACCATTATGCCAACCTTCCTTCCCACAATGTTTTAGTAACTAACCTCTTCTGCTTCCATTCCAGCTTGCTTGGTGTTTCTGCAAGCCTCTCTCATACAGGAAACTATTCAAAGATCTACTAGGCTAATGCCTTCTGCTCAGGACAAGGACCTTACTGCTTCCCAAGAATAAACTATCTGTAACCTATCTTACCTCAAGTGCATGTAAGCTCCAGTGGTTTCTGCCTAACCTTTATTGTAAATAGTCTATGCTACATCTGTTTTGAGCACTCCCCTTTAGCATTTACACTTTCAGGAACCTCATCTCACTCTGTTCACTCCCACCACCTGCACTCTACCCTTAGGTGGCAGCAGTGCTCCATTACACCCCTCTTACTGGTCAACTATCCCAACCAACTCAGACACCCACTGGCCTGCTGCCTCCTTCTATTGCAAAAGGAATCCGGCAGCACCCCTCCCTAAAGTAAGTGCTCAGCACTCAAGCCATTAGGCAGCTACATCAAAAGTGCTACTAAAAACTGAAATGGGCTGCAAGCACTCTATTTAATTGCCAAAGACACTATTCCCACAAACATTTCAAAGCTACTACCTGCATTGTATAAACAATTCTACTGATAGGTTTTCGCTCACCTCTACTGGGGAGAGCACATTACCTTCTACCCCTGTGCCCTACCTCTACACTGCCTCCATTCAGATTCACATGACTCTGTACCCCCCACCCTATTACCACTCCTGCCCAGACTCCCCACCCCCATTTCTCAACGTAAAGCTGCGTATCATTGTGGCACCATTTTTAACATACCTATCCCACCTGGACAGGCTGGCTGCATCTCCCTCCTGGCCCCATGTGTAGTGTGCATGCTGGTAAGATGCTACTGTACTTGCATTTTTATTCATTTGCCAGTGCTTTGTATTAGAACTGCTTTTGTTAGATCTGCAATTGACTCTGTACAATGTAGTTTCATGTAAAGCTGTAATTGGACTCGAGGATCTGTTATTCTTTCTGCATCCTGGTAAATAGCTGTTACTACTATGTCCCAATGTCCTTATTAACTGCATGGTCTGCGCGCCAAACCTATTATTCTCTATTAATAGCTGTCTGCAGCAGTACAGCAGTAGGGCACTGTTATGTCCATTTCGTTCTTGCTGCCTTGACTATGTTTGTTGAACTAGGAATCCTTTTTTTTCCTTCTCTTCCCCCAAATCATTCCATATATCTTGTTTCTGGCTGCAACTGTGTGCCGATAGAGTGTTTTACAGCTAAAACGTCCCTCTTTACAAGCTCTACGGCAATTCATATACAGGCTGTCACCACTACTTGAGTGTTTTGGCACCAAGTGTAAATGGGCCGATAGGGCATTACATGGTGACTTGTTCTTTATTTACAAAGAATCCCACAGCAACTCCTGTATAAGTTGCTGCCCCTAACTGTGTGTTTTGACATCAAGTATAAGCACGTTCATAGAGTGTTTTTCTCTAGCAAGCATATCTCATCTACAAAAGCTCTACTGCAATAATCTGCTGTTGCTTTAACTGTAATTGCAGTTACTCTAGATAGTTGCTCTTAAGAGCTGATTTAAAAGCTCTACTGCAATACTTTGCTAAATTGTTTTTATGTCCTACTTTACAGGCTCTATTGTCTCTTCATCCCTAATTGCAGCAGCCCTATATACTTGCTCTTAAGAGCTGATTTAAAAGCTCTACTGCAATACTTTGCTAAATTGTTTTAATGTAATACTTGCTCCCATGAGCTAAAAACATAGGGCTGTGTACAAGGCCCACTATATACTGTATATTGAGTTGCAGAAGTACTTCTTTATGGTTTGCCTTACATTGTTTTTTAAAGCAATTTAATATATTCTGCTGTACATAGTGTCTTCACAGTCATAATAAGTGCAGTTTAACATGTTTTAAGTATTGCACTGTGTCTCACAGTCATATTAGATGGTTTTTACTATTATTTGATGCATTGTATGCCTGCAACTTTGTCTTACAGCCATATTCAGTGCATTTCATAGCTATAACGTCTACTGTGCATGCCCGATGTTTTTAAATGTTTAGTGGTGTACAAGTTAATACAGTGCATAGTATACTGTCCTGTAACCCAACCCATTCAACCCACACAGCTGTACTCACCCTGCTGACCTGTGCTGCTATTAGAACACACTGTAACAGACCACACTACCCTGCGCTATCATACTCGCATAAACATTATTTCACCCTCCAACACCTCCATTCCCTATCTCACCCTGCTGCACTCACTACTCTCGCTTCACACACGCACCTCGCCCGTTGTTTTGCTCATTTCCTAGGTCTTTCTGCCTACACCTATAAACCCATTCCCAAAATGTTTTAGTAACTACCCTTTTCTGCTTTCATTCCAGCTCACCTGGTGTTTCTGCAAGCCCCTGTCATACAGGAAGCTATTCAAAGCTCTACTATGCTAAAGCCATCCTCCCAGGACAAGGACCTTACTGCTTCCCAAGAATAAACTATCTGTAACCTGTCTTACCACAAGTGCATGTAAGCTCTAGTGGTTTCCGTCTATCTTTTGTTGCAAGTAGTCTATGCTACATCTGTTCTGAGCACTCCCCATTAGCGTGCACACTCGCAGAGAACCTCATCCCACTCTGTTCACTCACAACACCACCTGCACTTTACCACTAGGTGGTGACAGTACTCCATTACACCCCACTTACCAGTCAACTATCCCATCCAACTCAGCCCCCACTGGCCTGCTGCCTCCTCCTATTGCAAAAAGAATCCGGCAGCACCCATCCCTAAAATAAGTGCTCAGCACTCAAGACATTAGCCAGTTACATCAAAAGTGTTACTTGAAACTGCAAGTCCTCTATTTTAATTGCCAGATAAAGACACTATTCCCACAAACATTTCAAAGCTGCTACCTGCATTGTATTAAACAGTTCTACTCTCCTCTACTGGAGCTCTAACCTGCTCCATTCGCCCTGTGGGATTACTCCGCTCCCCGACCCTGTTCCCATTTACCACCCACCCCACAGCACATGTATTGTCTAACCAACTCCTCCCCTCATCTATCAACCAATCAGCACCACATCCCACCCACCACATTTATCTGCATACTCCCCACCCAACCCTAACAATGCCCACTACCTCATCATGTCTTTTATGCCTACCTATCATGCTTACCTCCCTCATCTTTCTTACTTATCTCACACAATTCCTTAATTCTAACCACACACCACCTTCACATTCCACATCCACTTTCCAACTTACTTTCACACCAGCCTTCATCTCCATTGCACAAGAACTCTACCCTTCCAATCCTACCCTCCTATTTAAATACAAATTGCTACCCATCCCACCCTCCCTAAAGACACCGCTCCAACCCCCTTCTAACAAATCCACCACCTGCTGCCACTCAAACTCTCCATCAACATTAAACTACCTTCAACTCATCCTTCACAAAATATCCCTCATACTCTCCACCAACATCCATCCCAGTCCTGGGCCCACTACCACAACACAACCCAATACCCCCCCCCCCACAAAACCTCTAACTCCCAAAACTATCCGCCTCACTACATTCAGTGCCCAAAGCCTCAGAAATAACATCCCCAATCTCTATGCCTGGATTTCCCACAACCACCCTGATATAATAGCCATCTCAGAGACATGGCTCAAGCCCTTCATAAAGGATAATGAAATTCTTCCTCCAGGCTACTAAATGTTCCATAATGACAAACTTAGCAAGAAAGGAGGAGGTGTAGCCATTATCTACTCCTCCTCCTATAATATACCCCATACACTACTCATATCCCAAACTTCATCAATGCTGAAATAACCACAGCTCTACTAAAAATCAACAACCACAAATCCATATGCATAGCTGCCCTCTATATACCCCCTGGCAATAATATCCCAGTACTGGAATTTAGCAACTCCTGTTTTTTCTCAAACATTAAAAATGAAACGTATATCTTAGGTGACACAAGCATTAACTGGTCCACAATAAACTCACAAGCTCCCTCTCGCATAATTAACCTCTTCAACTTTACCCAACTTATTAACTCTCCTACCAGGCCAACAAAGATGGAACCTCTGGCACCATCATTGACTGGATCCTAACATCCCACCCCACCAACATCTCTAATTCTGGAATCCTTCCTGACTCTCTCTCTCAGTGACCACCTACCTTCGCTGACTGTCACCCCTCTCGTCTTCAAAAACAATATCACTACATTCAAACTGAAATTGCTCCTATTTCATTTCACAAATCTTTTTCGAATATCTCAAACTTAAAGACTAGACTGCCCTAAAAACCCAGCCCCTTGACAATGCCATCACCTACTTCAGTGATACCTACTTAGCACTACTCAATCACCATACCCCCCTAAGAACCAAAAGGATCAAAGCTGAAGTCTCCCAATGCCTATCAAAAGAAACTAAACTTACCATGCTCCAAACAGACAAAATATGGAAGCAACACCAAAAAATAAGTGACATAACTCCTTACTAAAGTTCAAACAACTCTGTAATGCTGCAAAAAAAACAAATAACAAAAGACCACAAAGCATACTACTCCAAACTTGAATCCAAACACTCAACCAATCCCAAAAAAATTCTGGGAAACAATCTCCTCTCTTCTACACCCTGGTAATAACCCTGTCCTAACCCCAACCTTACCAATCTTGAAACTGCCACCCAATTTAACTCCTTTTTTATTGAATGTATAGCTAAACTGTCTTCCTCTTTTTCTCACCCCTCTTTCTCAACCTCACCTGCCCCCCCATCCCTCCAACCAAATACCTCCTTCCTCCCTCTTCAACCTAGAGCTCATCCCCACAAGTACAATAAAAAACTACTCCTCCAACTTAAGCCTTGCCGCAACGCACCCGATAATCTACCATCAGTTTTCCTCAAACAATCTACTGACAGTATTGCCGTTCCAATTTCCATCTTAATAAACAGATCCATCAAAGAAGCATATGTCCCTTCTATCTGGTGACAAACATACATCATCCCACTTCATAAGGGAGGGAAAAACACTGACACCACCAATTTCAGACCAATCGCCATCCTTTCCCCACTCTCTAAAATCCTGTAAAAATGTATTCATTCACAACTTATGTCACATCTAACACAAAACAACCTTCTCACCCCCACTCAACATGGCTTCCTCTGGCCAAAGCACCATGATTGCCCTCCTTTCCTTTGTTGAGACCATTAACCAAGCTCGCGACTCTGGCAAACTTGTATCTGCACTGTTCCTAAATCTATCCAAAGCTTTTGACACCATCTACCACCCCCTGCTCATATCCCAACTTTCCTTTCTCAACTTCTCTGCTTCAACTATAGCCTGGTTCTCTAGCTACCTTTCCAAATGACAACAAGCCATACAGTGGAAATCCTCAACCTCTCCGTTCCTACAGACATCTACTGGTTTGCCCCAAAGCTCTGTCCTAGGTCCACTACTCTTCAACATTTTCATCAATAATTACCACAGTACCATCCCTGACTCCTCAATAATCCAGTACACAGATGATTCAACAATCATCTGCTCAGCATACTCCCCCTCTGAATTACTCCAGAAAACATAATCAGCCTTCTCCAAAACAGAAAACTGGATACAAAACAATCACCTGGACCTGAACGCTAATAAAATAAAACTAATGGTATTTTCTCCCTCTAGAAACTCCACCATCAACAAATCTATTTCTCTATACTCAGCCAGAATAACACCCCCATCAAAATTGTATCAAATAATAAACTGCTTGGTGTCATCACTGATGAACATCTAAAGTTTAACACCCATATCCAAACCACCATCAAAGGACACACCAAAAGCTAGATCTCCTGTACAGGCACAATCAGTATCTCACCTCCACCAGAAAGGCACTAGCTTCCTCCTACCTTCTCCCATCCCTACCATATGGTGCTCTTTTACTAATCAATCTCCAACTTGGCCTACAAACCAAACTCAAATCCTGCTACAATAAAATATGCAAATTCGCTACCAAATCTAAAAGCTCATCCCACCACTGCCACTCTCCATGCTCTGTAGTGGCTTGAACTACGCAACTACCTGACATTCCTTAAACATAACACAGCTCACAAGCTCATTTACAAATCCTCAAGCTGCCCTTCTCTTGCAACCACATAACTCCCTACATTCCTACCCCCTACTTCAGATCTGAGAACCAAACCTTCCTACAAGTCTAGAAACCATCACATTCCCCTGGCAACCTCCTGCTATCCTGCTCCATATCTAAACTATGGAACTTTCTCCCTCCCTTCCTTTGCAATACACCTAACCACACCAATTTCAAATTCCTCTTGCTCTCACATCTATCCTCTAATTGGGCATGCCCATGCCACTATCTAACATAACCCCCTTCAAATCCCTTCTCTTCTCTATCTGGTGATTCAACTACTTCTCAGGCCTACACTTCCCTCAGTCACTACAACCCTACATTACACCCTTACTGGACAGTCTACCACTGCACCTTACCTAATCCTATTTAGGTTCTATAACTGAGTTTAGTATAGCAACTTGCAACTAAACCTGAAACATTTCTTGACATAGTTTACTATACCCCCAGAGTATTATGCAGTATTTTCGACCTTCTGAAAAATTGCACTGCTTTATGTATCTCTGATTGTCATTGATTCTTTCTTTGCATGGATTTACTACTCCAACATAATATGCTGTATTGTCAGCACTCTGAAAATGACTGTATTGCTTAATTGTGTGTATAATTGTCATTGATCTTTTTGCATGGGTTTAGTACTCCAGTGTAATATGCTGTATTGTCAGCACCCTGGAAATGTTTGCATTGCTTAATATTTATATGATTGTTCCTGGAGCTTTTCTCCCCAGCCCTCCACTGAAAACAGGCTCTTCTTGGCCCAGTGGACTTCCCTGGTTACCAAACTAAAACAAATAAATAAAATAAATAATATACAATATATGCATATAAAGATGTTTAGAATGACGCATCATTTTTATTTTGCATACTTGGAAGTTCTGTTTGAGGAACTCGGGGTCTGTCATCTACATCTGCCCCAATATCAAGGATTCTGTGTGAACTCTCTGCTGACCCTTCTGTATTTCTGACAGAAGACAGGAACTCCTTTATGCCACTTAGTGGGGGTTTGTTAGCAGGCCCATCCCCCATAGCATACTATTCCTGGGCAACTACAGCCACCCTGTGACAGGCAGAGATGATCATATCACTTGCCCTGTGTGATATCTGAAAGTAAGTTCTCACATGCCTCCAACAGCATTAATATAGTCAACCACCTACTGCCATATCCTGTCTCGGCAGATTTGTCACCTCTACCTAAGATAAAAGCTCCATGGCAATGGAAGGCCTGGAAAATGTCTTCATTTTCTGTATCAGTGAATGGTGGCTTGTGGGGTACACATGTCTTGGGCATCATACCCCTGTATGAGTTGAAACAGAAAACAGACACAAAATCTGATATATAATTTATAGACTTGGTGGCTGTGAACTCAATTATGCATGAATGCATACAGCCCTCATGCACACAACAATGTTAAAGGTAATGTTCCCTGTGACTTCACTCAAGTTAAGACAGCTCCCACTCCCCACAAAATTCATGAAATAACAATTATAACAGTTCTGTAATGTGGACAACAGTTGTGCAACTGTGCAATACATTGCAACATTAACAACACAAATTCACAATGAACAATTAGAAATGGAGAAATCTATTTTAGTTCCATCTCTACTGGTGTGGAGGGCAGCCAGGTAGATATCACAACCTTAACACATTTTTGGGCTACACCTGTAAAATATCTGATCTTACTACAAAGTTATACTACATTCTTCTGCAATAACTGTTCAAATTCATGGGAAATAAATTATACACAATTATGTCATATAACATTCTTTAACAAACTCTGCAATGCAGACAGATAACTGATAGACAAGAGCAATGCCAGCAGTAAATGATAAAGAAAATGTAGACAGATAAAGCATTGTTTATTGCAATCAATCCTGAATGTCAAATCATTCTGTAAAACATCAACATGCCTGCCCAAGAAAGCAGTTATAAAGTAAATAGAAGCCTGTGGGTACTGTTCCCACACCAGTTACTGACATTGCAATACAGCATACTTGAGTGTGCCATCCTTTAAATGAGATGTTAAACTGAGGCTCCATCTGCTTGAGCTGATGGTAGCTCAGGTGGATGCAACAGATTCTATGGCACCTATTGAAAAGAGAAGGGGTCCTTTATTTAGATACAAAATAATTCTTATTTACAAATATTTCAAGTGTACAAAGTTTTTATATATATATATATATATATATATATATATATATATATATATATATATATATATATATATCTATATATATATATATATATATATATATATATAAATATGTATGCACATATACACAAATCTGTTAACACAATCATACTAATTTGCATCCCTGTTAGATCTCTACTGCTTTTTCCATAACCACCGTATGATTTTACTTAATATTGTTGCTAAAATCCATTTACCATTAAACATAATTGCCTTTATTCTTTTATTTCATATAACCCATATAGCACAAAATAACATTTTATCTGTTCTTTTAACATATTCTTTACTTTTATTCTTATAATATCCATGTTTATTTTATCAACTTGTTTTATACCATCAAAAAATTGTATCTACATGTTTTTCCCCATCACTGTTTTAGTCTTTTACGTTTAAAAAAAACACATGCTCCATACTTTCTTCTTCATGACAATGTAAACATATTCTATAACTTTCTTCTTATATAGCATATTTCCTTTTACTGGCAATTTATCTGTTACCAGTCTCCACAAAAAATGGCATTCTACTTTCTGATTACAGTATTTGTGTCTTGTTTTATGGGTTTAATTTTTTTATCTGTTAGATTTTCCCTTGGCTTTGATGTAGTAATGCTTTATTATTACATTCTTATACCATACTTTTCTATCTTTTTCTTTATCATCAATTTTTATTTTCCACAAAATATTTTTCCTTGGTAACATTTTATTTTGTTTTCTATACATTCTTTTTTCCATACCCCAAAATGTGTCATACTTATTATTTATACAATTTTACTACTAATCTCTCATTTTTTTTCATTTATCCACTTTGACACTTTGTACAAGTTGGATGAAGCAGCAGCATAAACCATTGGATTAATTAAATGCAAACCTGCTTCTTTGTTGAGATACAAAGCTTCTCTTTTTACTAGGTTGAATCTAGAACTCCTTATAAGTGAAATCATTGTCTGCAATAATTCCTTTTCAAATACTATTGACAATATAAATACACTTGCCAAATATGTTATTTTTCCCATCAGTACTGAATTTATCAAATAAGCCTTTTTTCTCAATGATAACATATGTTTTCCAGAAAAAAGATGTTTGTTTATTTCTATTGTTTTACCCATTGAATTCCACTTACAGCTTTATTCCTAAATTTCATACCGAACACAGAAATTTCATTCATTGTAAAATATATTCCCATGAACTACATCACCTAAATTTTTAATTTTCTATTTATTTAAAACCATCCCAATTATCACTAAACACTAATTTGTTCAAATTATTAATTCTATTATCCAGCTTTTGTTTTTTGCAATTACTATAATATCATCTGCATATGTTAACAGAACTGGAATTCTTAACCCTTCGGGTGTTATATATCCACCTCTTTCATTTTGTAATTTATTTCACATACTATCACATTCATAACTAATGCAAAGAATATACAACTTACTGGACGTACCTGTCCAGTACCTGGATGTACCAGTTTTCATACTTACCTCTTGTCTTCACCAGCCATTTACTAATACATTTACTTTATTATTACTATTCACTGACAAACATAATTTCCTAATTCTTTCATTATTACCCATACAATTTTATGTCCAAATGTGTCAAATGCCTTATTACAGTCTCCTATCATGAGTTTTGCTTCTCCTTTTATGTTCATAATGTCATCCACAATTTCTCTATCATTAATAATTCTTGACAGCCCTTCCCCTTTATACTATATATGCTATCTTTCGTAATGTTTTCCAATTTATTACAAATCTCCTTTGTATTATTTTCATAAAGATCTTATAATCATTGTTATTCAACACTTTTAGTCTCCAGTTTTTTTTTTTGTTTTCTATCTTCCTGCTTCCATATGAATTTAAGTATTCCACTACATAATTCTTTATACACAAAACCTTTTTTTAACTATTCATTAAAAATCTTAAAAAAATATTTGTTGCCAATCCCTTAAATTTCTATACATTTCATACACTATTCCATCTGTGCCTGCAGCTGAATCTATATTTAATTGTTTTAATACTTTATCTAACTCATTTAAAGAAATCCTCTTTTCCAACTCTATATTCTCTTTTTCTGTTCACTTTTTTACTTCTATATTTTTCACTACTTTCTTTTTTCTTTAAACATTTTGAACATATTGTACTACACTATTCATAATCTTTTCCTGGGTTCTTTGTATTTCTCTACTTAATTTTTATTTCTATCATTATACTACCATCTTCCTTTAATAATCTCTTTAAGTAACTCGATACTTCAGTTTTTCCTTGTAAAAATATATTTGCTTATATAACAATTCTTGTATTTTTTTCTTGATTACTTTCATATAATTATTTTTCTTTGCGAAAGTACTTTCTATCATTATGTTCTAAATCATCCAATGCATCATATGTTCCTTTATATTTTTTCTTTCTCTACTTTTCTTACATTATATTACCACTTTAAAAACTTTTTTTTATATTTTTCCTTAAATATCATTGACCATTCAGACCAACTTTCATAAAATGTTCGCAGAGTAATATGTCATTTCCATAACTTTATTGCTAATATCTTTCTTTTTTATTCCATGCTTTCTCATTTGTTCTTTTAATCTTTTGCCTGTTTTTATATATTCCTTATTTTCCTTTATATCTAGCCATATTGTAAGATGATCAGAAAATCCAGTTTCAACTGCCACCCCTTATCCTATAACTAAACCTTCTGACACTATAAAATATTCTATTTCAGTTCTATAAATACCTTTTTTGTAAGTCCATGAATTTTGTCCCAAAGTTTTAACTTACCACATCTTATAACTTCTAACATTTTTCTTATATCATTTCCTTTCTTTTTAGGCTTGCCTCTTAAATAACAATTAAAGTTTCCTGTTATTATACTACTCATATTTATCATTACATAGTATAAATCTGATGAAATAAGCCTTCCTTTTCTTTACAATTAGTATAAACATAATGTTATAATTGTATATATTTAATCTTCCCATTTTTGCTAAAGTTACATCTCTTTACTCTATTTCTACAGAATACAGCTATTCCAGTATTTCTGTTATTTCCCCAATTCCTTAGTAGCTTTCCTGTCCATAGTTTCTCTGTTTGTAATCTTTCTTCATTTGTTACAATCTTGAGTTTTCTAATATAATTACAACTACATCCAATGTATTACACCACTCCAAAATTCCTATTCTTCTTACTATGTTCTTAATACTATTCACATTTATAGTTAACACTCAGAAACTTTAATTTTCCATTAGATTCATGATTTCAGAAGCTCATAGCTAATTATTAGGCTAGCTTTCTTAATATGTCATTTTAAGTCGAACAAATTTCTTTCCCAAAGGTGAGAATCAAACACTGCACATTGTGTCTGCGAGTCAGGCTCCTCAACCATTATATAATACATCAATTTTTGCTGTGTATGTTCTTTTCATCCATTTCCTTATTTTTTCTTTTGTACTTAGACCTTTACATTTTCTTTTTCTGTCTTTTACCACTTTACCAATAGAATTCTTTTTTCCCTTTCACCACCTTCCAGTTTATGTCTTCTTCATCACTTATTTCAGACTATTCTTCTATGTTCTCTTTATTATTTTTTTCTCATTTCATTTTTCTTACATTTCTACCACTTCTACAATTTCTTCTCTTTGTTCATTTTGTTCTCTTTTACCTATTATTTTCATTTTTCCAATCCATCCATAAATGTCAAATGTTGTTATATTTGTAGCATTTCTGTTCACATTTTTTTGCAACCTGTCTTGTTTTTCCACAAATATGTTTTCTTTTGTCACAGTTATTTAGTAAATGTCCTTCTATTCCACAAAAACATGTTTTGGGTTGTCCCCATTATTTTACAACACCCCTATTCCCCTGCACATTTATTGTGCTTGGTATGTGTATATTTTTTTTCTCTTTCTATTTTTAGCACAATATTACAATCCCAGTGACACTCCATAAAATCATTTTTTCATAAACCTTTCCAGTGTCCAGTACTTCTTTACATAAAGCTTTCAAATGTCCTTTCAAGTCTCTCTGTCTACCATCTTCAAAATTTCACATGAATCCCCCCCCGATTTACTATTCCTCCTTGCAGGACTAGCTTAGTCCTGCATGGCGGTGGCTGTTTAGGAGCAGGATGGCAGCATGCTATGCATAGTAATGAGATGCACTGCCTGAGCTCTTAGTCTTACACTGAGCGTGTAAGAGTGCAGGGGGCATGTCTGAGAGCAGAGCTCTCAGAATATACATGCCCCTGCAATGAAGAACAGCAAATAGGGTAAGAAAGGAGTGAGATGGCTCATAGGTGTTCGCATATCCCCACCGACAGTCCCCCTTGTGTACAACAGCAAAAGTATAAATAAATAAAATGAACAAACCCTTTTATTTATTTTTTTTTAATGCCATTAAAGCTAACTGTAGGTGTGTGAGTGTGCCCATTGCTTAGCTATAGTTAATGCAGCTTAAGTGGCTGAAGAGGATAACAAGGAAGATATATGCAAATGAGGCAGCATAGCAGTAGTACAGTGGGCAGTGCATTCGCCTTACAAGCAGGCATTCCCGGTTCGAAACCCACTTCAACACATTCCATTTTCCATGGCAAAGCACGTTATGAGTAATATTTATGTTGCATAACCCACTAAATAACATATTTTTATGAACTGGAGTACTGCAGTAAATGCACATGTGAGGTGTCAGTGTCATAATGAATAAAGCACTAGTTAGGTTTAAGCACCAATAAGCAGTAGTAAGCAGATTTAAGCACTAGTAAGCGAGTTTAAGCCTGTTTGCATGGGGGTAAGCAATGTGCACACAGGTTAAGCAATTCTGAAGCTAACTCTCTGTAAGCAGATGTAACTGGAGGTTAGCAGTGCTTACTATCATGCAAACCCATGCAAACCCACTTACAAATGCTCAAAGGTGCCTTAATCACTCTGTATCCAATGGCCCTTGTTCTGCCCAGCAATAAAAATAACAGCCATGGAGGTCTCAAACCCAGGACCCTATACACCATAGTGACAGTAGTTAACCACCAAGCCATCACAGAAGTACAGAAGAATGAGGTTTCAGCAAACAAGTCTTCACCATAGTAAAACCAAACTGAATCTGTGAAAGGAATCAGTATACAGACATATGTGCCTTAACCCACTACATAACATAAATATATGAACCGGAGTACGACAGTAAGGCTAGAAGTTATGTGTAATTGTACTGAAAACAAACTGGAACAGACCACCACAATAAATGGATAAAAACACAAGTCTTTAATCGAACACGTCGGACAGCAAAGGGTACAACCGGCGTGTTCAACCGCGCTTCTAAGTAAAAAAAACTAGTAAAATGCAGTACTTGTACTTTCTGGAAACACTCTGAAACCTCCAATTATAATTATATAATAACAAATTAATTGAATAATGAATAAACAATCCAACAATCAATCAACTAATTGTTCTGTTGAACTGTTCTGAGACTTCACCGAGCCCTCAGTTGACCCTCAATATAAGCTAAATAAAATAAAATATAAAACTACATACATATAAAATAACATCAAACTAAATAAATCTTCATGACATTAGGAGTTCCATCCAAAACTCTACAGACAATGCTGACCTAAAGGTTTGCTGTTAACATTGGTTAAAGCCATCCTGGTTACAGCTATACTCGATCATTTCATAGCCGCCATCTATGTCAAGCAGCTACCGCTAGCAGCCCGCCTCCAGCGAATCACAGAATTCACACAACCGTTGGCACCTGGCTGGAAAAAATGCTGTGTTATATACTCACAGTGATACTCATAAAACACATCAGGGCGCATATGCGTTCCAAGCAAAGCACGTGTAATTGTAACAGAGTGCTGAAGTCCTCAGTAAAACACAAGGGCCCCATACAGTGTACGTACACATGAATCATGGATACCAGGCATACATATAAGGTGTACTGAATAATAACTCAATGCCAAAAAGAAATTATAATGCAAAATCTAATATAAGCAACACTAAGCATTGCACAGGCCAGCTTAGGAGGTGTAAGCAATGTGTAGGCCAGCTAACTCACCGAGCCCAGTGTTATACCACTTTAAATAATACCAACCCTAAGTAAGCAGGTTTGCCTATAATGTAGCCTTTTCAAAACCAGCCAATCATGGAAAAGTGCAGGAAATCGGCCCTACTTAAACCCAAGAGGCAGGAATACATCTCATAACTGGCTGTAGCTTCCCCTTGCAGGCACAATGGCAGTAAAGGGAGAAGGTGTGGACTTTCAGGTGTAGCGCTGGGCATCCAGGAGTCCAAGGTCATGGCAGGACTCCTTGTCAAAGACTATGATCAAAGACTGCTGCAGGGCCAGTACCAGGGCTCCCAATATAAGGCAGAAGCCTGGGACCATCACGCCCGTGACCTCACCAGTGTCACTGGCATACCCTGAACTGGTGAGCAGGTCAGGCATCACTATGCTGACCTGAAGCAGCATAAGGGGGACCTCTTGGAGGAGTGGCTCCAAGAGGCTAGAGCGGCAGGGGATGTTCCAGTTGTGTGCAGGTATTACCCCAGTATGTGTGTAATAATTGCCAGCTCAGGTATATCATGAATAGGTATGGCTAAATATTCCTCTTATGTCACCCACAGCTGCAGTGGAGCAGGCCACAAATCAGGAGGCCCACATCAGTCAGCTGGCGAGGTTGCGATGTGAGGCAGGTCAGTAATACTCATACATTTACTGTCATAGGAAATAAAACTAAAAGTAGTAGTAAATTAATTGCTTGTATAAAACCTGTATTGTTCAAGGCAAGTACTGCATACACTAGAGAATATGGCAGGAAGAGTGTCATATTGTTTGTATGTCAATAAAAGTATAATAGCCTGACAATAAAGTTCTACCTGCTGGACTGCATGTGTATACTCTGGTACCATATGGTAATGTAGATTTGCAATCATGTAATAGTACTGTTGTATTAAGCACTGTTACCCACATTGTGCACCATAAATTGAATGTGTAGGAATGCCTGCATATGACATGAGTAATCTCCAGAGTCCATTTAGACAGTAAACAGGGAAAATGCAGGCAACCAGACCTGAATAGCACAAGCAACTGAGATGTGAACTGTTTTTTTTTTGCACACACAGCCATGGTTTGAATCCTGCCAGTGGTAGTACTCTGCAAACAGAATCATACCCCACAACTGTACAGATATGTCCAGAATGCCCAGTAAAGTGGTCCATATCTGTTGCCTATCAACCTGTCCCCCTGGGAAATCAGTGGGATGATCTCAAATGTATAGGCAGCAAACAGGAAATACAACTGATTGACACACATCTATGAGAACAAAGCTGGCACACTAACAACTCTCCAATACCTTATGAGACTAAGAAGCTATGTATGTCCGATTTACACCCCAACTTGTCAAGCTGTGTTCAGAGTGTGTACAGTAACAGAGTGAGATGTATGTGTATAATAGTAATGTGGAATCTGGTACTGTGTGTGGCAACATTCAGGTAGTGCTAATAAACATTTCTCCCACAGGTCTGTCAGATACCAACACTGCACCTAGAAAGACAAGAATGATACCCAGTACTGGTACTGTTCACATTGGTATTGTATGGCATTGCGACTGATGCAGTTGCTCTGAATAATGAGGTATTACACATCACTGTCACCCACACTGTCCTACAACATATAACTGTCTAGGAAATCTGTATAAGAGTGCTGTAATACAGGGTCTGAATACAAAAGCAAAGGGGATTAATAAGACAGAAAGCAGATAGAAGACATACAGCAATATCTAAATAGCAGACACAACTGTGATGGACAGTGTTTAAGTTATAGCAGACACAGCCATGGTCTGAATCCTGGGAGTGGAAGTAGGCTGCATACAGAATCATACCCCACAACTGTACAGATGAGGCCAGAATGTCCAGTATATGGGCCCATATCTGCTGCCTGTCCCCCTGTCCCCCTGGTAAGTATGTGGGATGATCCCAGATATTTAGCCATCAAACAGGGAATACAAGTAATTGTCAAACATCTATGAGAACACACCTGTCACTGTAGCAACCCCTGAAACTGTTAGGAGAGTAATATTTCAAGTATGTCCTATCTACACTTCCATGTTGTCAAGCTGTGACCAGAGTGTGTACAGTAACAGAGTCAGATGTATGTGCATAATACTAATGTGTAATCTGGAACTTTGTGTGGCAACAGTCAGATAGTGCTAACAAACATTGCTCCCACAGGTACGTCGGATATAAACAATGTGCTGAGAAATAAAGAACATTATAACCTGTACTGGTACTGTTCACTCTGGTATTGTAGGAAACTGTTAGTGTTGCAGTTTCTCTGAATAATAAATTATCACTGATCACTGTCACCCACACTGTGCTACATAATAGAACTGTGTAGGAAAGTATGTATATGTGTGTGTCAGGTCACTAAAGGTGGAAGTGGGCAATATTCTAGATATGTCCTGGCACACCAGAATGTGGTCAACACATGGCCAGAGTATATGCAGAAAGAGTTGAATAGCTATGTGCACAACATCAACTGGAATCTGGGAGTATGTGTAGAAACAGTTAGTTAGTGTTTACAAACATTCCCTCCACAGGTATCCCAGGTAAGAGGTGTATACTGCAGGTAAAACCAGTTCATGTGTAACGATGACAACAGCCATATCACTGTCCAAACTAAGGCTGTAGGGTAGTGTAGTAAGAATTGTAAGGTACAGATAACAGCACTGACTAGGAAAGTAATGTGGACTACAGGAATATTCTTCTTTCAGCTTTTAGAGGTCGCCACAGTGAATCACCTGTCTGCTCATGATTGACAGTGATGTTTTATGGTGTTTAGTTGCCAGCCTGGTGCCCAATCTTCCACAGAAGGCACACACATGCGCACACTCACTCCTAGGGCCAATTTAGAGTGACCAATCCACCTACAGCTTGTCTTTGGGAGGAAACCGGAGCACCTGGAGGAAACTCACTTGACCACAGGGAGGACATGCAGACTCCACACAGAAGGCATCCCAGCTGAGGATTGAACTGGAGAACCACTTGCTGTGAGGCAGCAATGCTAACCACTGCACCACTGCAGCCGCTCATGGACTACAGGAATATATTAGTTGTTAATTGACATCTTTCTCTCCCCCGCACCATATCTCCAACAATAATCAACATAACCACCCCAACTGGTATGTAATGACACCTATGTTCTGATAATGTCCAATTGTTTGATAAATATTTTAATTGTTCCCATGCATGTGCTATATTGAATTATTCCAACATTGGTGGCATGGTGTCATCAATGTACCTTCACGCGGTTCTTATTACTACTGTGGTCCCATATATGCATGTGTTCTGTTTGCTATGCAACTGTTCCGCGTCTGGTGTCTGGGTTAATGGGAATATCTATGCATGCTGTTATACCTAACCCTGGAATGTGCTGACTATTAGTAACCCACATATGATGATGAAATTTAAGCACTATAGCACACTTGGGAAGGCTGGTCCCAGCAGACCCACGTGTCCCACCTCAGCTGGTCATGGCACAGGGCACCAGCATGTCTGGGGCCCAACCCGGGACCTCCCTGTCCATTGTTCCTGCACCACCTTTGGGTGGAACTGCCTCAGGGGATGGGGTTTGCCCCCCCCAGGGAGCGGGCACAGACAGGCACCTGCCATCCGTTGCCAGGTTGGGGTCATGGTGCATAGAGAGATCAACCAGCAGTTTGTTTATCTTCTATGCCAGCTTGAGGGCAGCATGTCATGATTATAGAACCAGCCTGGCTCTGCAACTCAGCCCCCATCACAGCCACCTTTGGGGCTGTGAAGGTGCAGTGGTGACTTCCCATGGGTGGGGACCTCAGTCCCACTGTTTCCACTAGGGGACTCATGGGCTTCCGATTTCCCAACACCCCTCCCCATCAAGGTGGTTACCCCCCCACATGTGTCATATACCGCCCCTGTATGTGTCTTGTTTGTCTTGTCTGTTAATCTACCCAACCAACCTCCCCAAATATACCTACTACCCCTCCCCAACACCCCACTGTCACCTGAATAAAAAGGGCAATCTGTTCCCACAAAAACATCTCGCTCCATACATAGCTGTCCATTCGCACACGTGTCCACTGGACACATGTAATCCGGTCTAATTGGCATCACAACTTATTATTGTTGTCCTCACCCCCACCCAGGGGTTTGAGTGTCCAAATACACCTCCAAATTCAGTGTATATGCACAGCTGTTGCTGTAGAAGAAATGGGCAGCTATGGACCTTCCCCACACCCTTCCTGCAAATCCCTAGCTATTTTTCCTCTTTGTGCCCCTTTTTCACCACATTCCTATCAACCTTTTTTTCTTTTCTTTTAAAGAAATTAGCATGTGGGTATGCGGGAGTAAACCCTTTTAAGCAGCAGTAAATGGGTATAAGCCTGTTTGCATGGGGGTAAGCAATGCCTACACAGATTAACCAATATAGAAGCTAAATGAGTTTAAGAAACTGTAACTGGAAGTTAGCAATGCTTACCTTCACGCAAATCCAAGTGTGCTATAGTGCTTAGATTTCATCATCATATGTGGGTTAGTAATAGTCAGCACATTCCAGGGTTAGGTATAACAGCATGCATAGATATTCCCATTAACCCAGACACCAGATGCGGAACAGTTGCATAGCAACTGCTTTAAAGTGCCTTATCACTCTGTATCCAATGGCCCTTGTTCTGCCCAGCAACAAAATAAACAGCTTCTTCAAGGTTCGAATGCAGGACCCTGCACACCATATTCAAAGAGATTTACCACTAAGCCATGTCAGATGTACATAACTCTGATGTATTCACAAACAAACCATCCAGCCCAGTCATTCAACAGTACAGAGAATGTATTCCAACATATAGATGTATGTGTGTGTGTAAATATATTAATATCTAAACAGATACAACATATCAATATATGTTGATATAAGTTCACTTCTAAATTTCAAAATCCCAAAATCTCGAGTTTCAGAACATCGAGTTCAGAATCTTGAGATCTTGGAATCTTGAAATAGTGAACCCTCCCCCGAAACACCAGTAAACAAACAAAAAAAAAAAACAAGTGTATGCAGGGGGGCAAGTCCCCTGCTCCCCTCACACCCCCCCTACTTAAATATACCAACTCCGAGATCGCACTACAGCGAGGACCAGGGAAATCTCGCGGTCCGTGCTGTATGCTGATCTCAGTTCAGGATTTCAAAGTTTTAAAACTTCAAACATATGATTGTCGATCATATGGGATTCAAAGTTTTGGACTTCGAAATTCTGAACGTAACCTGTAGTGTTTGATATATGTATATAGATATATATATATATATATATATATATATATATATATATATATATATATATATATGAACATATATACATGCAAATGCTTACATCTATAGATATATATGAATACATCTATATGTCTAAATATATACAGCATGTTATATATATGAAAGCAGATATAAATATATCTATGTAGGTATATACGGACATAGTTATATATATGTAAGCAGATATATATATATATATATATATATATATATATATATATATATATATAGGGACATACATCTGTAGATAACAATGGGAAAATAACTAAAACTTATATGTCCAAATGCACCGTTAATGGGGTTGAGAGGCCCCAAGCAATATACGTCTTGTACGAATAGGTATATCTCCCCACAGCCAAACACGTCCACCCTGCAATACACTACCAAGTGTTGCAGATCCCATAACCAGGACCTGACACGAAATGAACACAAGATGTTAACAGTACTACATCCCACCTGTAAGATGTCAGGCTGGTATTGGTAACATATAATGCAGTACAGTCTGGCTCCCATAGGAAATGTACAGTGTGGAAGCTATCAACATCTCCAGGATACATATACACAGACACATATATGCAGATATATATATATATATATATATATATATATATATATATATATATATATAAAATAAAAATATT